>NW_013525516.1:834363-942251 GCF_000836215.1 Papilio polytes
TTGTCACCTGATTTATGAATTGGAACAATAACCGATTCTTTGAATGATTCTGGAAATTTTCCCGTTTCTATGCTAGTATTTATTAGGTGCGGTGCGTGTTGTAACCATTTGTTATATAAATTAGTTTGAAAGTAGAACTTAACTTTTTCTTTTAACATTAATATTCATATTATTATTTCCAGGTAGAGAAGACTTATACTTCTTGTGAAATTGTTGAAGGTTCTTCCTTTTACTATAAAAATTAAAGTTGAAAACTTTTCATTATTACTTCAATCTATGAAAAGAACTTAGTATGAAATGTTCTTAACCGATTTCTCTAAGTAGGTCACGAAAAAAATTATCGCGTACTACATTTTATTACTTTTCTTTTAATTCATTTTATACAATGTTAATATTTGAAAATGATCTCAATATATATATATATATATATATATATCACGAGTATAAGTATGTTCGTAAAGTCACTTAAGTATTTAGAGGTTATAATCTATACTAACATTATAATAATTAAAAAATTGTATTTTTGTATGTATTATTATAAATAAAAAATTTAAAAGCTCCTGGTTCAATTTAAAAGATTCTTTCACCGATACAGGTAATTTATCTCTGAGTAACATCGTCCATGTATTTTTTTTATTTCACGCAGACGAGGTCGCGAGCAACAACTAGTAATCAATAAACCGGTAAATCACACTAAATTAAAATAAATCGATGAAAAGGTAAAACTAGTCAATAAACGAAAACGCAAAAGTTATGAACAACTGGCGAAAACAAAGCCATTAAACTTAAAAAAATAAAGAAAACGTGTTATTTGATCTATAGTGTTTAACGAGTAATGTTATGTCGAAAAGAATTTCGTCGCAGTTGTGAGCGTAGATCATGTTGCGATGCATTTTGCTTGCAAATTGGCAGTCGGTAGTCGCAGGTAGATCGCGTTACCAACGCCGCAGTGACGGTATTAGCATATCGATGGGCTGCGAATGTCGCGTCCTAGCCGGCTACCGACTGTGCACTTTATATGCTGTCAATTTATCCATGTAATCCGTTTCCTTTTTTTTTTCTGAGTAGTTCCTGATGTTATTTATGACCAGCTGTCCTTTTCGGATTATAAAGTCTTTATTGATTACATTCCGTAAAACTATTATTAATGTTAAAATTCAAATGCTCAAACGACATAACGGACCTTGCCGTTTTTGTAATTTTTTCACCCCCTAAATTATATAGCGTGAAAATGTATAGCCTATAGCGTGACGTAAGTATTTGAGTTTTCAATAAAAATATATTCAAAAATATAATGTGATTGCAGACATCTTGCATAACAAAGCAGTTAGTGTGTTTACGCTTTATTACATTCAGTATAGAAGTATAGATAGATACCAGAGGCTTATTAGTATATATTTGGTTATATACTTAAAGGATCTGATCCAAACAACACATCACTATGTTCCTCCTCGTTCATACACAGGAGTTTCTAAAGTATACATTTTTAATACACATGTTAGAACAACTTAAAACACAGTGTAGTGCCCGCTTTAACATCTTAGCACGAATGGGCCGGCACGCCCGGTGTAATACCACGACCACACAGAAGACAGGCTCGAAATGGAAGCAATTCTGTGTTTCGTCTGATGAGTGTGGTGCCGGAGGCCTAATTTAAATCCCTTTCTCTTTACCACCCTTTTCTTTTAAGGAGAGGTTGGGAAGAGGAAGTAGATTTGATGGTGAAGGAGATGCATAGGAACGGGAAATATCCTCTTTATGTGCGTCTCCTCCTCCGTCGTATATGGGTAGGCAACGCATCTGCAATTGCGGATGTCTATGGGCAGCGGTCGCTTCGTCATTTTGGCGATTTCAGGTGGCCGTTTGCTCGTTTGCCACCTTATGTTATAAAAAAAAAACCAACATTCACCAAATATAAAAACAATTTCAACTGTTAGAATAAAAATAATTATACCATGAATTAAAGTGACTCGCTTGTTATCTCTAGAAGTATGTGCACGACAGAAAAAACTATTCAACAAATCTTTTCATTTTATAGCCCGAGCTTTTGTAGTCGTAGCGGTTCTTTTATTCAAAGAGTTCATTATAATCCTTTGTGAAGATCCCGTGGACACACGTCGGCGGACGTAGACATTTGTCTTCATTTAAATTTTAAAGTGGAAGCATTTTATACGGGAGCGACGACGCGTGTATTTACAAAATCTAGGCATTTACCTGGCAACGTATTCAATCCTTGGGGCGATTGTGTCGGCTCCCTCGGCCGTGGCGTACGATAAACGTTGAAAAGACCCAGCGCCGGACACTCTATTCACGTGTATCATTGAGTGGCTCGCATCAGAGGTAACCGTGTAGAAAACCGGGGAAAAATCTCATGATATTACCTACGTACCTACAGTCTGCGCCAATACTTACGCCCCTAACAAGGTTTATTTAACAAGTGGTTTCTTTAAAAACGATATCTGACACGAAACGTTATTATTAACAATAAATTGTAAAACATTAAGAAAACAAAATCATTATGTAGTTAACTTAAGTTGGTTTTCGATAAAACTCTGAAATGGATTTCGTTCAATGACTGTTAGTTAAAATAACTGGATATTATATCATAGGTTTCATAATTAATTAATTAATTTATCTATCGCTTTTAGTTAGACTTAAAACGTTTTGTCTGACTAGAAAAAATATGCATCTAGTCAATAGGTTTAGTAACATTAGCTTAATTTCCATGTATTTATATTGCGACCATTTAATTGTATGTAACAAGACCGCGCAATTCCAATCCATTGGTGTTCATGATCTGAAATTAATCCTAATTTAGTAAATTCAATAGTGCTTGGTTATCAACACTGGACTACTTTGCGGTTGATTACGTAATTGATGTTATTTCGCGCAAATACTAATAATATTCTGTTTTAACAAATTATTATATTAAACTAGCTCTTGCTGCAAATCCGTCCGCATAGAATTAAAAACAAGCAAAAGCAGGTAGCCTATGTTCTCTTCCAGACTATCATCTACATCTATGCCAAATTTCATCCAGAACCGTTCAGCCGTTTAGGCTACAAACTCTAATAAACATCCATCTAAACTTTCGCATTTAAAATATTAGTCTATCTTGATTGCTCGTAATCGTAATGTAGAATAGAAAGAAGTTACTTTTAATGAGTAGATAACAATACAAACAAGACAGCATTCTGAAAAAGACAAGGATTGTTTATTATAATAAAAACCATTTCCACTGTCATTATAACATGCTGTAGTATCTATTTTGTCAAAGAACATGAAAGGGATATAATTCTACGGTTATTTTAAAATTAACACTCCTTGCTACTCTAGGAATTTTACGATGCACCCCTTTGAATCAATTTCCCTACACATATTCTACAAGAGTTTACTCAATTGTCCGTTCTTTCCATGGAGTGATAAAACATTGAAAAAATGAAATATAGAAGAACCGACAGCGGTCTGACGCTTCATACAGCTAGACAAGGGAAAGATACGAAGCCTTACGTACTTTAGTTTTATTTTCTTCACTGCAATATTTTATGTAAATAATAAATAGGTGTTGCTTAAATAAAGAACTCTTGTGTCACTTTTAAATTTCTTATTCAATTTTGTGTGCATATTGAACGTTAACAAAAAACAAAAGAAAACTGTGCTTTAGTTGACAGCTTTATTCGAATTGAGTTTGACTCTGGAGAGGATCGAAATTTTTTAGCTAGGCAAAATAAACTATAATATATGTATCACTAACTTTCGCTCGCGACTCCGTCCGCGTGGAATTAAAAAAAAACAACAACAGTAAGTAGCCTATGTGTTCTTCCAGACTATGCTCTTGATCTAGGATAAATTTAATCCAAACCCATCCATGCATCCATCTAAACTTTCGTATTCATACCTTTAATAATATTTATTAACTAGCTGTTCCCGTGCGACTTCATCCGCATACAATTATAAAAATTGCATTTTATTGTTCACATTTGTCAAATTATCAATTGCAAATGTCAAATTGACATGACATGACAAATCTTGCTTTCTTGATGTTGGCAGCAACTTATGGTCTCTTTCCCACATTAGGGTTTTTATCCAAAATATTTACCCCCCTAAGTTCAATGGCGTGAAAATATATAGCCTAAAGCCTGACGTAAGTGTAGGGCGTTTTATTAAAAAAAGAATTATTCAAAAACATGCTGTAATTGCTGACTTCTTAGGCAATAAAGAAGTGTGTGTTTACGCGTTATTATAATAGTATAGATTTATGTATAATTTATGTTAAAATAGAAATTAACACCTGATGTTATAATATATTTAGGAGCCAGCAAACAATTATGTAATATCAGAGCTGACCCGGCCTTATGACGCTCATTATTTCGTCGAACAAAAGGTCCATTGGGCCGCGTAATACAATATTAACATCAGCAAAAGTAAGAAAAGCGACGTTACTTCTAACGTCATTATCGTGGCATTTGTTTGATTGCTTTCAGATAAACGGGCGAGCAAAGCTTGGAGCTATTGGCCTCGGATTTCTCTGGGGATTCTTATACAAATGCCGACGTTTCAGTGGCTCTACCGTTGTGATCCGCAAATAAGGCTTTAAGTCAACATTCATATTAAATGCAATAATGGTTTGGACGAATAATTATTCCCTTCGGTTTGAGAAGGACTCTTATAAGATTACAAAACGGAATGAATAACTTAACATTGGTCATGAAAATGTTTTATTTCAGTTTAAGATATATTTTTCTTTTCTGTTTCTTTTTTATGGAAATAATATGCTTTCGTTTATTTCTAATTAAATGCGTTATTACTATAAAATAATAAGATTGTAACATTATTAGTAATACATGATTTCTCGTTAAATTTACTCTGATACTAATTATTGTTTCGTACTCATACTTGAATAATATATTCCAATAACCTACTAAACAGAACAAGTGCTTTGTCTATGAATTTAATACGCTCATTATCTAATTATTACCTACGGTTATATCATCATGGATAATGGAAATTAACTTAAAATCGTATCGTATTAACTCCTAAAATTATTAGTATAATATAAATTAACTGTCGCCCGCGACTCCGTCTGCGCAAAATTAAAAAAAAAATATTTAGTATATAACTGTGTATTCTACTTCTTTGCTTTTCAACAATATTCGTTAAGTTGTTCTGTAGACATGTAGTAACAATCCAATCCATCTAAATATTCACATTTTAATTATTTGTAAAAAGTAAGTTTAAAATAGATCATTGTAGATCAAATATATTTCATATCTTAAGAAGATCATAATCTCAAGATTGCATTAAGATTTATGACTGAAACTTTCTAACAGGCGATATGAATGTTAGTTATAACCTTCTGATATAAGCACATACTCTAGGGAAATCGCTTCAGAAACTATGTGAAAATATGTTTTTAGTAGTGATAATATACTAAAAATTCATTGCACCTACAACATTTTAATAGCAAACATTTCCAGAGAATTTTTACTGTCTTATAAAGATCGCTATTAAACTTAGTCCTTGGCAATTTCTGGAAATAACCAATAGAGTACTTTAAACGTAACATAAATATAAGATTATAATAGGTAAAGATGCAATAAAGTACCGAATCACGTTCCAACGATTCCTTGTACACTTTACCCAGTCCCGCATAACAATAGAACGTAATTTATTATAACTTCGACTATACACTGCTGCGTGCAGTCTCATTGCAATTGTGAGAGTAGTTCGAAACGATCAATGGATTTGTCCTCCCAATTGTTAATTTATAGCTCAGCTCCAGAAGAGGGCGTTGAATAACAGCCCTATACAATACATGTCGAGGAAATTTACATTTTGGGGAGAATTCGTAACGTTTTTCCGAACGTCGTTTTCCTCTTTGATTATTTCACTTTTGTAGATATATTTCTTCACATTAAGTTAATGTTATATAGCTATTTACGTTAAGATTGTTGTGATAAAATAAGCCTAATACAATTCATTTTCTTTCTGATTTCTAAAAAAACATTTCTTTTATCAACTTTGACGAGGTTTAAAACTTCTATCAGCCTATTATTAGCTTTTTGGCCCCTCTACATAAACCTAGTATTTAAAAATTCAAGCCAAGCACATTTAATTTTATTTCTAACTAACAAAAGTCCTAAACCATTATTTATTTGGGGTTTAGTTTAATATTAAAAATACAAAAGTAAGAAACGATGTTGGTAATTTATTATAATGACTATAGTACAAATATAGGGTGGCTAGAAACAATTAACTTTGGAATTGGTTCATAAAGTCATAACGTTTTCTCTAAGCGATGTCGGGGCTCGCGTGCGCGTGCTAATTTGTGTTGGCGCGTTATCGCGAGGGCTAATTTTCAGTGTAATGCCACTTCCGACATGAAAACTGCTCCGAACTTATTGTTCGCAACACAACGCACCTCAAACTATTGTGAGACCTAGTACCGACAATAGGAAGTCTCACATTTCCGTATTTTGAACGAAAAGTAATCAAACAACCGATTAGTCAAATAAGTCTGAATTCAAAGCTACAACTCGCTGTTAATAAATCAATTAACGTAATTAATTGTTTTTTTTTTTAAATTTCAATATATTTAAATGTTAATTAAGTAGTACACTAAAAGAAAAATTTTAATATAAATTGGAATCACTAAGTTGCTGGAAATAAAAGGCTTTTTTATTTTTATTTATTGAATTTAAAACATGTTCAATCCGACATTTTACAATTTGACGAATTTCACAATCGCTTGATTATGTATAATGATTTTTAAATTAATTTCTCTTGGAGTTCGTAGAGATAAATCTAATAATAAATTTACTCCAAAGATTTTGAACTTGCAGCGAGTTCAGCAAAGCGCTGTCTATAATGGAATAACTTCAGACATTCCTCGAATTGTACCGACGATATCGTGATGTTATTATGTCCTGTCCTTTTTCAACTTGCACAATAATTCACGTCGGCCTCCATAAACGGCGAATGCCTCGGAGGCCGCTAAGAAAATATGGAAAGCAATAAAAATGTCAAGTCAGGTCATCAGAATGGAAAGCCGGGGGCATTTTGTCGCCAGATGTGTCGCAGAATCAATGAATAACTGCTTTCTTTCGTGTCCCACATCGGTAATATGTCAGGATGCGCCGACACTCCGGAGAGCAAACTTTGCACAACTATAATAATGGCAACCGTTATGTTTGTTGAACGGACTACGTCTGATAAACGCACCTGCTCAATGTTACAAATGATACATTGTATGGAACGAATGTATTGCATTTGTGATCAAATAGCTTTCTTTTCCAGACTAAAAATAATTATTAGCATGCAAAAGAAAGCATTTTAGCGCTATATAATAATGCGAATATTGTAAAGAAGAAAGATTTGTATTTTGTTTCTTTAACCAATAAATAGCTGCAATGTTACTAAATAACATGTGCTATATTTATTGCAATATTCACTTCCGTGTGAACGAAGATGCAAGCAACAGCTAGTGTTAATATTGACGTACACAAACTTCATTATTTACGCCACAGAGCGTAACTTCCAGTAAACAACTGTCAAACAATGTGACGGTTACTCCTCGAACAAAATACAATTTGTCATGATTGATCAAAAGAAGTCTGTCGAAACAAAGTAGATATTGGGGTAGCCCGCTCATTCTTTTACGAGTTCTCCGAGTACTTCGAGAAGTTTTAATTTTGACAGTAACATGGCCGTGCTTTACTTTCGGCTTGTAGACCTTGGATTCTAAAAACGAAAGCTGACAACGTGCGTTTTGAAAGAGGTCATCATCATCATCTCCCTTACCTTATCCTACTCCCGTAGGGTCGGCGTACCGGGTCTTCGTCCTCGAAATAACTCTATCAAACGTCATCTCAGTCATCACTGCCTTTTTGATCATGTCACCTTTCACGCAATCCATCCATCTTTTCTAGGTCTACCTCTAACGGTGTACCTCCACATTCATATCTAACGTCCTTCTTGTTACATGCGACTCTTCCCGCATCATAACATTGTATAATTGATCTTAGAATTTTGTGGATAATCGCCCAATTTTGATAGTTTGCTATTATTGACAACCGACAAAAAGGAGGCGTTAATATGTCTGTCTTTTTTTACTTTTAAATTTAAATGCATATTAATTGAATTAACACATCGACCATAATTTATGCACATCACTACGTAAGAGGCTATGTCTATGTTATTTGAAAGGATAGAACCATTTTATGAAATTAATTTTTGATATTGGAATACGCGTCGAGCATACATAAGTAGAAGAGAATCTTGTAAAACAGTCACAATATTTTTTTTTCCAGAAGAAACTCGGTTTGGGGAATAAACAGAGCGATAAATATTCATGAGAGCAGTAAGCCTTCTTGTCATAGGCCTTGAGGGTCTGATGGATGGCGTGTCAGAGTTTGCTGCCCTTGCTTTTCTTATATCAAGAAAAAATGGCAATTTCAAGCTCAGATAAAACAATTTAATTTATTAAGGCTTTAACAATATAAAGATAAAAGCATTAAACGTATTGCGGTATTTCGAAGAACACAATGATATTCGTCTCTTCGACTATATGGCTAATGGCATACAAATTGCCTATAAGCAAATATATCATCAAACAGAAATTATTTTTAATGTCTTGAATTTTGTCCCATAGAATGTTTTTTTAATAATCATTACATAGTTGTTTCTTCAAAACAAAGAGGATTTAACAGACCTTAGTTTTTACAATAAATTTTATTCAAGAACTCTTAGAAATATCCACAAATCTAAAGCCGATACAGTTTTTGTTGACTTTTATACCAATTGGTTTTGTTAAAAAGCTCTTAGAAAGCTCCATCTTTGGACGGAAAGATGCGGCGAAGTTCTTTTATCAAGTAAGTAGATCGGATGGTTTACATGATAACACACTTCACATTGAAATAAAAGTTTATTCGATGTTGAGTAAGCGTCGAGAGATTTCCAACAAAATTTCCCGCAAACCGCTAACATACGGTGCTGACGGAAACGAACATATCTTGATATTTTCCCCGGAGATACAACCGGCAATAAGACCATTATTTGGTTTATTCTATCCCAATGTTTTAGCTTAAAAACCCTGGATAAATATTATTTTAATAAAATAATAAGATACCATCTCTAAAAGAAATGCCACATGTTATCCGTCGACCGATGCGCGATGGTACCATATTGCTCAATCTATGATTAACAATAGAGTGAACTCTTGATTCTTTAATTTACTGATTATTATATTTAACAGTGGTAGTGCCCGCTTTAACATCTTAGCACTGCAGGGCCTGCACGCCTGGTGTAATACCACGACCACACAGAAGACAGGCGTGAAATGGAACCAATGCCGTGTTTCGTCTGACGAGTGTGGTGCCGGAGGCCCTAATTTAAGTCCCTTTCTCTTTACCACCCTTTTCTTCTGATAAGGGTAGGCAACGCATGGCAGCGGTCGCTTCGCCATTTTGGCGGATTCCGGTGGCCGTTTACTCGTTTGCCACCTTGTTATAAAAAAAAATGAGTGCTGAGTTTTTACTGAACTCGGATTCTTCGTCTATAGATTCTAAGGCTCTAGAATCTTTTTCTACAAAAAATGGCTCATTCGACACATTAGAATGAAATACTGCGAAGAATCAAACCAGATTCTACATATTTCCTAATAAATTCAATAACAAAATAAAATTCTTTTTTTTAAGGCGCTTATTCAAACATACTGAATCCAATCTATGTAACAACGTAGGAAATATCCTGCGTAAGGAGAATCGTAGCAATTTAACTAATAGGGTCACGTTTTGACAAGGTCGTGCAGAAAAAATACAGAATTCATCAGCATTTAAGAAATAATACCGTCTCCTGGTTTCTGAAATCGGAAACTTTTATTTTCATAATAAAACGTAATATAAGCGTGATTCTCTATGATTGATGACAAAACATCTTTAAATTCATGGTGCGTTAAAACATCGTTGGTACCACCTACCGCGCAGATACTTAACTTTTGGACACCCGTTGTGTAAGAGTTATACAGTTACTCAACTGAAAGAAAAAAATAGTCTAGAAAACGAGATAATTTATCTTTAAAAGAAAACTATTAACTCGTTACGATATTTTCTTGAAGAAAAAGAGATTCCAGAAGCATTAAAAAGGATAATGAAGATTGTCATGAACTATAAAAATATCAAAGCAATTTCACACGATGTTTCTATACAAACTTGATATAAAAATAGTTTAAAGCGAGATTTTGAATTCGTACCCAAACTAATTTTTGATTTTATTTCTTTTATGTTGTTTCACTTTTGGGACGCAATATTTGTAAAACAATATTTGATTTCGGTATATCCAGTACTTACAGTAGACAGGCAAGTACAGTGTACAAATCGTATTGTGTGCTTGTATAGACGGCCTCAGACCCTGTCTGACTCAAGGGATTAGACAACTGAAGTGAAACTTGATGATATGCCTTTACAAATGGGGTGACGTGTGTCATAATTGCAATACAAGACATGGTGTAAGGAAGTCAAGTAAACTGAATAGAACTGTTACTGTTTTGTAACTGATAATAAAATGTGAGTACATGACTTAATTATTCGAATATATGTAAAAAAATATCTATTAAAAAGGTTGTAATTTATAGAAAGTAATAAAATTCAAGTAATATAGCCACTACCACAAAGGTATACGTAATACCCTGACTTCTAAATTAAAGAATAATCCTACACGTCGATCTAAATAGAAGTTCATGAACGGGAACATATGTGTGCGAAGAAAAAGAAAATAACAGTCTCCATAAACAGGTCAATACGTAAGTCCATAAGCTTTCGTAATATAGTTCTTGTTCTCCCGACCATTAGTCTTTATTTTGTACGCAGCGAATATATGAGAGTGCGAAAGAAACTACAATGTACTATGTAATCAAATGAGAATTGTACAACATCGCCGAGAATATTGAAATAGACGAGACTCCGTGTCGTATAATACACAAACAATAATCAACACCAATATTCTCACAAAAATTTTATATAACATTGCTTTATTAAATGCTAAAAAAAACATTTGCATAAATTTTGAATTAAGAATCTTTTGTACTGTGAATAAAATTAATTAATCAAATCAATACTTTTTATTTACAAGATATTATAATGTTATGATATGCTATGTGGATTTAAACGTGGTTTGCACGATAATGTTCTTTAGCATAAACATGACATTGAACTCGGTATAGCGGACCTGTTTTATGCCAGTTCACATTGAGACTTCAAGAGCGATGGACTTCGACAACAAAGTTGTTATTATAACCGGTGCGAGCGCCGGCATTGGAGCAGAAACAGCTATCGCGTTCGCGAAACATTCCGCAAAAGTTGTTCTCGTTGGAAGAAATGAAGAAGCCTTAAATACCAATGCAAGCAAATGTGAAGAGGTTAAAGGGATACAACCGTTAATCGTCAAAGCTGAGTTAACCAATGACGAAGATGTAAAGAGAGTAATTTCAACGACTATAGAAAAATTTGGACGTATAGATGTTTTAGTTAACAACGCAGGTGTTGGAATTTGTGGAAGTATACGAGAAGGAATTGAACCATTTGACCGCGCCATAAATACAAACGTACGTCCTGCATATTTATTGACTAGCCTTGCTACGCCATATCTTGTGCAATCTAAAGGAAATATCGTCAATGTCTCTAGTATAGCAGCATTTAAACCAATTAAAGACGTGGATTTCTTGCCGTACTGCATGTCGAAGGCAGCCCTCGATCAATTCACAAGATGTCTCGCTTTAGAACTGGGAAAAGATGGTGTTCGTGTGAACTCTGTCAATCCTGGCGGTACGAAGACTAACTTTGTGGAAGCTTGTGGTATAAGTAAAGACGAAAAGGAAGAATTATTCAAAGTTCGCGAACAGAGTTTTCCACTTCGTAAAATGGCGAAAAGTGAAGAGGTCGCTGACCTTATACTTTATTTAGCCAGTGATCGTGCGTCGAGTATAACTGGTTCTACCTTTGTTATTGACAACGGTGAAATGTTACTGTGATTACGAAATACTTGATAACCTCATGCGAGTTTTATCAATTTGTGGATACTAAAATATTAATTATACAAGAATTATATTTGTCAAGGTGAAAATATCTATTAGTGATAACATTACTTTATTCAAAGATTCGCAATATTTGTAAAATATGTACGTGAGCGAGTCATTATACGAAAGATAAAACGCCTGACATAATAAAAAAGCAAAGTCTCAGATATGTTTTTTATTTCGATATTTATTATATTACTTTAATATTTATATATTATATTGAAATAATGTCCATTGTTTACGCGGCATGTGTGTCGTATGGAACGTGCGAGCGCGCGCCCTCCGGGGATTTGAGGTCTGCAGATTTTTCAATTTTTATTTGCTTTAGTAAGTGCTGACTCTGACACCATGTTCGAAGGCAACGGTTGTTCCCTAGCTATTATTTCTTTGATCCTTTGTGAACATGTAGTTAAGCTTGTAGCTTTGTTGGATTTATTTTATACTAAATCTAATTAAAAGATAATTGTCTATTATTATTGTAAAAATAAATCTATAACCTACAATTTAAAATAAATTAACAAAAACGCAATGTAAAAAATATTTTCTACGTCTATTGATACATGCTCAAATGCATTTTTATACTGTGTTTGAACAATTCTATTTCTTTGGAATTGACTTTGCATTAGAGAGCACTCAAACAGCCGTGTTTACGTTCGACTTGTGTTTATGTTCAAACTCAAAATAGTATTTGAATACAATTTGAAGAGTTTAACTGGAACTTGAAACATTTTGTTTTTTAAAATTCATCAGTTGTTTGGTCTAAATACTTTGTTTATCTCACTTGGAAAAATTGTAACTATACGTGAATATTGTTTTGCACATTTTTCTCATTTTATATTTTTGTTTCTATGCATCTCCAAAACACATCTTGATGAAATTTGCCATAGATGTAGAACGTAGTCTAAAAGATCAAATGAGGCACCTACGATTAATTCCGCGCAGAAAAATCGCGTACAATAGCTATTTAATGAATATACACTTGTTAATATCATCATCCACTTGCCCTTATCCCTTATGGAGGGTCGGCACAGTATGTGCTGCTCTTCCATACATCTCTATCATCCGTCATATCTGAAACCACTCCTTTCTTAAGCATATCCTCTTTCACACAATCCATCCATACTTTCTTCGGTCTTCCTCTTCCTTTGTAGCCATCCACATTCAATCTTAACACTTTCTGGTTTATGTCCCCATAATTTCATCGCATAACATGTCCATACCACACTAACCTTTTGCTTCTCAATTTCTTCACCACTGGTGCTAATTTCAAACTTACTCTAATGTACACATTCTTAACTTTATCCATTCTATACACTTGTTAATATATGATGCAATATTAAAACCGATTTCTAAAACGTGAACAATTTGACATAAATCACCTGTTAGCTGAAATACGGTGTTTAAATCATTAAGAGAATGTGGCATTAAACATGATGAAGTGTGTAATTTAGGTACATGCGAAATGTCATGCAACATTTTGTTCAGCCGGCCGGTTTAACGGGCGTTTGATGTAAATGTAATAAACTAAATGGCCCCATCTTCAGAGGCATTCGTGCACGCGCCGGTAGCCGAGACCCCACTGAAAAATATTATACTTAATAACATTAGCGCGGCTCTTATGGCTGTGAAACTTATTCACTCATATATACAAGCTACAATGCTATTTTATCATATTAAGGACTCACTCATTACGGTGATTTTATTTGCATAACGCAACGTGTCGTTAAGTAATTATTTTAATTAAAGCATATTAAAATATGGCGCCTTTTCTATATCATTTTAATCACGTCAAAGCATTCTGTGCCGCTTGTACTTAAACATAACTTTATAATCACGTGAAAATATTTCTTGTAAAATAAGTAGAAATTTATTATCTATACTAATAGTATAAAGAGGAAAGATTTGTATTTTCGTATTTTTGTATGTATTGAAATTACTAAAAGAACTAATTGGCCGATTTTAAAAATTATTGCATTGTTAGAAAGGTAATTTATCTGTGAGTAACATAGGCTATATTTTAATTTCACGCGGACGAAGTCGCAAGCAACAGCTAGTATATTTATATATGTCTTCTACCCATCTTTATATCTCAGCATATTATTTGCGTTTTATACTTTGTAGAATCGTATTTGATCAGTATTTTCGTCTATTTCGCGAAAACTCTCTTCTTCAATGCAAAATTCAGATAAAATCGATAGCTAATGTGATATGAATAAAATATTAAGCACATCATTGAACATTCAGCGTACAAAGAAAGGGTTTTTGCGAAAATAAACAAAAAGCCTCTTACCACGTCTGAGTATTTAGCTGTTCGTTGGAAAAAATAAAAGAACAAGAGAACTGGCGGTTTTAAGAAGGCGCTTACGAGAAAAGTTATGGGAGCCACTGACCACTTCATTTCAAGTATGTCCGACGTTGCGAAGAACAAAAGTTAATATGAGTACAATATAAATAAAGAAAAATATATTCATCTAAGTTTTAAAAAAACCATAAGCAGTTAACGATAAATGATGCCCAAAATATAAGATGTAGCTATTGCACGCGACTTCGTCCACATGAATTTTTAATGGTGACGGAATTTAAAATCGGCCCAGATGTTTTTTTTTATTTAAATATATACAAAAATTCAAATATTTAAAATATTAGCATAGATATATGATTAGTATAGATAGATAATTCAGAGTCCGTTGTTATATAGGATAATAAACAAGTTCGACGTTCTCATATTATTAGGCCGCCGCAAGAAGGGTCGGGGTAGAAAAAAGTGTTGAAATCCTCAAGCAAACTGTCAAGGCGCGATCGGCAATAATTAGTTGGAGTGTTGAGTGAGGAGGAACCTTAAGATTGATGGCGTGGGCACAAAGGTCTGTCGGTGATAAATTGCCCGATATTAGGTCATGATTCGGGGCGGGTATTTGCCTATCGGCTCCTTTCGTTTTCACTATCAGTCTAGCATTTTTTGCGGGCGGGGCCGCCCGTGGAGTTCAAAGCGAATGCGGAATATAATCTATCATTATGGTAAAATAGACCTCGCCTTAACTAATTCCTTTTGAGCTACTTATAAAGGGATTTGCCAGTACTAATATTACTGTAATGTATTATTTATCAAAGAACTTGATTAACTTACAAACCACAATGTTAGATTGTTTTGTTATTCTTTTTGTAATACTTATATGCTCTAGTAAATATACACCCAATACTTGATTGTATTTTAAAATGGTGCTACATTTTTGACTGCAACACTTACGCCAGCTTCGAAAAGGACCGAGGTTTTAATTGGGAGACTATGTGGTGTAAGGCTTTGGTGCGAAGAAACAAAATAATGTAATGAAATTGTGATGTATTTTCCCAAAAAAAAAAAAGATTTTAACGTTGTTATTTAACCTATTATAACAGTGTGCTTATAACATTATTAGTAATGTTAATGCATATATTTCATTTAACGTAACTCGTCTTCGAAGTAATCGCAACTAGGTAACGTTGCGACACTTCCGAACCACCTGATTTACATAATAACCGTACCACGCGCTACGTGCTGCTTCAAGCCCAATTTGAACTCTAACTTTATCACCGCAAGGTCGTTATTATGTTAAATTGTACAGGAAATAGCAATGTACGCTCTATCAATTCTCGTATGCAGATTCAAAGACATCGGAATATATTATTTAACAAGAAGTGTTTATCGTGAATATATGTTTTATGTATGTATGTATAATAAGACATTTGTATACAATAGCGCTAAGTGGCTTTTATTTTAAACTAGATTTTGCCCGAGACTTACGCGTAGAATTAAAAAAAAAGTGAGTTTTATTGCATGTAAAGAAAATAGTATAATAACAGTGGTAGAGCCCGCTTTAACATCTTCGCATGAATGGGCCGGCTCGCCCGGTGATATACCACGACCACACAGAAAACACAAACGTGAAGTGGGAGCAATTCCGTGTTTCGTCTGATGCGTGTGATGCCGGAGGCCTAATTTTGGTCCCTTTCCTTTCCACCCTTTTCTTAAGAGGGACGGATGGGAAGGAAAAGTGGATTTGACGGTGAAGGAGACGCATAGGAAGAGGAAATATCCTCTTTATTTGCGTCTACTTCCACCGTTGATTAAGGGTAGGCAACGCATCTGCAATTGCGGATGTCTATGGGCAGCGGTCGCTACGCCATTTCGGCGGTTTCAAGTGGCTGCTTGCTCGTTTGCCACCTTATAATATAAAAAAAAAATCCCCTTTCACGACTATAAATTTATTGAACGTAGAATTTTATAAAAAGCCATCAATGTGCCGTAATTAAAAACGCTGCAAGCAACGGAAAACGATGAATATGAATAAGCAATTAGTGAGGCAAGCGACAAAGGATATTACGTGGCTAAATGAAATAGTACTCCCGGTGAGACCAGGTGTATATCTAAAACTCCATTAGTCCAGCACAAGGCAGTTCGATATACAAACAACGTTCCAAATTTGGATTCCTTGTGACACAGTTTGTGTTTCATCGTAGTCTGAATGTGGAAGGACAGGAGCTAGTCAAGATAGGAAACGTAAACTACGATTAAAGCAACATACGTAGGAGTAATTCCAGTGTCCCAGTGAAATTAGGTCTTTATGCAAATTTATCACAGTTATTGCAAATCCAGATATTCTCGTAATAGATTATTCCCAACCGTCACGCCGCTCTGTCCCCACGTGGAGACAGCAGAGAATAAAAAGTTTCATCCGTCCCACCTTTTGCGGCGATTGGACGGTTGGAACTTATTTTATTTCATATCGGTTTTATCTGTCACCTTATTGGTGACAGTGGGACTAAAAAATGGGACGGATGAAACTTTTTATTCTCACGTGGGAACAGAACAGGGTGACGGTTGGGAATAATCGTAATGGATTGTTGAGTTAAATAACGTTGTTTGAAAAGGTCTCTTGGAATTCCATATTTTTTTTTTACTTTAGAGCAATCGCCTTTTTTTAATAGAATGTATGATAGCAACTTTGTCAAGTATAAACATTGCGAAATGGTCATCATTTTGTTAAGTTCTGGTGATTTTTCTTTATTCAAAGTAATTGGATAGATGGAACGGCTCTCGCAAATCTGTCGAGCGAACATAATTAACGAGTCGATAAATACATTTTTGTTCATGATAAAAAACTGCTTTCCTCTCAGTTTATTTGTTACTCATACATCGTGAATCCGACTGTTCAGATAAAACTGAGCATAAAAAAATAATAACGCACTGTTGTTAACTCTTTTACCAACTTTGTTAGAAATATGTATGTATCTAAAACTTTAGTTATTATATATTTTCTTTCTTATATATTTTCGACCGTCACTGTTATTTTTATCGATTCCTATATTTAAAGTATCCTAATATTGATCTGTACAAAACGGAGCGTAAACTTGGTTATTATTAAAAGAATTTCGTATAAAAATTCGATTGAAACACGGCGGAGCGAAGGAATCTTTTCTTTCGATCACTTTCTCTATAAAGAAAATTTGAATAATTGGTCTGCAAGGAAGGAAGCAATAAGCGATTCATGTATACTTCGTGTATTTTATCTGCAAAAACGGTGTTGACTATATTTACATTGACTTTTAATGACAGGACCTGACAAGGTGGCACATTCTCATTTGTCGAAAAATCGAATAATACATTCGACACTTGCTTCCACTTCCACGCTTTGTGAGTAAATTTTTGAGTCAATATGCATTAGTAAATACTTAAAATAAGCATGATCTGTACATGTGTCGTTACCGTCTTACTTCATACTTCGTGAAAAGTAACAGATTTTATTATAAATACAGAATAAAGGCGCGTTAGTGCTTAGTCCGTTACTTTTTAGTCAAAGATTTTTTTCTATCTACACTATTTGGGCTGACGTATCAACATAGTGACTTACATAATAAATGAAGGTGCCGTGCCAAAAACGGAAGTAATGGTCTCTACTCAAACCGACACGAAAAAATACTCACGGCCACCATTAATTTTCATTTTCTCTTAAGTCCAAAGACTGCAGTCTTAAGAAAAATAGTGAGCTCCAGGGAGACTTATTTGGTTAGTCCCTCACTTAAGTTTCGCTTACTTAACATATGGACCGCCATATCAGTACCTCCATTAATATACTTTTCTAAGTTATGTAAAACTTATGCTTGTTTCAATATTTTTCTTACATTGAAATCATACTAATCGTACTAATATGATAAATGCGAAAGTTTGTATGGATGGATGGATGTTTGTTAGTTTGTAGCTTTAACGACGACACCAATTGTTGCGAATTGAAACGATTTGATAACTTCTTAACTATATTTATTAATTCCAGTTCTGACTTTACCTTCCTTCTTTAAGCCGGTCCTGAGTTTCCGTCTTAGTTCGTCTTTTTTACCGCTTGCGTCCAAGTCCCTTTCCTCTAATTCATTTCGCAGCTTCACCACTTTCAAATCGTTCAATAATCGCTGTGTGGCCATACCCAATACCTGACACCAATTGTTGTCAGAAATGGGATATGAAATTCTATATAAATGTAGAGGATAGTCTGGAAGAGCACAAAGGCTATTTGCATTTTTTTTTTAGTTCCGCGCGGACGGAGTCGCGAGCGAAAGCTAGTGTTATATAATTGTAGTTTTATTAAATTTTAGATTATTATTTTAATTATATCTATGTAAACATTTATAACATCTTAAAGTTTACTGTACCAATAATCTTAGTAATCGAATACAAACATATTTGATAAACACATCGTATTATAGACACCCATAGGAATTAATGTTTAATGGAGCGGTAACGAGGTATTGTTACATCCGAGCTGATCGTCTCAGAGGGCCACAATTGAATAATTAGTCGATGTTTGAAGTGCAAACTTGGATTGTATTTGAACAAGAGTTGGAGACGACACATATAATATCCAATTCCGTTATACATATGCTTAATACAATAGTCATGACCAAACATTGATGCTATGAACTTCTATAAGGCCTTACCCACCTTTAGTTTTAACTACAATGTTAAAATTTTAAGTGTACGTAACTGAGAACTGTATATATATGTAGTAACGCTGATACTAAAAATGTTGCCGACACACGTCAGTTTTTACAATACAATTATATTCAGTTAAAACTAAAGATGTGTCTATGACTAGCTTTTATCCGCGACTCCATTCGCGTGGAATTAAAAAACGACAAAAGTGAGTAACTTATGTGTTTTTCCAGACTATCCCCTACAAATATACCAAATCTCATTGCAATTCATTCAGCCGTTTAGGCTATAAACTCTAACAATCATGCATCCATCTAAACTTTCGCATTTATAATATTAGTATCTTTCTCTTCATCTAGTAATATCTAGTAATATCTTTGACGTATAAAGCGTTAACATTATTAAGTTATGAAAAAGATTGGATCGTAAAAATGTATTTTCTTAAATCGTACCTCAAACATTAAAGAAGTCATCTGTACTGTCGTTGGAACGAAAAAAAAACAAAGGAGAGTGTTTAAAAAGCCGTATCAAATTCACAATGGTGGTTAATTTATCAGAGAGAAGTCTTTTGAGGAAGTAAATCCAAGCAATCGCTCTTCCCAATTATCCTCCATTTTTTTTTGGGGACGACTAATTAGTTGAATGGACTGGATTGCTAGAGGTGATTAACTTCAATGATAAATGATAGCTGCGAAGAAATAATTATCCCACATTCGTTATGTAGTCAGCGTCCCTTGATATATTTCCTTAATTGTATTACTAAATACATTTTGTATTGTT
Organism: Papilio polytes; assembly: GCF_000836215.1. Lineage (NCBI taxonomy): Eukaryota > Metazoa > Arthropoda > Insecta > Lepidoptera > Papilionidae > Papilio > Papilio polytes. The sequence continues at coordinate 854,175 of NW_013525516.1, forward strand.
ATTTATTAATGGAAGACATAAAGCGTTTTTAGTGTATACTTTTTCAACGGTAAAGTAGCTTAGTTTGCAGTAACCTATCCGGTACATAAATATTTCAATCTAACACCTTGGTCTAGGTGGGATAGTGGTCAAGCGCTGGTTTTTGCAATTAAAAAAAAAACAGAAAATACATTTAATTAATCTTACTAATATTATAAAGGTGAAAATTTAAATGGATGGATGGATATTTGTTAGAGTTTGTAGTCTAAACGACTGGACGGATTGCGATTAAATTTGACATAGATGTAGAGGATAATCTGGAAGAACACATAGGCTATTTACGTTTGTTTTTTTTCAGTTCCACGCGGACGGAGTCGCGGGCGAAAGCTAGTGTAGACATAATTAAATAAAAAACACATGCCAATAAACATCTATTTTGTAACTAGCTAACTCCCGTGACTACGTCCGAGTGGAATTAAAAAAAAAAGTGGATCGAATATATGTTCTTCCAGACTTCTTTCTATAGCTATGCCGAATTTCATCTAAATCCGTTCAGCAGTTTATTTTACAAACTCTGACAAACATTCACATATCTATACTTCCTCATTTATAATGTTAGTAAGATATTAACAATTTAATAAACTAACACTAGTTCGGATATGAAAATGATTATGAACGCTGATGGCCGTTGTCACGTTAACAGAGGGCGTTTGAAATTTGTTTGTGACACTGCACGCTCTAACTCGGTTATCTACTCCGATGAGATTTGTTTCCATGAGTGAATGAACGCACATTTCGCCACTATTGTTTCCAATCACTGAACGTATTAACATTCAGTACATTCATTACTATTCGGAATTAAGTTAACATGGAAATAGAACACTAGAATTTATACAACGAATTGTGTTCAGGGAACGTGTCCCATGGGTAGCGTAAATTAATAGTGGTAAAATTATGACGATATAAAAATTGGTATATAACACCACATTACGTCGTTAAGAAGCTACGTTGTCAGTGAGTAACAAAGGCTTTGTTTTATGTTATTTTTTTTTCCTTGCGGACGGAGTCGCGGGCGAAACCTAGTTGGAAAATAAAACTGTAATAGGATTCGACTTGAAGAAAACTATTTACTTTAAATAAAGTAGTTGCAATGTAACAGCTAGTGATAAAAATATCAGAACTATACGTCGCTCGTCTCAAACATGCAGGCGCGGCCAATCAATAATAATGAGAGTTAATAAAAACCTTGATTGGATCCGCGGCCGCATCGTCCGACAATCGGATTTAAGCTTTACAACAAAATGTATATTTCTATAGCTTGCTGCTATTATTTTATTATTATTTTCGTTTTAAACAATGTCGATCTTTGTATACTTTTATAGTTTTTTTTTAATTGAGAGAATATTGTAAAGTGTAAACGTTATTTTAATAGGCTAAATTATAGTTTTCTGGAAATGGAAGTTCGACAGGGTTTACGTCATTACTTTGTGCCGAAATTAGACTCATCTAGTTCAATTATTTTGAAAAAAGAAGTAGAAATAGAAAATTGTTTTCTTTACAAATAAACATGTCAATGTATGAAATGCTGTTCGTTATAAAACTATTTTCTATATTTTCACTACATTTTTATTTCGTTTACCCAAAAGTTCAATTAATAACAGAAAAACCGATAACCAACTGAACGTTGTTATATTCCAACAATGCAAATTGAAACACATTGTCGCGAGAGTACGTAAATTAAAAACGAACACAAAATATATGTGATTCGTTTCGCTTCGCTCGAATTTTTCTTGTTAAAGCGCTCACGTCCGGATCGCAGCGAGAAAAAGGCATCGCTATTAGAACTGCATTGCTCGTTCATCCCGCGGTTCAGAGGAGCTTGCCCGTACTTTTTATTTTAGCACTAAGGGAACAATACATTCGTTACGGGACGTATACCCTCTTAACCGTCTAACATTTCAATCCACTTGATTGAGTAGATTGAGAGGGCAGGGTTGTTTTCATTATTACCAAGGCTTGTAGACTTTGTATAATAATTCTCATGTCCGTACATGAGGATTGTTCGAGGCCTTCCGGACGTATTCGTTGGAGTATACTTCTCCATAAAGTTCTTTTACATGTCAACTAAAACTATGAGTGGAATTCTACCGATAGTTGATTAATGCTGGGTTTCTGAAGTTTCCATTTATTTTATCATTACCTAATGATTACATATTACATAGATCTTAGTATCAACGAAGTAAAACTCAAGTTACGTAGTTGGGAAACGTATTATGAAGCTATCGAGCCAAATACACTAACGAATGGTTAAACGTAGCTGGGAAATCGGCCATTGATTAAATGTACACGTTATTGAATTACAATATGTATTGTCTTTGTTAAATCTTAATAACCATTTGTTTATGTAGTTAGGTACTATTTGTTTATGAAACAGTTAATTATTTTTTTATCCTCCCCTTTCCGTAATAGAGTACATGCTATATAGCTAACTATAAATATGATAAGAACATGAATAAATCAATTAAAATACGTTAAAGACAAGTATGTTTAGAATTATTGTGTAAAATAATTCACGCTTTAACACTAATTAAGTTGCCACTTCCTACTTCTTTTTATCGAATATTTTTCGGTTTAAAAGCTCGTAGCAAGGAGATAGTTTGCGGGGATAGTTTGGCAAAGCTCGTTTCCTCTCGGGCTTTAAATAGAAAGCCGATACAGTGTTGCACAAGATTGATGGAACATCGCACTCGGTCAGGGACCGCACGGCATGGGCAGCGCGGCAGCGGTGCAATGTTGCGAAACGTCGTTCCCGATGATACTTAAATTAAATATGTTTTCCCTTTATTTTTGTCTTAAAACTTCTGTTTTCGAATGAAATGAATTAAATAGTTACTTTCTATCTTAAAAAAAAAACACTTTTATTAGGAGAAATTTCCTAGAGATTCAAAACATTAGGGTTTAATTTATATCCATACTTATTGGGAGTATTAATTAATTTAGAAACAGGCGGCTGGTAGTAAAAATTAAGTTTTTTTTTTTAAATAAAAGGGAGTTAACGAGCAACGGGAACATCGAGGTGATGAATACCTATGGAGGAACTACAGTTGCGTTGCCGTCCAAGTATAAATCTTAAGGTTTTAAATTGTGCGCCGAGACTTATTGACTTAGAAGCCTATGGCAACGATGATGATGATATCTTGTAAATGTCAACGATATAATGAAATCAATAACAATGTATTATGATAATAAAAATGTTTCCTCAACGATACAATGTCGTTAAAAACTTTATTGTTAGCAAATGAACAGTAAACAATAACTATAAATCAAACATTGATTGCTGCAGGTGTATCAAACAATGGGCATGCAAAAAATGGACCTACAATCAACATTTAAATAATATATAGAAGAGACATAGTAAAAAAAAAGTTACCGGTTTTTTTTCTGAAAGGTACTATATCAATTGTCAAGTGTAGTACGCCACCTCGTGTCCTTGTAATACAACATTTTACGAAATTATAATAAACTCCATCTTTTGTTATAAAATGAATCAAACAGTTTCACAAAATAAATACAAACATTAAAATACTTTTTAATGACACCTATTGGCAATATATACTTTAAACTGTCGTGATTTTTACAAATGTAATGTTCGTAAGATACGGGTTTCTTACTACGATTGAATTGTTTTAGCTCTTCATATTTCGGCACAGTTACATGCGCCATGTTCACGGCCTGACTGAAGTGATGCGGTAGTGTAAAAAAAATTGTTGTCTTCGTTGACCCTAAAGTCAACATTAGCTATTTTCTGACGACAAACTATTGGCAATTCATTTTAATGTAATCAATTATATTGACATGTGGTTTTGAATTTCTATTGATAGATAACGTAAGTGAAGTAATTTGTAAAAAATCTTTCAAGTGCAATGTGGACTAAGCCTCCTCTATATATTTGAATCTCTTTGCGTACAATGAACCGGTAACAGTAAGTAAAACAACGCAAAAGGCCGAGTTCCCACTCGATTCAAGTGCGCAAATTATTGAACATTGAAAGTGATTCGTTTCATATTAACCAATTTAACGATTCATTCGATTGCGGGTTTGGTAATACTTAAATCGAATAAATGTAATAATTTCAATCAATGCTAATTGGAGCATATCAGTTACAAACACCTACAGGGTGTTTCTCTCCTCGTAATTAGTCTTGAGATTCCTCGCTCTAAATCGTTCCCTTCGTACAATGACGTATCAAAGACAAAGTTAAAGGATGTTTCGTGCTTAAACGCGGTTTCAATTGTTTGGAACTAAGATGTAATTTAAAAATAATAGATTACTAAACTTTTTATAATTGGCAAGATTGGTAAATCTATTTCTGATACTTGTTACGGTAATCATTTGACAGATAACATAATTAACAAAAAAAAATACGTATTTCTGTTAGTAATGACTTAGTTTCTTACTTAACTATTATACTTTGTGCCAAGTTATCTTATTACTTCAGTGATCTGTAAAAATATATCAACTTGAACCTCTCTAATAATATTAATACAAGTAAATAGTCAGAAATTAAGAAAACAATGTTGTACTATACAATGAGTCTTTTTACTATGATTCTTCACATTTTGAAAGGGAAGCCAATAGGCGAGTCTACTTGTTGTAATAGAAGGTAAGCAAAGTACAAACGTAGACAAAGACGTCGTCTAACAATGGTCACCTGCAAATTGCTGCAGTCTCCAAGGTAAATGTCTTCCTTTGCACTTTTTTCTATACATATAAGGTATTTGTAGATACTTTATAGTTATAAAGACGATCAAGTAACTTAACTTTTATCTACACTAAAATTATAAAGAGGAAAGATTTGTATGTTTGTATGTATTGAAAATTCAAAAACTACTGGGCCGATTTAATTACAATTATTTCCCCATTAAAAAGCTACGTTATCATTGAGTAACATAGCCTACATTTCTTATTATTTTCTAAATTTCGGGCGGAACGAAGTCAATAGTTAGTATTCAATAATTCCTATTACTAATGTAACATATGTCACATAAGTAATTTAATTTATTAACTATCTAAGGATTTGTTATTATCAAATGCAATGTAAATTATCGTCTACAATACAATAATTATGGTTGTTTCGATATAGTGGTGAATGGCACGCAGCTGTCTGTAACCTCAGTAATTAAGGCTTGCCATGGCTCGCATAAATAGCACTCATTTTGAATCCTGCAGCGAAGGAATGTTTGCGTATTTAACGAACAAGTTAAAGGCAAAAGCCTTGGCATTCATTCATGAATGAAGTTAAGCACCTTGTTAGAATCGCTCCAGATGTCTTAAATACCCAGTTAGGGTTTGAATATCATTTTAGTTTTTTTTTTTAATTAATGACTTTACTTTTACAATTTATTTATGTTTATTTGATAAATTATGCATAGTTTAAAAACAGTAAACGTTTGATTGAAGGTCGTTATAATTGGTTGTTATTTTAAATCAGTTATAATAAAATTAAAGTTTGATTTATTCATAAAATACATTGTTTTATTAAAAGCGTTCATTTATAATTTTGCTTTTCTATACTACTGTTTTAAAGAGGAAAACTTTGTTTGATTGTAATGAAGTAACTTAAAAACTACAAGGCCGATTTCAAAAATTCTTTCACCGTTAAAAACCTAGGTTGTCAGTGGTAACATAGGCTGTCTTTTAAATTGTTTTTCATTTCATGCGGACGAAGTCGGGAGCAGAGTATTTTGTCATAAAATAATGAGCAAATCCGTTTTATTTTGATCGTTTAGTTCTACTAATTATTTTTTTTATCTAACCCATAGTTTATACGATATACTCTTATCGAAATATCCAAATAGAGAAGACACGAAGTTTATTCTCGACTCATCTTGTTAATATGATGACATAATGAAGCGATAGCGAACAGAATTCCCGCGCGTCTAAAACTTCTCCATATTGCATAAGTTTTCGAATTTCCCGGTAACCTAGTTACGATCGAGGGAAGAAACATTGTCGCCGGCGGCAACTTTAAAATATTTTTCCCTCAGAATACCAGCTGCGGATCACATTTTTATAAAATCACAAATATTATACATAATCTGAGTTTTACTATTATTACGTTTGTAAAGTTTTTAATACAAACATACTTTTATACAACAAAATATATGGCAGGTTATAGCTTTACAAAGTCTTATTTAGTTGGTCGTTATTACCTCAAATTTAATTAATTTTTACTCTGTGATATTACATAGTGTACTATAAACTTATTTTTGTCCAGTACCAAAATTGGTATGCTGCAAAATTTGCATTAAAGTCCTCAGTCTGTACCGCCGGTGCAGCTTGTAATTAAAATATTTTCGCCCGTTGTTGCACGATGGCCTATCGTCTAGACGGCAAACTGCTGCCCCCGGCGCTAGCACAAAAGAGACATAAAAGTCCCTTCTTCGTCTTTTTTCACCTTGTTATTAGTTGATTCTCAGTCAACGCCGTTAAATATTCACTTTAGTAAATACTGGAGACTATTAAAGGTGTATTTATTGCTCTGTTCACGCTTGTATTCATCAAAGTATTGTAACATAATGATTAATTTGTGTAAAAGTGCAAATGCAGATTAAATTTTAATTTGCGCCACAATTGATGCATAGTCCTAAACAACTAAACCCCTAGTACTTGAAGTCTAATTCCATATATTTTTAAGATCTCTCTCTTTAAATACGTGTAAAATGTTATGATGTAATTTTTTAAACATTTTATTGAATAGTTAAATTACAAGATTATTGCTTCTATGTACATTCAAATTTTACAGCTTCTGTTTTATAAAAGCTTATTTCGTAGCAGTAGTGAAAATTCAAAGTTTAATACTGAAAAGTTGTGAATTTGGCCTTTGTTACGAGTGTGAAAACTAACTCGTTCGTTGAACTCTGCTCTGTTTACAACTAGCTATTGTAGGTTTTACTAAAGCGAAACAAAAGCCTGTTTACTATGTACCTAAAAAAGATTGTAGAGAAAATTGTATATTCGTATAAATCTTGAAATACGTAAACATTCAAAGTAATTTATTTACAGTAAACGGTTTAATTAAAAATATTCAAGAACCTATATTCTTTTTATAATATTGGTCAACAAGTTTTGAAAACTTTCGATAAAAATCCTATGTTAGGCGATGCTTTTGCGCCTTCCAGCAAAAGCGGCCGTAACTAGGTTACGCAAAAATGGAAACTTTAGCAATATATGTTGCACGGAAAAGTTTGCGATGCACAGAGATGCAGTTATAATAACTTCATGTATTTTATTTTATGATCAAAGTTATTTACCTGGAATTCGGAATTGGTGGATAAAAATTGCTTTTATATTTTCCTTTTAAACTATATTTGAATAAACTGAGATAAAGTCTATGATATTTAATTTTTATAGATGGTTTTTTTTTCTATAATAAAAGGGGGCAAACGAGCGGCGAGAACACCGTGGTGGTCAACGATGCCCATGGACATCCGTAACACCAGAAGAACTACGGATGCGTTGCCGGCCTTTGAGTAAATGATAGGCTTGCTTCTTCACGGACCCTAAGTCGTATTGTTTAGAATTGGGACACAAAGAACTTACACTCACGAAAGGCTAGCATCGAGCACTCGATTTTGATCATTATGGGAATCTATCATTTTATTTAATTAAGCTTAATTGAAATACTATTATTATTTTAAGGACTTCCGAATACTTTTTTTTATACAGAAAAACTTCATCCGGGTTTGGTGACAGCAAACATAGCTATTTGCAAAGTTTAAAATGTCCACAATGAATACAAAGTTACAAGAATAATTCCTTTGTAAATATATGAATTTAAATTCATGAAGTTTCCAGACTTAGCCTTGTTTACTTGTACTTAAGGAGTTCTTAACAAACTCGCTAATAAAAGTTCATTTTTATTCTGGTTTAAATGGCGTACAGTTTGCATTGAGCGCTGCATGCTGCAAAGAAATATTTACGTATTTTTAAAACATGTAAAATCCTAGTCTACATTATGAACAAAGTTTAGGTCCGCAACGAAGGCAAACTAAAGACGTTCGTATTTTAAACACTGGCCTACTTTTTAAATTATACTTCGATAACGTTCTGATATGTACATTTCTTGATTTCAGGTAATATTCTGCCTTGGCTAAACTAGAAGAATAGACAATGTACGGTAATTATCTTCTCCTATAAGCATTGAAAGATTAAAGAAATATTTAAAGTGTTTATGTAGATATATTGTGCGTGTTTATACGTACTTTTATGTAACTAATAAATATAAAAACTAAGAAACAAACTTCAAAAATTACTTTGCCACTAGGAAGCTATCTTAATACTTAGTAACTTAGGCTATATTTTATACTAGATAGCTTTTGCCCGCGACTTCGTCCGCGTGGTATTAAAAAAATTACAAAAGTAAGTGATTTTTCAGACCATGATCTATACATATGTATGCCGAATTCCATCCAGATTCGTTTAGCCGTTTAGGCTATTAACTCTAACAAACTTCCATTCATCCATTTAAACTTTCGCATTTATAATATTTGTAAATTTGTATGATGATATAAGGTTTAATTCCGGACGGAATTAGTCGTCTTAAAAACTTGTTTTAAATATTTACAAGTTTAAGTTTAGCGTTGTTATAAAGCTAGTAATCGCGCAATAACAAAACAAAATGTTGAATAATAAATATGGTGGTGCCGAAAGTCATTACATTCCTCAAAGAGTTGAGGGATTTTCATAAAAGAATCTGGGTCGCATGTCTCCTGTCCAAAAGCGAGATAAAAGCAGCCGTATAAAAGCGGCTGACCATTGCAATAGACAAGATACACTAAAAGCACATCCTTTACGAATGGCGCAAAGCGTTTATTGCTTTCAATTCTAAAACTATTCAAGCGATGCAATTGTTTTTATAGAAGATTAAATAGGAAGACATTATTTTAAGCAATTAATATCTTAAACTATTAACAATAAGCTCATATGTCTAGTTTATTTAGATTAACAGTTTTTACAATAACTAGTCTACTCGTATTAAAAATGTAGTTTTACTAATATCAAGATCAAAGAGTCGGAAATAAAATGAAGTTGGTACATTCAAAGGCTTGTGAACATCCACAACATTAAATAATGCTTTACTAAAACTAGCTGTGATTTGAAATTTTAGTTACTTTACCTAGTAATAAAACTAAGTTTTTTTTTTTATTATTCTCTTGACTTTATTTGAAAAGTTCAAAATGAATTTGTCCTTCCTAGGAGTTTCAAAGTTCCCGTCCCGTTTAAAAGTTTAAGACCAGGTCAAAGACGCCAAAAGACCGTGGCTACTTGATAGCTTGGAGACAAATAATTGACATAAGGTTCTATAATATTTAGTTAACTTATTACCTCGTCTGTGAAATCAGATACAACTATTTATCTTTGTACGAAATTTGGTAAGAATAAAACTGCCAAAAATCTGTGTCAGACAAAATAAAAGCGATACAAATCCACTAACTTTTTTATTTTATAGCTTAATCTATATTGAGATCGGTTTAGCCCTTTAGGCTACAAACATCCATGCATCTTAACTTTCGCATTGTATTTGTAAAATTAAATATTTCAATAAAGGTGGTTTGAAATTACATCAATACACTAGTTTCACTCATAAAGACTACGTATCTGTTTCGTGTAAAATAACGACATTTTTATGAGGTGGCAACCCTAACGCCACCTCATAAACTCCGTTCACTAGCAAATTCAATTCAATACTAACTTTTATGATTTCACGTTGCATTTTATTTGATTCTGTTTCATTTTTCACAATAAAGTTAGATTGCCTTCATGTTAGCATACTCATTCATCAAGTGGTATTGAATAGGCATTGTTTTAGATTTTAGTTGAAGCGCTCTCATACCTTTGAGTAAACTATCGCACAACTGTTTAGTCGCGCTTTGATTCCTATCAGCTCTTATGGGGGTTAGGACCACTACTTGATTTTTAGTTATGCAACTAAACAGTTGAATTAGCTGTGAAACAATCGACAATCACGCAACTGTGTTGCGATAAGTTAGTGAAGCGTTCACCCGCAAAAGAAAAGCGCAGCTCTTATCTGGCTTCTTCAGAAAATCTTATCAAAGCTTTAAACGAGTTCGTCCAGAGGTTGTTTAGGAATGCACTGACAACGCTGGCAATAAGAAATCTTCACAATTACCTACTTTTCTTAGTTATTTAGGACATCAGAAACCAGTTTGTTGTATTAGGGTTGAAACTTTTGTGTAACCAATTGTTTTAAAAGGACATTTTATTTTGTTATTAAGTTTCGAGTTATCCCAACAATCGAACAATAAAGTCGTATAGTTTGAACGTGTTTTCTTTTTCTATCCCAAAGTTTGCAAAAAGGGGAAAAGTTTTAATTCCATTTCCACGTTGAAATTTTATTGTATGGCTCACTTCACAAAGTTTACAGGTAACTCGGTCAAAGGAGATGAAAGACCTTTCCTGCATCAATACTTTCAACTTTCTGTTCACGTATGTTACTTTAACTTGAACAACTATTTTGTTCTTTAACAATAATATCGAATTAAGTATTTCAATCTTATCTTACTATAAAAATGCGAAAGTATGGATAGATATCTATCAGAGTTTGTAGTCTAAACTGCTAAACGGATCTCGATTAAATTTGGCACAGACGTACATAGATCTTAGTCTGAAAGAACCCATAGGCTACTCACTAATTTTTTTTAATTCCGCGCGAACGGTGTCCCGGGCGAAAGCTAGTAAACAGATAAATTGTTTCTGAGCGCTAACCATACTGGAGTGGGAGGTAGGGAAGATGATGTTGAAGACTGTGTGGCAGTTATAGCAAAGCTTATCTTGAACTTTTGATTTAAGTTGCTTGTACTCATATCGTTCTCATTTAAGAATATTAGTGGGAATTACTTCAAACACCGCATTGCACCATCTCCGGGGGCATGTAAGTGTAATTAGTGAAGCGGTTTAGCTCGCGCCGCGGAAATCCGGAGTATTATCTAAATATTATTTTATAGACCGTAAATTTCTAATTACTTGGTACTTTATAAACTAGTTTTTGCCCTGGTACCGCGCGGAATTAAAAAGAAAAGTTAGATTAGTAACTTATTTGTTCTATATCTATGCCAAATTTCGTCGAGATTCAAAGATCCGTTAGATACTTTGTAATAAACATTTCTCCATCCATCTTCAATACATTCGGATTTACAATATAAGTAAGAAGAAAGATCTACAGCTTATATAACTATTAAAACCGATAACCAGACCTTTGAAGTATTTGTACTACGAGTATTATTATCTCCACACTGAGTATACTCGACTAACGGCCGACTACTGAAACTTCATAAGTCAGTAATAGTGTCTTAAATGATAAGGCCACGCTCACACTCTAAATTCCTTACAAATTTTGACGTCTATCAGATTGAAAGAGGCGCTTACAAAGTAAGAATTTAGTATTCTTTTCAGTATAAATCTGTAAGAGAATTGATTGATGATTTCATTTAAGGTTTAAGAAAATATTAAGTTGTGTTCTTCTAAAAAGCAACTTATTCAATAACGAAGTAAAATTAAATTCAAGACTAAACGCTAGTTTTCTTTTATAATTGGTTAAAAGCGATGTAAACGATTGTCTGTATCTTTGCTGTTTAAATGAAAATAGCAACGAACAAAGCGCCTCTAATTTGTTGTAATCAGCTTCCGAGAATTTAATTAAAGGGAATCAATGATTGCTTCCACGAATTAACGTAACTACAGAGCACGTAATAGCATAGTTGCTACACTTACATACATTTAGTATCTCTTTCATTAAAAAACTTTCTGTTACTGTGGATTGTTGTCCTTATTATTGAAAGTGAATGTAAAGAATTTCGAAAATGTACCATTACCAATGCTACAAACAGAGAGGTCATCTAAAACATGTAGAGACTCTATCTATACTTCTATGTTAATATTATAAAAAAGTAAGTTTTTTATTTTATTTTTGTATGTATTCAAATTATTCAAAAACTACTAAATCGATTTCAAAAATTATTTTACCATTTAAAAGCTACGTATGTAATTAGTGAGTAACATAGGTCATGTTTTGATTGTTTTTAATTTAAGTTTTTTAAATTAAAGTAAGTCGCAAGCAACAGCTAGTACTTAATAATATCACAAACGGAAAGATTTATTGTTTAGTATGTAACTAATAAACTCAAAAACTTCGTTGTCACCGAGTAATATACTACTATATCTATACACTTTATATACTACTATATCTTTTAAATTTCGTTCGAACGAAGTCGCAAGCAATATCTAGTTTGCAATTAAGAATGCTGCACACATAAAATATGCCGTGGAATTTTTACGCAAGATACACCTATCCAGTTTTTTTAATAATAAAGCAGATTTACCATTGTTATAGATGAGCTTTTCAAGCAGGAGCTTACAAATGTTCTATTATAGTTTTTAATACACGTTTTAATTTGTTGATTGTTAATCATAATTAATTATAATTTTGTGTTTATAATAAAGCTTAGTGCTTTTTATAGCGTCGCTGTAATGTTATACCGTTCTCACTAGCTAATAGCATTTTAATAGCAGCACCAACCCCTTTAATGTGAAAATGCTACATTAATGGTCTTTGATGTGGCGTCATTGCAGGTAGTCATTTACGCTTATTACGCTACCAAATTTTTTAGACGCTAATGTTATTATTATTAGTTTTTGTTACAAATTACGCATAATTTTATTGTAGCTTGATGTGTCGAGGGAAAACTGTGAAACCAAACTAAATATTTTTGAACAACAGAAGCACATTAACGAGTAACAAATGTATATACGGACAGCACTCGTCAAAGAGTAATACAGCCTCGGTCAAAAACATACATAATTAATTATTTACGGCTTACTCACGTATGCTTTTGTTTTTCCGGTGACGGCACCGACCAGTTTCAGACCCTGCGGGGGTCCTTCTTCAGGGCGAGAGTTAAGTATGTGTCGCGTTCGCGTCGCGCCTCGCACTGCGGGCCAGCGCTCGAAGGGCGCGGCTTGAGGGGGCGGGGGGCACCGGGGGTGCAGTTGCCATTGCGTGCGCCGGCGGCGACGATGTCGACGAGCTCGATATTGATGAGTCATTGTTGATGTTGTTGACATTCTCTCTCCGAGCTCTTCTCTCTTTTGCTCTCCGAGCATATCCGTTGCATGCGCAAACTGGACAGCAACACGTCGGCGATTGCAGAGCACGCCCTTACCACTGGAGCAGCTCACTACATTAGGTTTGACCGTGTGAAAGTCTTGGCTCGCGACAAGAACTTTGCGTCACGTAAGCTTCTTGAAGCCATTGAAATCAACCGTCGACCTAATTTCAACAGAGACAAGGGTTGGTCTCTGTCTCCTACGTGGGAACCCTTATTGCTGAGACCGAAGCAGAAGAACGACGACGATGGTGTTGAATACGTAGCTGACATAGTCAGTACGTTTTGCGCCCCGTTTAATGTCAACAACATCAACAATGACTCATCAATATCGAGCTCGTCGACATCGTCGCCGCCGGCGCACGCAATGGCAACTGCACCCCCGGTGCCCCCCGCCCCCTCAAGCCGCGCCCTTCGAGCGCTGGCCCGCAGTGCGAGGCGCGACGCGAACGCGACACATACTTAACTCTCGCCCTGAAGAAGGACCCCCGCAGGGTCTGAAACTGGTCGGTGCCGTCACCGGGAAAAACAAAAGCATACGTGAGTAAGCCGTAAATAATTAATTATAAAATGTCTCACGAAAGTTTAAATAATTTAAAAACATACATGTTTACTAAGAAAACTTTTCAATTTAGTCGCATAATAAAAATATTCAATTCGAAATTAATTTGTAACATCGCACGAACACCTCAATTCGGGGTTCCATTTTATTTCTCCTGCATACATATGTATGAAAATTACCCGTAAATTTTGGGGTAAAAATAAATAAACAGGTGCGCACACCTTGCCGTTTTGATTGTTGAATTATTCATGACGTCTCACGCGAGCCTGAGTGTGAACTCAGAACTTTTAACTCATCGTGCTTTATTATTGCGATGTCAAATAACATGAAATTAAACTTTTAAAGTATCACTTTGTAATTAAACGAAACCATGTCACACATGAGGAGCGTCGGTGGCACAGTGGTTTCAGCACTTAACTTGTAATCTATAGGTCTTAGGTTCGCATCCCGCCATGTACCAATGTGATTTTCGATTTTTCGAATTTTCATATGTACATAATTTACCCGACGTTTTTACGGCGAAGAAAAACGGCGGAAAACTTCGGCGAAGAAATTCAGAGATATGTGTGAAGTCAACCAACCCCATACTTGGCCAGCGAGGTTGACTATGGCCTAGTCACCGCTTACTAGGGTATGCTCTGAGCCCCTCGGTGGGGACGTATGGAGCTGATAATGGTGATGACGATATCACACATAAGCATGTAGATTTAACGTTGCCAATTGTCATTAACTTGGTTAATGGTCAAAGGTTGTTACAAAAAAATATAATAACCTAAGAATAAATGCGCATATGGCTTAATGTATTGCTATTAGGTTGCCCAGTTTAAAAGGCAATAACAATGTATTTAATTTTATTTTTCGTAGCAGTTGTGCTTCTCATGTATAATTGAATAAAAATGCTCTTTAACCTACAGAAAACATAATGCTATTTAAAATAAAAGAAACCTCTTAGTTACCTTAATGTGAAGATGTAAAAACTACTTAAGCTGTTCCACTTTCTTGTAACTAAATGAATTAAATGAAGGTAAACACATTGCTTGTTTTAGCGGACAAGTCAACTGAAATATACGAATGTGGGTATAAGTGCTAAATAACATTATACTACACTAATATCTATAAATGAAGTTAGTAAAACCGTGTGTTTCTTTTTTGATTAAAATGGTATAATTGTTGTAATTCCAATTTTATTGAAGACAATAACTTGATGCGTCGACCTTACTTGAATGACTTATGTATAGGAGAATGATGACCAAATTTATAATATTACTACCTTTCGCACGCGATCCCGGTCGCGTGGAATTAAAAAAAAAAAACAAAAGTGAGTAGCCTATGTGTTCTTGACTATCGTCTACATCTATACCAAATTTCAATAGAATCCGTTTAGCCGTTTAGTCTACAAACTGTAACAAACATCCATCCATCTAAACTTTCACATTTATAATTTTTTTTTTATAACATAAGGTGGCAAACGAGCAAGCGGCCACCTGAATCCGCCAAAATGGCGAAGCGACCGCTGCCCATAGACATCCGCAATTGCAGATGCGTTGCCTACACTTATCCGACAGAGGAGGAGACGCACATAAAGAGGATATCTCCCCTTCCTATGTATCTCCTCCTCCGTTAAATCCACTTCCTCTTCCCATCCTCTCCTTATATGAAAAGGGTGGTAAACAGAAAGGGACTTAAATTAGGCCTCCGGCACCACACTCATCAAACGAAACACGGAATTGCTTCCATTTCACGCCTGTCTTCTGTGTGGTCGTGGTATTACACCGGGCGTGTCGGCCTATTCGTGCTAAGATGTTAAAGTGAGCACTACCACTGTTATTAGTAAGATAAGTAAGAAGTAAGATAATAATGAATTAAAAGTAAAAGCTTATAAAAACTTTTTACTACGTGTTATGACTTATTGATTGTCAACCAACGTCATTCAAATAACAACAAAAATGGCAACGGTATATGAATTTTTACCAATAGAATTTGACTATTATGGTGAGTTAAGTATTCGTTCGAGACTTGCTGAGGCCAGACGATTCAGCCGCTTCCATGCGGTAGTCCTCCTTCAGCGAATAGTCCGAGGACATTTAATAAGAAAACATTTTGCATGGCTATCGAAAAATGCCCTCACAATACAATGCGCCTTTCGAATGCATCTCGCTCGTAAAGCTTACAGAAGAGCTTTGATACAAGCGGTACGGAACAAACATAACAAAAGATATAATCAGGCGGCAACAAAGATACAGGTACATATGTACATAGTTGAAAGAATATCCTTTTACATAGTAGCTCATTATTTAGCTTTAGGATTTGTGAGATGAAATTTGGGTTTTCTTTTTATTTTGGTTTCTTACAGGCCTTATGGCGTGGCCATTATTCAAGAAACAATAAGTTCTGTTACTACTCCTATCGACGATGGTTGCATGAAGTAACTGAACGTGGTAAGAGGAGAGCGGCCGAAGCTGTTGAATTCGGCATCAGAA
Source organism: Papilio polytes (assembly GCF_000836215.1). NCBI lineage: Eukaryota > Metazoa > Arthropoda > Insecta > Lepidoptera > Papilionidae > Papilio > Papilio polytes. The sequence goes on from NW_013525516.1 coordinate 870,380, forward strand.
CAAAGGTCGATGACCTCAAAATGTTAGAAGACGAAGCAAGAAAATGGCTCGCTTACGTCGTCTTCAAGTTACATCACCTACTTAGAACGTACGTCTGTGCCGGCATATATTCTAAAACTGGCACAAGCGAGCTGTCGGAATTTGAAAACCTTTTAAATTCAATACGTTACACGGACTATATGAAACGTTTGAAAAAGAAATATGACGAGTTTGTGCGGAAATATCGGCCTCGTTTTTCCAACAAAAGACTGTTTCCAATAATAGGAAACGGAGAAGATTATTGGTACTTGTCTCTGCCTGAGATGTATGAACTAACAGCTCCACCTCCAGAAGTTGAAGATACGCGCCATATTAACGAATATCACGGTCCTATTCACAAGAAACCTTTTCTATGGAGGAAAGTGACACGATCGAAGCTGTCAGAAGGTAGAGGTCCGTTTATTGCTACAAGAATTCCTTCAAAAGAAACTTTATCAAGTGCACACAGTGATCCACGTTTCGATCTTTACGTTCAACACTACAAGCCGCAACCGAATATTTTCAATTATGTTGACTATCATATAAACATCGTACTATTGAAAAAACAAAAGATACAAACAATGTAAATTACGATTAGAACATACGAAAAATAAATCCTTGATATCTATATCATGAAGGATTGCGGATATTACGTCATTTTTATAATTTCGTTTTGGCATTTATATTTGTCTTCTGTACTCAACTATTGTGTCCATGCAATTATCAAAATATGCTTTTCAATTGTTTTCCTCATTCATAGTTTATGCAAAGTCTAAATTACATAATGACTTCCTGCAAGCCGTATTTCCACCTTATCATGGAGTTTAACAACCCCGTAATCTCTGTACATTCAAATTAATGCTATTGTCGAAACGGACCAAACTTTCCTTATACTGTAATTTCAATATTGCTACAGCAAAATGAAACACAATTTTATTGATGACTGAAATGGCTTGTACCAAAACACTTGGTTAAAATTTTTATTTTTCTTGTTCGGAAATCCGTAATCAGGCTGCTAAGTTTGGAAGGGTCGTCCGGATGTTGCGGCCCGCGAGCCTTTTGTTGTTTCGCTTTTGTTGTTGTGAATTTTACACTTGTAATTTATTTCAGGAAATGCCTTGGTGAGAAAAAAAATTACATTAAACTCTCTAAAGTAAAATGTGTTTTGCAAATTACCATTTCATTCTGGCGTGAGTGCTTTATTTGTGAAAAGTAAATGTGATTCTATTCAAAAAATTGTACTAAGTAAATTGCACAGAACAATTTTATATAATCTTTCACACTTATTAGAGTACATGAGGAGATTAAAACTGTTATATTCACCACTTCGTATAATTAATTGTGCACTTACACAAATTTCAACTATACGAATAAAAAATATAAAAGCTTGTTCTAAATTAAAGCCCTTTATCTCAGTGACATTTGCAATTGACGTTTGAGCTCTTTATAATTGTACCTTAGCTAGACCACTTAAAACACTATAATTTGTTACATTCTTCCGTTTGTATAAATTTAAAAATTCTGATCCCCGTGTATGTTCAATTATTCATTACTAGCTTTCGCCCGCGACTCCGTCCGCGTGGATTGAAAAAGTAAGTAGCCTATGTGTTCTTCCAGATTATGGATGTTCTACATTTGTGCCAAATGTCATCCATATCCGTTCAGCCTTTAAGGCTACACGCTTACAAACATCCATCCATCTAAACATTTGCATTTATAATATTAACGTGATTGTAAACAATCAGGTAATGACAACAGAAATATTACTTCCTATTAGAAATATTGAAGAAGAAAATTAGTTTAAAATTAACAAAATTCTCAATTTTGAGATATCCTGTTCGGTGTTAAGTACTCACATATTCTATTAGATAATGTTGAGGCAAATTATCCTAAAACAAATTAGTAACGCCACACGTCTCGAAACTCATTTGTCTCACAACACCCGTTTGACTCGACAAATTTATTAGGGTCAGAATAATTCAGGTTGTGGGTTTCTGAACCGAGTCCTCAGACCCGTCTTAAGGGGCAACCATTTGTTAGACGTATAATAGTTGACCCACTTTATTTCTGCCGCGGCGTCTCAACAAAGGGGTGTGATTTGCAAATCCATTGATAATTATTAGCTTTCTAATACGTTTTCGTATTTTATTGAATATTGCTCGCAACTTCGTGCGTGTGAATTAAATAAATAACACAAAACATAGCCTATGTTACTCACTAATAACGTAGCTTTTTAATAGTGAAACAATTTTTCAAAACCCCCAGTAGTTTTTTAGTTATTTCAATAAAACAAAAAATCAAAAATGCAAATCTTTGCTCTTTATTTAGTATAGATAGCTTTTGCAGGACTTCGCTCGCGTGAAATTAAAAAAAAAACATAACGCAGCTTTTTAATAGTGAAACAAGTTTTCTAATCGCCCTAGTAGTTTTTGAATTATTGCAATACATATAAAATGTAAACCTTTCCTCTTTATAATATAAGTGTAGATTGGGTTGAATTTGTGAAAATTTGATTGTAACTATGTATTAAAGTTTTGCGTGTTGTACTATGAAATACTATGCGGCAAAAATCTATCTATCTTAATATTATAAAGAGCAATGATTTGTATTTTTGTATGTATTGAAATAACTCAATAACTGGGCCAATTTCTCAAATTATTTCATCATTAAAAACCTATCTTATCAGTGAGTACTATAGGGCATGTGTTTTATTATGTTTTAATTTCACGCGGACGAAATCGCGAGCTGGTATGCAATGTTTTTCAAATCTAATTAGTTATAGGAGATAAAAAAGGTAACTTATAGAATAATGTTTTGGGTTATAAGTACCTGTTTAATTTTTTTCGCAAATACAAACTCATAATATTATCTCATTTATATGCTAAATATTTTCTTAGTAAATATACCTGGTTAAATTTAAAGCTGAAATTACAAGAAAACATTATCATTGTACTTTATTTATGTTAGTAGTCTGCTTAATAAGACTATAACTTAACTTACCTTGTCAAAACTTTACCAAGTTAGTAAATTCAGCTTAATTTATTAAAACTTACGTAAAGTAACAAAGGAGAAAGAACATTTCTGTTGCTATTTTGGTATTGTTAAGTTAATAAATTTCTTACAGGAGTTTATTAAGAAGTATCCATTTAATTATACGATGCGTCTACATGTTTACTAGTTAAGACAATGTATTTACATTTTTGAATTGTTGTCAAAACGTGCTGCCCTAATTATTGAAAATGAAATAACCATTTCAAAAGTAGTTGAGTACTCAGAGTTTGATTTCAAAGGTATTCCAATTACTGTTTTAACAAATATTATCTATTCATTCAATGATCTCAAATCTTATGAAACACTAAATATAGCTTAGCATATTATTAGTAATGTTTTTTAATTTGCTAAGTTTGTCCAAGCCGATAGTCCGATTTATCGTTCGAAACTCATTTTTGCAAATTCGTGCGTCAACTGAACCAGACTCGCTCGGAGTGTGTTTGGCACATGAATAATGTATGGGGTAAATTTGCAAGTGTTTCAATTTACACCCGCCGACACTCGGCGCCGCGGATACGCACCGGAGTGCCGACTGAAGTGCAAAAAGAAAACAACGAGAGGGCCTGAAGAGGCAGACGGGGCACCACCGCATTAGCACCTTGTTACTTTTTCTGTTTAAAAACTTTAAACTTTTCACCACGAACCTGTTTGTTGGGTTACCTGTACTGTGCGCTAGTCTAGCGTTCAACATGAGATGGGCTCGAAAGGACAAACAGTTTTCAGTATTAGAAACTGATTTGTAACCGATATTGTTTTGATTCTATGCAGTCATAAAGAGTTCAGTCAGATGGTTTTGGTCACTATAACTGATCTGTGTATTTTATGTGAGTTATAATACTATTTATCAATTTCATTCCCTGTCCAGTTCCACCCTTTTCTTATAAGGAAAGAATTGGATGAGAAAGTAAATTTGACGGTGGAGGAGATGCATAGGAAGGGGAAATATCCTCTTTATGTGTGTCTCCTCTGTCGATTAAGGGTAGGTGACGCTTCTGCAATTGCGGATGTCTATGGGCAAATATCGCTTCGCCATTTTGGCCGATTTAAGTGGCCGCTTGCTCGTAGGCCACCTTATTGTATAAAAAATACTATTTATTAATGTTTATATTTAGGTATTATATACGCAACACGCTGTGGTAATATTCTATGCTAATAGCACTAAGGGATCTAAAGCCAAATGTGATGTTAGCGCCTCAGGGAACGCTTTCAATAGCCCTCGTATGTACACAGGCGAAAACAGCTTACGCTGTATTAGTTTAGCTCACCTTACTAATTACTGCTGTAACTGTTTGATCTTTATGTAAACAATTTAAATGTATTCAGTTATATACTTTTAAGCAATTGAAGGATTTAAAAAGTGTTTTAAATTAATTTTTAAATCGTGAACCTGAAAATGCAAAACCATTACGTAATAATATTTTAAATAATTGATAAAGTGGCTATATATCTCCATGCTCCACAAAATTATATATATTTTGTACGGAAATTGGCAGAATTCCAAAACGTGAATAAATTATTCGTGGATGGCAACCAGTGTAATAGGATTAAACTAAAGATAACGTTATTCCTACAAGTCTTAACTGTATTCTAATTATATTACATAAATACAATTATATTTTAGTGTACGTGCGTGATGTACTAATTTTTGAAGTGTTTGTTTTCCATCGCAAAGATCGCATCACTACGTTTTACGGGTAGAAGAATCTCCAAGCTTGTTACTTTTTACATCAGACAATCGTGTAGTTCGGAGATTCCGAATAAATTGGTACCTTTCCCTTCCTTAATCGATTTAGAATCACGTAAACTTTTAAGTGACTGTAAATAAATCAAGCAAGAAAATACCAACACTTCCTGGCAGATTAGAAAAATGTCGAGAGTAAAGAAATGCTCCATCCCTCAACCGCATTCTTGTAATGCTTGTGCGAGAGCCCGACTAATTCTCGGTAGAAGTTCCCAATCGATAGCGAGTAAGCGACTTCGTGATCTGTATGAAAAATAAGGAAGGAGCGGTGGTACGCAGTAATTAGTGAGCGGGTACGCTGGGACGCGTAGGGCGATAGTATACGATAAGGAATCTATAAGTATGGTGACCAAGTGTATATTATATATGTCAAATTATCTACAAGCGTTATTAGGATTAAATTATATTCAGTGAAATATTTTCATCGCGTCTTCGGCAAATTTAAATACACGATAAAACAAGTATGAATATTTTGTATTGCACTAAGGGCCTGTTCCACCAAATTGTTAATTGTCTAATAACATTCCAACGTGTAAATATGTGATGGAAATATAGCCAGTGGTGAGACAGGCCCTTAGGATATTGAATTATCAGGGGTTTATAGTAATATTATTTTTGGCTACAAATTAAATTTAGGTTCCTAATATAAAACATGTAGGTGATACTAAACATGATATCATAGAAATGGTAGAATTTCTATCAAATTTCATTTAGTTTTGTTAGTCTGTTTTTTTAAAAAATGTCCCGCGAGAATGTTTACCGGCTGAAATAGGTCTGAGTGTTCATTTGAAACGTTTTCTAACTTCATTTAACATTGATACAACACGGTTTTTATGCGACTAGTAAGTTAACATTTGAAAATCAAATGTGCAAACAGTTTTAATTGAAACCTGTAACTCTGTAACTGAATACGAAATAACGATTTTGATGAACACTTTGCCGTTTGAATGGCGCTGTTTTACTGAGTAAAAGGGGTTTTCAATTTAGTCCAATTTTAGTTCGGTTGAAAATGTTTTATCGGATGCTTTTGAATATGGACGAATGGGTAGCTTTAGCATCCGCTCCGCTTACGCTCACAGAAACGCTAGCGTAACCGCTATCGCTTATGAGTCATACGTATTACGCGAAGCTGTCGAATTTAACGGTCACTTCGTTGAATATTCGCTTTACGAATTTGATGAAAGGGCCGAAAGCTTTTTAACTGGCCTGTTTGGTAGAGATAAGAATTCAAACACCTTGATCCCTGTATGTAATGTGAAATAACATGTCTGTTGCTAGTAAAAAAAATATTTAAAAATCTACACCAATATTATAAAGAGTAAAGATATGATTTTTCGTATTGAATTTGCTCCGAAACCATTGGACCGATTTCAAAAATTCTTTCACTATTAGAAATCTATATTATCACTGAGTAACATATTCGAAAATCACTAGATTATTTTTAATTCCTCGCGGATGAAATCGCAGTCAAAAGCTAGTATATTTAAAAGCTTCACTCCTTCCTCCTTTCAAAGGACCCTAAATTTAAACCTACAGTAAACCTTGTAATTGTATTTAAAATAGAAGTGAAAGCCATTTTGTTGACCCAAAAAGTTAAAAAAAATAAAACTCCAAAAGCACAAACTACTTTAAGACTTAAAAGTTTACATGAAAATTAAGAAAGGAAAATAATAGTATTTTCTCAAGTAGTCTGTTTAATAAGACCATAACTTAGCTTAGCTTGGCGAAACTTTCAAGTAAGTTCGGTTCATATAATTAGTTGAATAAAACCTATACTACATTAGAGTTGAAGAATCAACATTACCTACATAGATAGAACCTGGCACGAAAATTTGTGGGATAGTATTCGTTACGTCATCGGCAGAATTTGTATGAGATTTGTCTATACCTGATAGGGGCGTTGCTACGCCCTATCTATCTATCATGCTATCCAAAATATTCGTGATAGACCTACTGAACATAGTTTTAACAATAACTTTAGAGTATTTATCTGTAATGCAAAATTATGCGCAAATATTTATTTAAATAAATTTTCCTTTTATTGTATCCTCACAAATTTTACCTTAAATTCTCCAGAATTCTCAGATGGTTTAACATTTCAACACCAAACTACATGTTAATGAAGAAATAATAAACATTTTGGAAATTAAAGGTACGGCCTTATTTCTATCTAGATTGTAAAATAACAGACTGTCTAAATAAACTAAATAACTCTACGAATTAGCATTAATATTTATCAATTAAGAGCGGTACAGATGGGAAGTGGCTTACATAAAACGATTACGGTCGCCTTACATTATATCGGCTAAGATCTCTTGGCGTGATGCCTCAGTACTTATGCTATAAACATAACGAACATGTTGTGCTACAGCTTTGGCGCGATCACTCGGTCTTATAAGCCAAATAGGTCGGCTGGTAAAGGACCACCTGTCGACTATTTACTAATAGAACATTATTAAATGTAGAGAATCGAAGTACACAGAGGTTGCATACAGATCTATGAAAGGCGATCATTTTTGTGTTTATGTACATGATGTTATAGCCTATTTTATTGTATTGTATAACAGTGGTAGTGCCCGCTTTAACATCTTAGCACGAATGGGCCAGCACGCCCGGTGTAATACCACGACCACACAGAAGATAGGCGTGAAATGGAAGCAATTCCGTGTTTTTTCTGATGAGTGTGGTGCCGGAGGCCTAATTTAAGTCCCTTTCTCTTTACCTCCCTTTTCTTATAAGGAGAGGTTGGGAAGAGGAAGTGGATTTGACGGTGGAGGAGATGCTTAGGAAGGGGAAATATCCTCTTTATGTGCGTCTCCTCCTCCGTCGCATAAGGGTAGGCAACGCATCTGCAATTGCGGATGTCTATGGGCAGCGGTCGCTTCGCCATTTTGGCGGTTTCAGGTGGCCGCTTGCTCGTTTGCCACCTTATGTTATAAAAAAAAAATATTTGCATAAAAACTAGTAAACATTTGAATCATCAGAAAAATAAAAACACCATGTGGTCTACGAATGTAACGTTAGCGCGAAAAAAAAAGAAATTAGTATGCGTCGCCAGCGTCATTTGGAAGAGTCGAATAAATAAACTACATATTTTATTTTCTTTTATCTTAAATATCATAAGATTTTTGTTAATTTGGATATAGAAAAGTCGAATGGTGGGATTCGAATCCACGACCACAAGATCGGTAGTCCGTACCCCAAAACATTAGGGTATCGGCGCTTAATTTATTGGCATTAATGAAAATGTTTTCAATTTGAATTAATTTCCTCACAAGTTTGGCGGCAGCGTGACAGTTACTACGACATCCACAGAGTTATGAACTGTTACTCCTTAATGAATATTCATTTTAATATATTTACATCGTATCTTAATTTATCGGGTTATGATATTAGTGTTGATGGGTGATGTCAAATTAATACTGTATCTCATTCGTCGACAGAGATATTAATAATACAGTAATTATCCAGAAGACGTGAACTCTCGTTATACGACGGAATACGATTCTAAATACGTATTTAAGCACACGATTTATCATCATTAAAACTTTGATATAATGAAAGTTGATAAACTCTCCCGGGCCTCGTACATTTTGTGTCACAGCTTTGTTTACTTATTAAGTTTTGTTCGCGTGATTTAATGCTAGGCTTTTCGTATTATTTTCGACTTAACTTACGATTAAGGGATTTCCAAAAAACAAGTGATACCAATGAAATGTGTGTACTTGAGTAGAGAATGAAATTTTTCAAGTTGTAAAATGTTTAAGCGTAAAAATCTAATAATTTAAAAGTACATTCCTATTTAGAAATTCACCTTCCAGTGTCATGCTTCAGACGAGCATGTCATATTTCAAACAAACGAGTAGGTCACAAACGAGCCGGGCTCGGCTGTGACGTCACGAACACGGCCAAGTGACGCAAAACACGAAGCGTGACCGTCGTGTGACGTCATTTGTCACTGTCACTCAGCCCACCAACGGCCTGGCATAAATCGGACGCGATGTTTTTACTTGACGCATATTTGAAAGGTGGATTTTAAAACTTTGATTTTTATTAAACGACAAACTGAACGTCAAAAATAATATTCACTGTGAGAAATGTACAGTTATTCTATCCGTTATTCACACATTACTTTTATTAAAATTGTCTTTAATTTCATTCAAAGGGCGGCTGAAAACCAGCGTGGCCTTCAGTGACAAGCTGGAAGCCGCATCAGGTAAGCCTTCTTCTTTTGACCGAGAACTGATTGCCAGTAAACAGTTTTTTTTTGTTATTTTATTAATCCCTCTTTACTATGAAATGAAATGTATTAAGGCTAAGAACATAGAAAAAGCAACGTCCAGAACCTACATCTCGGACTTTCAAGTCTTTCGTATCAAATATAGACATGTAATAAAGCTTATTCCTTAGTAAACATCAATCTTTGTAAGTACGGCGTGTTCCGTTCAGCTCGTCTTTATTAACTGTGCGCACTGCCGACGCCTATTGCACGGCGTGTGTCACTCTTTTAGATTAATTTTCAGTCATATCCAATTTATATGAACTTTAATAACGCAAGTTTAATAAATCACTTCAAAATGTTAAACCTTTAACTAACATTTTAAGACAATTATTAATTTTTAAGTGTAAAGATAAGTTTTTTAATTAGACATATTAATCACTAGCTATTGCTTGCGACTTCGTCCTCGTAAAATTATAGAAAATTATAGCCTATGTTACGAATGATGACGTAGCTTAAAAAAAATAGGCTAGCACGCCCGGTGTAATACCACGACCACACAGAAGACAGGCGTGAAATGGAAGCAATTCCGTGTTTCGTCTGATGAGTGTGGTGCCGGAGGCCTAATTTAAGTCCCTTACTCCTTACCACCCTTTTCTCATAAGGAGAGGATGGGAAGGGGAAGTGGATTTGACAGTGGAGGAGATGCATAGGAAGGGGAAGTGTCCTCTTTATGTGCGTCTCCTCCTCCGTCGGATAAGGGTGGGCAACGCATCTGCAATTGCGGATGTCTATGGGCAGCGGTCGCTTCGCCATTTTGGCGAATTCGGATGGCCGCTTGCTCGTTTGCCACCTTATGTTATAAAAAAAAATCTAAAATTGGTTTTTGAGTTATTTCAAAACATACAAATCTCTCCTTTTTATGCCAGTAAAGATTGTTAAAAGGCATTAGAAAATGCCTATATTAACAAATAATAGTAGATAGTAACAAATAAACGAATAAATTTGTAAATAACGATTGAAAAGGTCATTGGTAAGAGGTTCATAATTCGTGCAATAAAAAAAGTTGGTATCAACTTTATTCATAAAAACGTTATCGAAGATCTAAATCAATTGGGTCAACCTAATCTCGTGAGCTTCGAAGTTTATAGTTCGAGGCCAACAAAGGCCGTGTCTTTGATATGAAAATATTTTTGCCTCCCCTAAACTTGGCGGTATGCAGATTGCAACTACGTGATATGAAAGTCAATAGCGTGGGGTGACAAGCCGATTAGTAGCTCACAGAACACCGTCCTGTCCTCGAAGTTTTCCCTTGGATTTTCACGTTATTGATGTTAATTTCGATCATAATTCTCTACCACTTTGACTGACGACTAAAAAGTTTGTAGTTATAAATGGTTGTCTAAAGTTACACCATATAGGCCTATGCTTAGTGAAGTTTCTTAAAGGAGAAAAAAAACGCCTGCATTAAAATATTAATTCTAACAACTAAATTATCATTGCTTATTTGTCAAGCAAAACTGACAGTTCAATAATAAAATAAGCAATTTTGTGCGGTGACAGGAATTAATTGAAATCTATGAGGCGGCTTGCCAACAGTGTGCCATCTGTTCAAAGCTTTAATTAAGGAGCTAAATGTACTGCCATAGCGGCGCGGGAATGAACGGTGTGATTGATGACACGCGAACTCTACCTTTGCTCAACCATCGTAACAGCACAGTCGGAACAAAAATATTCACATTTCTCCCGATGAAGTAATTAATTAGCTTTAACATTGATACAGCGATGTTTCAATAATAAATTAACGAGAAAAACTGATTCATTTTATTCATGATTTGTCCTTAACTTGAAGCATCACGTTAGAATTGTTTCAACTTTATTCAGTTTTTTTTTTTATAATACGAGGTGACAAACGAGCAAGCGGCCACCTAAATCCACCGAAATGGAAAGCGACCGCTGCCCATAAACATACGCAATTGCAGATGCGTTGCCTACCCTAATTGACGGAGGAGGAGACGCACATAAAGAGGACATTTCCCCTTCCTATGCGTCTCCTCCACCGTCAAATCCACTTTTCCCTCCCATCCTTTCCCCTTAAGAAAAGGGTGGAAAGGAAAAGGGACTAAAGTTAGGCCTCCGGCACCACACTCATCAGACGAAACGCGGAATTGCTTCCACTTCACGCCTGTTTTCTGTGCGGTCGTGGTATTACACCAGGCGAGCCGGTCCATTCGTGCGAAGATGTTAAAGCGTACACTACCACTGTTAAAACTTACTTTTCCTGTTAAACAGTTACTTTTCCACAAGAACAGCGTATTCAGTATTTGTTGTATCGGAAATACATCTTCATTTCAATAAAAGGAACACACCAAAGAACAATTTTAAAAATGACAAAACATCGTACACAGGATATTGGAATTCATTTGTAGGAATAATAAAAATCTCTTTGGAAAAGCCGCCGCAACGGTGACAGGCAATTTCGCAAAACATTGCCCGCTCCTGCAGACGGTTTACCATTCGAAATCATTTATCTATCGGAAACCTTAGCGATCTCAATATCCGTGAGCAGTGAAGAGACGAAAGTCGCATCCTGTGCGGTCGATGTGTGACGTCATAACTCATGTCAAACTCGCCGCACAATCCGGACATAACCGTGAACTATGTTCGAGAGCCTCGCCTCCGTGACGTAGTAATTTAAGTTTCGGTACGAACGAATTTTGTACTCAAAATCGAAAACTGAATCTGGCTTTAGGGAATTCAAATTACAAGCATGGTTCGACAAAAACAAAACCAATTTCAAAATTAACACAAAAGTCATGTCGACACAACATAAAATGTAAAATGCATTTATCTCTTAATTAACATCACTTTTAACATTATTCAAGTACTTAAAAAGTAATCGAATAACTTAAAATGTAACTTATCTTGTGGAAAATGAACTCTAAAGACTGTTCTGATAAACTACACTCGTATAATCCAAAAGGGCTGCGAGACATTTTGCCTCCATCAAGCATAACGAAGACAAATTTTTAGCTCACCTCTCCCGGCCAGCGGGCGGTCGAGATTACTGGCCTGCGGAGATGTACAGCGGTAATAACTTAAGCCATTCAGTCAACGACTTAATACACTTTTGCTGAAGACTATTGTGTGGATCTATGGGAGTGCGGAAATTTTTACAAAGTGAAGAGAAACGGTTATTAGATTTTGCATATTTTCAGTGCCTCTTCCTTAAATTCTTTGTCTCCCCTATTGTTGCTTTGCTATTAAATTCAATAACATACATTATACGAAAGTCATTGCCTCACGCCCTGCATTTGACAAGGCAATTAGTAGCTTATAAAACCGCAGTCCCCCTGCTGTCATTCTGCAAGCTATGACATTTTTTTACGCGAGAATTTCAGATTATCATTGGCATGAAGTTTATTGAATTTTAAATTATATTTTCGGTATTATTATTACTCTATTGATATTTATTATTAACGTATGTAAAAAAGAACAGCACAATTCATACAGAAACGTATGCATTTGTGTTAATATTGTTCTTAGCATATGTTTTTTCTTAGTAAAGATATTTCATAATTCTTCTGAATGAATCTTAAATAATTACGGTACTATAGAATAGGGTCTAATTGTTGTTTATTAAATATAATATTACTTAACTCATTAAAGGTCTAAACACACTCAAAGCGTGTTACTTCGCGAATCAAAGAAAGATAGAAACTTGTGCCATAACTAACACAACTGTGGTAATTCAAGTTGAATTATTATCGTTATAACAAAAAGAGATTCACGTCCGCTTCCCTAGCTTTAAGCGACTGTAATAAAAGCAATTTATTTTATAGCATTTAACTTTATGTGAGCGAAATTTTTCTTGCGCAGTTTTAACCATAGGCCTACAAGGGTTATAGTTAAAAAAATTAATAAAATCAAAGCTCTAAGTATAATATAGTTCAAGTAAAAATTATTTTATGTTATTGGTTATATAAGTAATTTAATTAAAACACATTCTTAAATGACTTTTTTTTTTAATTTTCTTCAACTCCTCAATACCGTTAAACGGTAAATGTGAACTATCTCAGAAATTTTTGTCATATATACTAGTTTATACATTATGATACATTTCATATTAAAAGTGCACTTTACATTAAGATTTTAAATTGGCACGTTTTAAACTTCTTCCATAAGCAACTTAACCTAATTTCTATTCGCTTATTGCATGCAAAATGTTTTTTTCGTTTTATTTTGTTGAAAACTTTTCCTGCGTCGAGACGATGTGCTATGAACTTAATTTGGAAAAGATCGCTCCTTTTTAATATATTTCAACATGATATTACTTCTTAATGGACTTTCAGAACTTTTATGATGACAAATCAAAGCATATTAGATTTTAAATTGTATATTTAACAGAGGAAAACTATTATTTCCGTTTTCATAGTAAGGCAAGACTTAAGATAATATACTCGTAATTGTTAATTAGTGAGCAACGTGGGATCTATGAATTTCCTTTGCAGTTCCTTGTCTCAATATGATCATCGTGATATGCTTTGGTCGAAAACGAGTAACTTTCCTGGAGCAACCCTTTCTTTCTCTGTTTAGATGTTAAACAAAGAAGTTGAATTTTATTTCGCTTTGGTTGTTTATTGGAGTTTCTATTAATCAAATACATTGTGAATTTAAATTTAAATTTAATTATTATTTATGTATACTTCTGTACCAATATTATAATTTGTATTTTTGTATGTATTGAAATTACTCAAAAACTACTGGACCAATTTGAAAAATTCTTTCACCCTTAAAAAGATTTTTATTCATAACATAGATATGTTATGAATAAAAATTAAATTCACGTAGGCGAAGTCGCGAGCAAAAACTAGTTCCGGATAAATATCGTTTTGAATCAACATGAATACAAATAAATCTCTACACGATAATTTACTAAATGCAAACAAATGAAAATCAAGTGAATTTAGTATTCCTTACTAAGGAATAAATTCTATTCTAAATTCAAAAATAGATAAAACCCTTATACAATAAGAATAGCCTGGTTTTACCACTAACGATATTCTATAGTATGTAAATAGCGACGTGATCTGAAAGTCAATGTCCGCAACCTGCGGGTGACAAGCCGATTAGTGGGTTGCGTTCAGTTGCTAGACTAAACTTTCTTATACTTGTTTGTGGCGTGTAGGTTGTTTAGTAAGCGATTTATTTGTACCGAAATTAACTCTACTTAATGCTTTTTCGTATGTAAAATAAAAATAAAACTAAGAGTTGACATGTTTCATTTTAGACACATTTTCAAATTGACATCAAAGATCTAACGCTCAGTAAATAATTGCCATAATAGATAAGAAACGCATTTGCTTTTGCGGTTGTCTATGGGCAGGGGTCGCTTCGTTATTTCAGCGAATTCGGTTGGCAGCTCGCGAAAAAAGAACATTTATAATCTATTGTTCTTATAACACATGCTAGCAAGGAAACTTGATGAGAGGTACAGGTACCAGCTACAGGGATATGTGTACGTTTGCATGCCAGTAACTGGCTTCCCGATAGCTAGCACGTTATTTGATTTTGTGACTGTGTGAGAAAACCTGACTGAGTAAGAAACTTAACTTGTCTCGTCTCATACGATCTCCTTGACAATTTACTGTGTTTTGTGATGATTTCATGACGAAATACAATGTTAATTTCTATTTATTTATCCCGTAGTTTGCTAAACATTACACTAATCTATTCTTATCCTTCGCTCGGGGGCTTCTGTTTCGGAGAACTTTCGGTCGGCTATTTTTCTTTTTTTTTTTCATTACGCCTAATGGAGGTAAAATGGTCTGTACTCGTCTCGGGTAACGCAGTACATTTGCAGAAGTCTTTAACCCAAAGGAAGTGCTAGTAAAAGTACCGATTACTATATTAGTTTAAACATATCTTTTGTCAATGGAAAGTTTTGTAATATTGTTAAAATATTTATTGAAAATATCTTAATATATGTTGCTAACAGACTTAAGTATGACAATCTTATTAACTACTGCTAGCTGTTGCTCGCGACTTCGCCCGCGTGAAATTAAAAAATAATAAAAAAACAAAGCCCATCGTACTCACTGATAACGTAGCTTTTTAATGATGGAAGAATTTTTTAAATCGTTACAGTAGTTTTTGAATTATATCAATACATACACAAATACAAATTTTTCATCTTTATAATATTAATATGGATTTATAATTGCGATTTTGATTTTAAATCAGAATCTAGTAAATTGATACGTTTTGGTAGGTATGCAACGCTCCGCGTAGTCAAATGCAGACTGATTTATGACGTCATACTGAACGTCAGTGGTCGCAGCCATCAATAGCTGTTAATTTATACCTATACGATACATTTTGCAACAGAAACTATTTCTATGTAAAATTATAAAACTGAACTATGCACGTTAAAGTCAGCTACCTCATATCAATGCTGATCTTTGCATTTGAGATGAATTAAGTTTTAATGTCGCACTCAGAGTAGTTAAATCCTTATTTAAGTCTTGTTAGTGTGGAATAACTATTAAAGTATACACTAAGGGTGTTCCTTAGTTACTTTTCTGAGGGCTGTAGTGAGAGAATTAAATTTCATGACCTTTAGAAGATAAACAGGTGTATGAACATTGTAGCTTTTTTACAGATAACAAATTTTATCTACAATTTTGTTTTGTGTTACAAAATGAAAGGAACAGTTCACCAAATTATTTCCGAGAATTGCAAGTTATTCGCAGATGAATTTGTCTTGAACCACACTTCCATGTTTGCGATTCCTAACGTGCAGTTTCTTGAAATAGGTCAAGTTACATGAAACGGAAATCTCACTGTTTGCATTGTATAACTGGATTATTATATTTACTCGATTGTTGCCGAAGGGTTTATACCTCGTATTTATGTTGTGATTAATTTGCTACGATTGCAGTTAATTATGTATTCGATAAACACCATCATCATCACCAGTTCACTATATGTCCCCATCGGGGGGCTCGGGAAGTTCCCTAAGTAAGGGGTCACTAGACCATTTGTTGACTTCAAACAAATCGTTGAATTTCTTCGCTGATATGTGGAGGTTGCATACAGATGTTTTCCTTCGCCGTAAGAACGTCGGGCAAATTATGTACATATGAAATTTGAAAAACGAAAACTACGTTAGTACATTGGTCATCATATGGATTTAAAGCCAATACCTGTACATTACAAGTCAAGTGCTTAAACCACTGAGCCTCTGACGCTTTTTTTTCGATGATCTCGATGAAATCTGGCACAGACGTAGAATATAATCTAAAAGAACACAGGCAACTGTTTGTTAAAATCCGTGCGCACGATGTCTAAATAATAATATGGCGATAAACGTTGTCGTAATATCAATACCTAACATAATTTACCTTATCAAATGCTCACACAGCGAACTATAAGGAGAATGCTGACAGTATTTGCTTAGTTGCTTCGTAATTGATAGCTTATAGTTTACGCTTGCAGTCGTCACGTTTGACTGAGTAATGGTACGCACAAATTTACATATCTAATTGATACTAGATGCATATGAATAATTAGAACAAACAGAGTAACTAATGCATTATGTATCTGGATACATAAAGGATCGGCCATTGTAGAATTATTGGTTTAATGTTAAGAATTACTATGCAAAATTAAGTGCAATCGGTTTTCGTCACTTCAGAAATGAATTTCGAAACCTAATTTGTAATGTGTTGAATGAGCGGATATGATCGTTATTAAAACTTGGTATATACGCAGTTCTGTCAGTTTTAACTGAAATGTTCAACCGATATATAATTTTTCCTATACTGTTTTGACTGAACAGTTCGATATCAGTTAAAACTGAGCATCTGTAGCAGGCTTTAGGATACCGTTATATTCAACAACAATGTTTCTGTAAAACTTATTTGTAAGTACGAAGCAAAACTTTATTATATTAACCAGTATGACTAATAACTAAATTCTGCCTTTCAGTGGCGTCACTTTGATAAAATTACAGAAAATTTGTATTTCATGTTAACATAGACTTGATCTCAATTAAGTACAGATAATGTTAGAAGTAAGATGTTATCTCTTGTTATATTTCGTTTCTCAATTCATCGCTCCGATTGACTCTTCGAAGGAGTGTTCACATCAATCTTAACGGCACGAACAGCCAGCGCTTACATGGAAGCTCTTTATTAAATTTTCCGATACAAAGTCGTTTTGTACGAAGCGAGTCGATACCGTTTCGTTGCTAGATTAATTTTAAGTCATGTCGAAATCTTGCAAACTATTTATCTTTATGAAATACTTTTGTTATTCATAGCTTTACTGCCAATATTAAACTTCCGTAGCTTTAATAATAAAAAATAAGGAGGAACCGAAATTAATAAAAAAAAAATGCAATGACACCTTGACTCGCCGAAGTAATATTCAGGATCTATGTAAATTAGTCATATTTAAAAGAAACACGTAAAACGGATCAAGTAGAAAAATCTGAATTTAGCAGAATAACAAAATTAAAAAAAAAGGTTAAAGAAAGGAAGAATATTCCTTTATTTCACACAAAACCTCGCCTACAGTAGGTATGTCGGTAACTCGACGCTTAAATTGACATCTAAGGACACAATATCATATAACATCTATCGTATAATAAAATAAAACTGAGTTAACTAATTGTTTTTACTTTTTATTAGTAAAGTAATTTGTTTAACAGAAGGTATTCTTAAAAGAGTATGTTAAGTTTTCTATTGTTGTAGCTATTTTATTTCATTCTTCTGTATAAAAATTTAAAACTATATTTTTAAAACAAATGGCACGTAAATATAAGTGTAACTATTAACTAATTTGTTGCCGTCTAACGATCGTTTGTTTAATCTTAAGAGCAGGACCCTCGCGATACAGGCTGCGCCTAGTGCGAGGGTACTGGTCAATATAAAAAAAAAATCTACTGTATCCATAAACTGTATTTTACTACTCCGTGTATACATGATTGTTGGATTTAAATAAACATTTTCTCATTTTTTAATTTTTTTTTCATTCAACAAAAAGCTAACGAAATTAGATAAATATCAATTATTGTATCAACACTGACACCTTAGAAGATTAAGTGCATTGCGTGAAAGGTGACATGATCAAGAAGGGAGTGATGACTTTTTTTAGAAGAAAAGGGGTAAATGAGCGGCAGGAACATTGAGGTGGTCAACGACGCCCATCGCCCATGGACATCCGCAACACCAAAGGAACCACAGATGCTGGGTTTTGAGGAAATTGTAGGCATGCTTCTTAAAGGACCCTAAGTCGTACTGGTTTGGAAATATCGCCGAGGATAGATCGTACCACAACGCGGCTGTGTGAGGCAGAAAGTTCCGTAAAAACCGCACAGTTGTGGAATGCTAGCCAGCCATGGTGAAGATTGTACCTGGCGGTCTGTCGTGTCGTCCGATGACCAGACTATGCGGCGACTGAGATGACCTTACGCTAGTAGGATAAGGGGAGGAAGATGATGATTACTAAATTTAATAATTTATGAGATATTACAAATTAAAAATTGTATTAATTTGGAAGAAGGGTATAATTTAAGTTTTGACTGCATAAATCCTTGTGGCTGATACGCTGTACTCTAATTTAGTATATTTTATTAAATTCTCTAGAGCGTGACAGACGCTTTGTAGTGGGAATGCATCTCGACTCTATATTAATTTGAAGTAGCGTATAATTTTAACCACGTACTTACGCTTGGTAATAATTCCTGCTTTACGTTGAAAAATCGTTACTTCTAAGCAGACAAAAATGTACTTATGTACACATTGTACGATCCAAAAAATACTAGTTTTATAAGTTCTAAAGTTATTTTCAAAAGTACTAACTTACTTAAATAAGCAACCTATAAGTTGAAAATTGTGCTTTAAGTGAATAAAACTATTACAAATTAACCAATAACAATCAACTATTATTTTAGTTAAAAAATTTTAGTAGTATCGTTATATTGACACAAATGTTATGTAAACTTTTCAATTGTTTTTAAACAATAAACAAAAAGAAACAACAACGAAATTTAAAACCAATGAAAGACAGAGTAAAAACTTGTGAATCTTCGAACATGTACATTTTTGAATGTGTCCCACTTAATCTCTTCAATGTATCAATCAAGCGACGCTTTCGGACGGAAGCTCTGTGCAGATGCTTAATGATTTGTATCGCTGCCAAAATAATAAGTGCTCCACTGTACACCCTGATTGCAATTAGTAAAAACGGCAAAAGTATTACATTTCATCATACTAATGTTATAAATGCGAAATGAATGAATGCTTGTTAGGGTTTGTAGCCTAAACTGCTGAACAGATTTCAATGAATTTTGGTACAGATGTAGCATCATCTGAAAGAACACATAGGCTACCCAATTTTGTTTTTTTAATTCCATGCGGATGAGGTCGCAGGAGAAAGCTAGTGTATAATATTAAACTAAGTTATATGCTTAAAAAGCTATTGCACTAAAGTATTATAATTGCTGGTGATTTGATAATACAAAGCACTCTCGTTAGATTACTTCTAAAAGTAAAAAAAAATCAAGTGTCTATGCTCCTTATTTTGGGTTGTGTATTGACTTCTCATCTTTTAAATCAATGAGATAATAAAAGAATTATTGTAAAGTAGCAAAGCTTAAATACAAAAAAAAATTAAATCAGCGTTAGCTATGAACCGTGATCTTAACAAATTTTGTAAAATATGCTAGAGGCTTTTTTAAGTTGTTACTTTATTTTATAAAAACAAAATTAGATGAGTTTCTTATAAATAAAATATTTCACAAATTACTTTGTCAACTCACTTAGATGACTGGATTTCTGTATTCCGTAACTTAATTTACTCGAAGCCTTTTATTACTTCGTGTCTCTTTAAATTGCTTAATTTTGTATTATAAACAAACTTGAATCAAGGTAATTAACAAACTTTTATGTTACTTCATAAACGACAGAAACACCGAAATATTTTCAAGGAAAATATTCCTTGATGCTTATTAATTTTCCTTTCAACTTCAGGACATCCTGCTATTATTGCGATATTTCAATTTTAAAAAATAAATAAATAAATCATACTAATAATATAAATGCGAAAGTTTAGATGGATGGATAGATGTTTGTTAGAGTTTTTAACCTAAACGGCTGACCGGATTGTGATTAAATTTGGTATAGATGTCGAGGATAGTTGGGATGGACACATAGGCTACTCTTTTTTGTCTTTTTTTAATTCCACGCAGACGGAGTCGCGGGTGAAAACTAGTAAACAAGTATAATAGCAGTAATAGCAATAATAGCAGCCATAAATTTATCTAAGTTAAATAACGACTTTATAACTGATGCAACATAATTTAAAAAGTTGTTAATGTATTTTTACCGTTCCCATAATTAATACATAATTTTCCTACGTATACTACAATTATGGAATATAGAAAAATTGTTAAAAAAAGAAAATAGGCCAAGATGTACATAATTCAAAGTGCTTATCACTTCGCCTCGATCACGCGTAATGAAGACAAATTGAAGTTACTTACTCAGGTCAGCAAGATTGAGAAGAACGATTTCGCCGTTAAGGTTAGATTATTCATAATTTTCAGAATAACTTAAAGCTGTGTACTAAATATAATAAAAAGTGCTTCGACTTAAAATCTAAAGAAATCTAATCAGGGTGTATTGTTGATGTTAAAACTTATATTCTAGCTTTAGTCCTCGACTCCTGTCCTCGTGGAATTAAAAAAAAAGAAAAAACAGTAGTCTATGTGTTCTTGCAGCCTATCCTTCACCTCTCTGCTAAATCTCATTGAGATCCGTTCTGCCGTTTAGGCTACAAATCCTAACAAACATCTATCCATCCACCTAAACTAACGCATTTATATTATTAGTGAGGCAGTAATATTTGTATTGTGTACATTTTGATATGCATAAAAACGTATTAAACGTAATTGTGAAATTTTTGTAACCATGAAATAAAGAGGCTGTCCATTTATTACATTAATTTCCTTCAAAATTTATTCTTAAGCATCATCCAGCTACCGCCATCTTGAATAAAATAATTATTCTCATTCAAAGTTTTCTTACTGTACCTTTTGGAGTGCTTAACGGTTTGTTAACAATACCAAAAATAATCAATAATGTAAGCATGCACCCAGAAAAGTTTAAAGGAAAGTGAAAATAAGCGCCATCTCTTAGCCAGTGTCCCGAGTTTAAAAGCAGTTAAAGGTATTACCGAAAGATGTCGCTAACAGGCAAGAAGCATTTGTGGCTTCGTTCAGTTTCGAATTGCCTCGTTAGATGGCGCTTTTCCAGTATCACATTTTTACAAATTCTTTATCGTGACGATTTGTGATGCTTTGTCGACTCTTCGGTCTCAAATAGTTTAGCAAAGCCTTACATTTAGAAAACCTAGCTATTTAGTGTACTACAACTTACCTAAATATGTAAGATTTAAAATAGTGTAACTAAAAAGTTCTCGGAAATAGTGGAGCACTATAAGTGATAATTATTTTTGACTACAGAGACATTCAAAATAATTTATTGGTTATTAAAGGATTTTGTTGCAGTGTCCACTTACATTTCAACGTTATTTTGTACTCAAATCGGAATGAAAATGAATCAAAAGTCTAATTATAAACAAAAAATGCAACTCATTTTCACTTTTCTTTCCCATTTTCACATTTATATATTATACATCTTTCTGGATATTCTCATTTATTTGTAGAAAACAGGCATGGAATAGAAATAACATTGTTTATTTTCAAACAAAGAGTAATTACGAAGACTATTTGAGTTCGCTAAGCCCCGTGTACGGCGCGGCGTTATTCCCTGAACTATTCGTTCAACATTTTGCATGCAATTTGTAGACTAGGATCATGACGGAATAAAGCCATTTGACTTTTATGTCATCACAGTTTTGATTTAATGCTTTCAATGGATTTTATACACGGTGAAATGTAAGAAGGGAAAAGCTTTTCTGTTGTATAGACTAGCAAACATATCAAAACATAATAAAACAGATAATACGCAACTTCGAAAAATCTAACGGTTATCCATATTTTTTTTATTATTTGGATCTAATTTTACTTAAAGTAATTTCCTACCTCCTTAAAAAATTTCAGTATTTTTATGTCGAAACCCATGATTTATATTTTTTTCCAGTATGTAAACAAACATCACTATTAATCACAACAGATAGCGCTTACTTAAAAACAATAAAATACCAAAGCTCTTGTACTAAATATAACTGGCTCCTCCGTTATACACCACAGAATAAGTTTAACATAGCCGCACTGGTATTAAGCAATTACATGCAAACTTGCGAAAACTTTAAAGGAAAACAGAAAACGCCAAACAATGTTTTACCTCCTCGTATTTGCAATTCAACGAGTTTGAAATTACTTGGCGACATTATCATTTCTGGTGGCTATAAATTCCAATAATTTTTATATAAACATTCAATGTTTGAATTTTACGAAGAAAAATCTCTTGATACTTTGCCTTCAAATTATAATGTACAAGCTTACGCCAGCGATTCCGTTCGCGTGAAATTAAATAAAAATAAAAAAGAAGCCTATGAGTTCTTCCAGACTGTGCTCTTCATTTATACCAAATTTCATTGAGGAACTTTCAGCTGTTTGCGCTACAAACTCTAACAAACATCCATCGATCTAAACTTTCGCATTTATAACATTAGAATGAATATGATGTTAATGGTGTTCATTGAAAGTAGTAAATAAACAAATAAAATGACTACCTAAACAAAATAGCATCATTTGATGGATTCAAACTACAATAGAACACATAGTCCTTAGGGAAACATCAGCAGAAGGTCTAATTGCTGCGTCCCAGCCGGCCGGCATCGCAAACGGAATCAAGCTAGGAGTAATTCACGAGGTCGGCGACGAACGTATAGAGGACAAATCTTTGTGTTACTAACGACAACTCTATTTGCTTTTGCATACTACTGTAATCAAGTCACTATGGTTATGACAATAGTTATCACTACACTAGCTTTCGCCCGCGGCTCCGTCCGTGTAGAATTAAAAAAGAAACAAAAGTGAGTAGACTATAACATGTTCCTTCTATCTATCCTCTACGTCTATACCAAATTTTGAACGGTTTAGGGTACAAACTTTAACAAACATCCATCCATCGATTTAAACTTTCGCATTTATAACTTTAGTAAGATAATACTTTAACACAAGATAATGAAGACCAAATGTTTATTTGTAAAACATAAAAAAACAATTGAATTTATATGAAAGAATGGCGGCTATTGATATGCTCTCCGGTTGTTAACTGGCAACTAGTACTACCTAACTTTAACAATGAACGATAAAAAAATTAAAAACGCTTCAAAAGTTCCAACAGCAAAGCATTCATATGAGAATTTTTAAGCAGAACAATTTTATGTACATTCGAGTAGATTAATTGGTATTGCAAGTAATTGGGCACTTAATTTTTTCATTGATTCAAACTGAAATAATAGATTTTTATAGTTTAAGTGACGTTACAGACAAAAGCACTCGAATAATGTTCAACTCTACTATTTTTTCAACAATAAAAATAGATAAATGAATCAGAGCGAAAACAAACAATTTGTTAGGACAGAAAACGAGTGCAAAAATTTATATTTGTCGATGTTAGCATACGATAAACTAGAAAAAAAATAGATTTTAAAAGCTTTATGTACGATCACTTGATACGGGAAATTTAGAAGAGCTAAAAATGTGTGAATAATTTTAGAATCGTACACCATATGCCCCGAGTTTACTTTGAAGTCGTTCAATTATGCAAAGCCACCATTCGTTAGCAGATTTTGGGTAATTCAGCGAATTTCGTGGCGATTTTATGCTAATCAGCTTAGTGTCCGTTATTTATTATGCTACATGCTTACAAACACTCTGCCGCTATAATGTGCCGCTTCACTGATAACGTTATTTCACGCAATTAATTGCAGAACTCACTGCTGTTATGATTTAAAGCGGAATTAATTCCGCTGAAGTGATTTGTTTAAGGGTTATTTTGTGTTTAATGCAAATAGCGATAAACCCTTTATGCGTAACGGCATTACGTCGCATTCAGCTGTTTCACTTTCAATAACGATGCATTTGACCATTATATAAACCATTTCTTTGTGGGTGAAAGCAGATCCATATTCAATGTTGAATTTGTTCTATCCTATCTAAGTTGAGAAATAATTTCGGAGTTTTTTATTTTTATACTACAGGGGATTGTAATCACAGGTTATCGCAAATAATCGGCAACGCAAAGACCAGTACGTGACTGGGTCATGTAGGAAAAGGCAAGGGGAGTTTGGTGAATCGATATTTTCTATGTTTACAAATACTCTGACAAGGGTAAACGTTATTTTATATCGCATGTTTTACTGAAGATTTTTGTTACATTTATTTTAAAACTAATTTTTGCCCGCGACTTAATCCGCGAATATAATTCAAGAAATAGGTTTAGTACTTTTTGAGTTTATTTGTTATATAAAAAAATACAAATCTTTCTTCTTTATAATAGTACAATAGCATAGATTGTCTTTAAATAGAAGGACGAAAGATTTGTGTTGTGTGACGTTTTCTTTACGATGATTGGTTATTGGATTTACTAGTAGATTTCTTATTAGTGAATAACAATCAGTCATATTGTTTGTTGATCGTAGTGTAAGTTCAATTATGCGGTATCAGATTTCATTTCCATTACCCGCAGTACATGCTATGCGAGGCTATCCGTTCGTATTCCGGTGTGGGTCTATTACGGCGCAGCGCACGGCATTGGGCGTCACTGCGACGGCTCGTCGCCACAAAACTGAACAATTTTCTGATACCAATCTGACACGAAATGATTACGTATGATATACCATTTATATTACCATTTGTCAAACTTTACGTGTTGGCCATATTTATAAAAGTTTATCAAACGTTTTATTTGATTACTCTACGTTTGTAGGATCAATTAAGCTTCGAAAATTGTATGAAACTTTGATAATTCCAAACAAGTACGACTTAGGGTCCTTCAAGGAACGAGCCTACAATTTCCTCAAAAGCCGGCCACGCCTCTGTAGTTCCTCTGGTGTTGCATTGTCTACAGATGTCTGTTATAAAAAAAATATTTTCCTATCACCATGGATAAACTTTATAATATAACAATTCCTAAAGTCCTAACCTCCATGGGGAATCCTCAACCCTGCTGTATTTAAAAGATCAATAAAATCACGTGTGAAGTCACTAATTTATTAAAAAATACGATAGCATAATTTTTAAAGTTTTAATCTTTGTTTCAGATGTCAAGAGGAAAGTCAAAGGCTCAAGGTAGGTACGACGTGAGCTCTAATAAGTGGTATTACCAGGATGGTCCAACACAATACGTCGCTACTCTACAATTACGCTGTAAGCGTTTAGCATTATTAATTCAGCGAGTCGGTGTTTCTGCACCTAGCAGGTAGACAGTAATGACACACCGACAGAATATAGATGTAGTTATTTTTGTCCAGTACACCTCTATGCTCTAGGGTTGTATAATTGTAAGTTAATTAATTTAAATTATATGTACTGTATTCCAGTTGTTGTACAAAATAACTGTTGCAATCGAAGTTAACTAATAATTACTTTAAGTCCTTACCTTAAACTATGCGTGGGAATAATCAAATCAAACTGTGGGACCTCCTAATCTATTAGAGGTTTTATTAATGGTACATTAAATAAAATAAAGGAAAATAAGCCTTTATTGCTGTTCTTAAATTAAAGTAATGTTCCAAATTTAATATTTACATCGTCATCACCAGCTCACTATACGTCCCCACCGAGGGGCTCGGAGCCTACCCCATAGCTAGGGTGACTAGGCCATAGTCAACCACGCTGGCCAAAAATTTACACGCTATCTAATATTTAGGGAGAATTTATGTGAGAATCATAATCATACTTCATACTCATATTATAAATGCGAAAGTTTAGATGGATGGATGGATGGATGTTTGTTTGTTAGAGTTTGTAGTCTAAACGGCTGAATGGATTTCTATGAAATTTGGTATGGATATAGAGGATAGTTTGGAAGGACACATAGGCTACTCACTTTTGTTTTTTTTTAAATCCACGCGAACGGAGTCGCGGGCGAAAGCTAGTGATAAACTAAAAGAAACCAAAGCTTAAGTTAAATACATGGTTATTCACTTTTACATTTTTCATGGAACTGGATTCCTTTTACTATAAATCGTGTAGTTAAGATTATCACATACGGGTCTTTGTAAATTGTCGAACGGATAAAGGTATTTTCCTGATTGGCTAGACTTCGTCCCTTGAGGCGACCACTTTCCTCTTTCGATCGCTGCGACGGCCAAAGTTTCATATTTCGATTTCATGTTTCTCTTTTTCTTTTTAAAATTCCTCGTTAGACGTTTGTTGCCTTAGGGCACATTCATGGCCACGAATAAACAGTGTTACAATAATGGTTGAGAACGTTTTTTTGTTTTTAAAAGTAACAGAATTTACGGTTTATCGCGCTGTTAAGTATGATTTAAAAGTTCTTTACTCGTTAATTACCAGCTTTTTTATTTCGATTCTTTCATTTTAAAAATTACAATTAATTATTTCTTTCTCTAACAATTTTTATTTGTTCTACTAAATCTCTTTGATTGAAAAATGTTTATTTATTTAACATAGGAAGCCAACGAATCACATGAAACCAATTAAAGTTTGTTGAGAAAAAAACACAATATGATGGAAACACTCACAGGCTAACACAGTTAAGTTATTTTATTCTATGTTATTCTATCTAAATTACCTCAAGTTGTGATAAGAAATATAGGTAACTAGCTTTCACTCGCGACTTTGTCCGCGTGTAATTAAAAAAAAACAAAAGTGAGCATATGTGTTCTTACAGAATATACTATACGTCTATGCCAAATGTGATCGAAGTCCGTTAAGTCGTTAAAGCTACAAACTCTAACAAACATCTATCTATCCATCTTAATTTTTGCATTTATAATATTAAGTAAGATGGCAAAGGCAGTCTGTATGTATCAGCAAATTATCACATTAAGTTTTTAATATGTGTACACTACGCTTTGAGCGACATTCGAAATTCCCTTTAATTAAAGAGAATATTATAACGTACTAATACTAATTTTCTATCACTTGTTCCCGAAGGCCTTTGTGATCGTCTCAGTTATTAAGGTTCAAAGGAAAGTGAGCAGACCTTCGCCCGAGACTACGTGCGAATCAATGGCGTGGAAAGGCTTTATCGATTTTAAACTACCCTCATATTGCAGTTTGTTAAACCTACATTGTCATTGGCTTTAAGAGAATGTTTCATATCGTATAACATTCCAAATATGGTTTGAATAGCTTTGAATAAAATATACTGAAATTGTAATTAGATCATTTGGAATCGCGTCTAAATATTTGATTACATGAAACCGCTTAATTAAACAAACACGGTCATTAGATTTATTAATATAGTTATGTTATTAAATTGCTAATGTGGTATAACGGCCTTGTTTTAGTGGGAAATTTAACTGCGTACTGATGCAAAGTAAATTTCATAGTCAAATATTGAACACATCACCAAATGCCAAAATGGTAACAACAAAGCGACTTACAGCGGGCGCAAATCTTTGACTGAACTATCGCACAACTGTTGTGCGATTGTCAATTGTTTCGCAGCTTATTCAACTGTTTAGTTGCACAACTAAAAATCGAGCAGTGTGCACACCTTCATATAAGGTCACAGGAATCAAAGCGAGACTAAGCATAGATAGTTAGAAATGGGCTACCGAGCTATATAAGTTATAACATAAAAAAACATGAGATTGATAAATTAAAAGAACTCTACTGTGTAAATAAAATTCTCCAATGTTGTTGTTTTTAATTCATAATATTTTAACATCGAAAATTGCTCTCGAATTTTGTAGAGATAAAATTTTAATGAAACTATTTTAATAAGCGTATCGAAAATGAAAATCTGATGAATGACACTAATTACGAACGTCGGAATTCGATTTATAATGTATTTTAAATACATTTACGCCAGAGGACGTAAGTGAAACAGATTGTTGAAACGATGATTAATGTTTATTTATGGATTAAAACATTCGTTCAATCTTAAAGTGGATTTTCACTACCGCAACAAGTGTACAAAATATATTCTTGATGCTCTACACTTGTGATTATTAGTTAGAGAGCGAAATTAAAATAAAAACTTAAGAAGTAGCCTATATCCTCTCTTAGATTTTGTTCTATATTTGAGCTAAATTTCGTCGCTATCAAACAAAAGTCAATAGCTCCATCTCTACATTTAAACATTCTCGTTTATAACTCCACCTAAGCGCTATGTTAGTGGCGACTAGATGGCTCAATAACTAGCTTAACTACTACACTATCTCTAGTCAACCAATATTTTCCAAAACATTAATTTCTTCCCATTAAAATCTATCAGAAGTTTAATCGATAAAACACAAGTCAACGCGACCGTCGCAACTGAATTAACATTTAATTACACCCCCCAACTGACGTGATTGCATTTCCTGGTACTGACATCGGAGTTTATTATTTTGCCAATTCCAAGCGATATTAAATTCTTGCAAGTGAAACTGGGGCGTGCCTTGTTTAAACTATTAACGTTGTGTATAATGAATCAAATTTGAAAACACGAGTGGAACACTTGACACAGAAATTCATAAATAATCGACTTAAAAAAATGGAATTGCATTTATAAAATTTTTTGGCATTAAAATTCTAAGAAACATTTCAATACCATAATTTTAATTTAGAGAGTTAAACTTGAATAAAAGCAAGTGCAAATTTAGTAATAAAGGATAGGAAATAGGAAGCATTTAGCCATTTACACTTTCCCTCCACTCGGTGCGCTATTATGACCATTACCAGTTCTTTTTCAGATTTAAGTTTCGCCTTTAGAGCCTCTAAAGGCAATTAAAAGAAAGAGGATTAAAGTGAGAGCAGCAATTTAGTTGATTGTAGAAAAGATAATTGCTGAATTGCGACTCTATTGAAGCGTGAACAAATGATATAGTTTTCTACGGAATTGTCTGCTGTAATACAATTATCAAGCTAAGAAGTATCATCGTTATTTCTAGTTATTTTATAAGTTTAGAATTTATAGGTGGAATTTAATAAGCGGATAAAATTGTCCAATATCAATACCACATACTAATTTTAAAAACATCATAAGTAAACATAACAAGTATTCAATGATAATGTTTACTAATGTTATTAAAAAGAAAAAAACTATATTTTTAAAGTTTATTACGTATCGAAACAATTCAAAAACTACTACGCCGATTTCAGGAATTCTTTAACTATTATAAAGCTATGTTTTCACTGAGTAACATAGGCTATACATTTTTTAATTTCGCGCGAACGATGTCACGAGCTAGTTCTATATAAATTCAAACTACGTAAGCACTCAATAAATCGCAATAACTTTCAGAATATGCAAATGAACTGTGTTGGACACTACCAACTCACAAACTTATCAATTTCTCAAAATCAAATCTTCAATAACAGCGGAATGTGAACTTCGACAGATGTCAAAGTTTGGTAAAGTCGTGCCTCCCTACGTCAGGTTCACTGCAGCGAAATTATAAGGAAATTTGTTGAAGAATTCTTCACACGACGCGACCTCAGGTGCACCGAGAGCACTCACGGGAACTTAGCCGATCAGTGCATTCAAAGTGCATCTATAGACCAAGAAGTCTCGAATTTTAAACACATATTTGGTACTTTTTTTTGTAATTTTTAAGCCCTATATGTAGTTTAAAGTATGTTAACACGGAAACAATGTTTAAATGTATATTTATTGCTGCCATCTAAACACAATTTGCAATAAAGAACTTAACAATATATTACTTAACAAGATGGCTATTTTATAAAACAAAAACCTTGAAAACGTAATAGTTACGAAATTGAATTATCAAATTAGTCGGAAAGTACCAGTATAAAATTGAAATATTCTCATGTGTGTTGTACACATTTAGATTATTAAAATAATTACAGACACGATTGTAAAGAGAAATTACAGTATTTAGACCCAGTCATTATTACTTTGTACAGTTTCTACGTAATTGAAAGACATGGAAAATAAACAAACAAACCCGTCACAGTCGAATTGTGTTAAAATAAAGTACTGACAAGTCACAATTAAGCTTATTAGGATTTAATTGGTAACATTGATATTTTTGACAAATAAATGTATTCTTTTACAGACTTAATTAAAGGTTATTAATTACTTCGACTGGGTTTTTAATTTTTCTAATTACCGATTCTTTTATTGACTTGTAGTTAATTATTGTATTCAATGTTCTCGTATTTTATCACAAAATAATAAATGAAGAAAGTAATCATTAAATAATAAATACATTTTTTGTAGTCTAATGGTCAGTTTTCCAGCTAGTTTTAACCGTAATGCATTTCCGAACTACGTAATTTAGGTTTTACTCCGATTAACCTAACCTAACCTAACACTAATTCATCAGAATGTAATCTTAGTTAATATTGTAAATGCGAAAGTCTAGATGGATGGATGGATGTTTGTTAGAGTTTGTAGCCTAAATGGGTGAACGGAACTCGATGAAATTTTGCATAGATGTAGAGCATAGTCTGGAAGAACACATAGGTACTTACTTTTTTTTTCAATGCGGACGGAGTTTCGAGCGTAAGCTAGTTATAAAATAAATTTAGCAACACAAGATTAGTGAAATGATGTTACAGTTAAAAGTTGTAACATCAATTTTAAACCATTTCTCCCATTTAGAGATGAAGAGCAAAAATGATTTATCTTGTAATAAATAAATTGATATCTCCAGTTCACGGGAACCTCTGGAAATGGTTACTTTAGGATGAGATTTGATGAGAGGGCCGCGTTAATTAATACCGTCCATTAGCATCGCTTGCTTCGTCTCAGAGCTCGCTGTAAATGCAATTAGTTTGCGCCGAGACACCGCGCCGCACCGCGCAACGCCCGCCTTCAACCTAAATATAATTCGCGCCTTAATAAGATTATATCCCTGAGTGTTCCTATGAAAATATTACTCTATTCATTCCTATTTTATCTACATATTACAATCCTAAAATTCGTATTTTCTACATAGTACTCTAGGTAATCTGAACAAACAATCGTATTCGACAAGCTTTGTCAAATCATTGTTTTTAAAAGTAATGGAATTAAAGATTCTTAAATGTTAACATTGAATTCTTTTTTACGTAATGAGTTAGTGAAGATGATCCTTCAATTATTTACTTAATTTCTCAATTGCACAAAATTAACCTTTTTTATGTGTTTATTTTTTTATCACAAGCTTCATTAGAGCTTTTATGTCATTTAGTTGTAACTTTTTAGAGTAAATACATATTTTACAAAAGTGTTAAATCTATGGCTACATTGGAAAGAACCACATTAAATTGTAAATGTTCGTTTATTTTGTCTCAATTTACTATACTAACTGTCAACTAACAATGTGGAGTCAATGTACCATGTGATTTCGAAAGTGGAAATTGCATTTGTATCTCGGGCCGGTGTTTCCAACAGTCGGGTCGCTCTGGTTTTCGGCTCCGACGCAAATGATTAGAGCAACTCTAACCCTCGCCTGGTTCTTTTGCCGACACCGGGCGCCGCTTCGTAAACTCTCAATAGATTCATTAAGACTGTAACGAGATCTTCCAGAGAGAATTAGGAATGCTTTGTTTCGTTAAATGCGATTTATTTTGTTTTGTAAAATTTCATGATAAATTTTTGCTAATATTCCCACTTGATGATGTTGAAATACGAGTCAATTTTAAATGTTTCACATTACTGCTTTATAGCTATTTATTCGCAAAGTCTTTATTGCTTAAAAGTATTGTAAATATTACGAGACACGTTTAAATCAACATTAAGCGCAAATCGATTGGAAGTGTCGAACGAACGGCGTTCAAATCACGGATTCAAGAAAAGGTATTTTTCAAAGCTGACTGCAGGCACGCGATAAGGGCTCTGCCGAAAATGTGACCGAATTTCAATCAAATTTATGACTTATAATAATGATTATAGGTGCTTTATCAGTGCGTCGCATAAAATTTACAATTTCAATGAAAAGGTGAGCTCTACCGTTATTAATTCTTCGGCAATCGTAAGGCGGCGATAACGATTGCCTGAATTAATCCGTCGCTAAAAATGTTAATGTATAAAGGGGGATTTCACAATTTTGTGGCACCATTACGCACTTGAGATAAAAAAAGAGTCGAGTTCTTTAAAAAAATGTCTAAGTCATGTAGTGAAACATGAATAAGAAAAATTCTGAGTAAAGTAATGATCTCTTCCTATTCCTGTTATTTACTTCATCAATCTACTCTTGTCCCTACTGAGGTTCCCCGCACAGTTCTTTCATACATTTCTATCAGCCGTCATATCTGAACCCACTGCCTTCTAAGCATATCTTCATTCACACAATCCATCCATAAGATTATTCTTCCACTACCATTTTAGCTATCCACATCCAATCTTAATACTTTCTTGCTTATGTCCTCATCCTCTCTCTTATTCTTGTTGTTTACAATCAATTCGTAATTTATTTCTGTTCTACTACTTCAATGTGTCTGAAGCTTCTTTTTTCAATATAAAAGATGTTTTGAATAATAACAAATAACAATATTTAATCTAAAAAAAAGTAATCTTCAAATACTTTAAAGAAAACTTCATTTCATAAATGGATCGACTTCGTATTCGTTGAAAATATAGAAATCATTTTCAAATATAATTTCTTATTATAACACTTTGGTAAAGTCGTCGAGTAAAATCTTTGTTCTATGCCACCCCCAGCGCGGCTGGACCGCTCGCAGCGATTGAAATTTAAAATATTGTACCCTTTGCCATTATGCGAGCTTATTCACCCTTGAAATATCCCTGGGGGGCATCAGGTACAACGATTGGGGAAAATATTTTACACTTGTTACTAAGGATGTCGTTTTAAGGTCGGCTACTAACATGGATTAATTCCATTTAATATCCAACCTTCTCAGGAAGATATTAAAGTTTAAATTTCACTACCGACAATGTTATACCAGTGAAATATTTATGAAACGCACTTAATTAGTGTGTCGAGAATGAAAAATTGTTATTGAAACGTAGTTGATTGAGCTGGCGTATCGTAACTATGTCATTTTGGATGCGACGCTAATGAAAACCCTATTAATCACCCGGCAAGCCTTGTCAACGCTTTTAATGAAATGGTATGCGGTGCTTGATTGTGCATATATAATACAAGCTGTGGCCCTCGACTCCGCCGGTGAGAAATTATAAAAAAAAACTTAATTAGTACTCTATGTGTTCTTCCAGACAATATTCTACTACATCTATGCTTAATTTCAGTGAGAAATTAAAAGGTAAATAAATTTTAGCTCTTCTGGAGATAGGTATATGTCTAAACTTTCTCATTTATAATAGTAGTAAGATAAGATTAGGTACTTAAGTATGTGCTTAAGTTGTTTTCATTTCTTATGCAGAAAACACATATAGGTGTAATTAAGAATTCTTTGTTATCACAGAACACAAATATATGTTTTATAGTAAATTTAGGCAAGACATTATAAATAAATAATACTTAAGTCGTATCTATGCAAATATAAACCGTCGAAATACATTACATAATTGTAGCCAGATTCAAATAAATCCACAGACAGCGGCGAGGGCAGCACATTCGAAACTTTACAAAGCATAAATTTGTTACAAAAATAATTAAGCAAATAACTTGAGTCATTAGTTAGCGACGAATCCGCAACAAGGGCGCACCTAGAGTTCAGACAGCGCTGCCGCATTACTGCCTGTTACGTCCGGCCCACTGAGCGGAAGGCCAGCGTTTACTTGATAAAATAAATTTGAACAAAACAAACGCATTCGTTGCGGCAATATGAATCCACCTCTGAAGTTGTGCCAAGCGGCATGGAAGTGGAAAAACGGTAGGCTGCCACGAACTAATATGTGAATGCCGCGCATATTTGTCGATATGAGCAATTGTCGCTAATACGCATGGCTGATTGTGTTATTCGATAAAAAATAGAGTTTTGGAACTTTTAGTAGAGAAAATGTTCCTAAAATAAAATATGAACATTTTACAACATTGTAGAAATAGAATTTGTAGTAACTTAACTTTGGAGGAAGGAAATTGTCTCTCAAGTCGATTTAATCCTTCACATAACTTGCATGCTATTTACTTTGTTTTTGAATTAAGTTCCACTTTTATTTTTATCAATTTATTTTCCAGATAAATAATATCCATTTCGATGACATTAGAAATATTTCGGCAGGCGCTTACATAAAACCTGTGTTTCAATTTGAATTTCAGATTGTGAAAGTATAATGAGAATTCCACTTTAGATACTTGGGACATCTTTACAAATTCTATTCAACGATTAATGGAAATCTAACACCACTTATACGATTCCTTTGATGGTGTCCAGCATACATCCATTGGACAATCAGAGAATTAAAATTACAAACTAAGTTTAAGCCGAATTGAAGTGTCAAGCGTAACGAGAGACTGGGTAACTCTGCAGTGGGGTGGCCATTCGTTAGTCTAACTCTTTTGGTAAAACGAGCCCGGGATAAGCCGGCTGCAATGTTAACATTCTTTTCAATAATCACGAGGGGAGATGTGAGTGCCCTATGTCTTGTTTATTGGATTTTTTGTTGCAATCTACATATGAATAGAAACTAAAATCTGTCAGACGTTGGCTTGCATCGAGTCGATGTTTGCGATTTGTTGTAGAATTTTGTAATAATATTTACTTATTTAACAATAGATATTAATAATTAAATTTTATGAATACATAATTCACAAGTTTTCTTAATTGACACACATGTTTAGTTTTTTTTACGTTTATTATTTAACAACTCAAAGATGAAGTAAGAAAGTCAGCGCATTGCTGAAAATCCTATAGTTAAAAAACGTTTTCTTACTTCGATTCTCTTTTCGAGTTTTACGTTACTTTAACTTCTTCAGGTATCGCTCAAGTTGGCACTTATTTTAATTAGTAATATTCAGACTACTTAGCATGTCACTGTTGCATAGTTTCAAGTAATTAAACGTTTGTGCTGTCTACACCCACTAGAGGCACCCACTCTGTGACGTCTCCGTCTGTCGCACAGAGTAGACAAGCATAATATGTAAGATATTCAACAATTAAATTCAGTGTAAAAATGTACTCAGGAATAGTACACAAAATATAGGCTTATATTTAGCTAAAGCGGAATTATTATGACGTAATAAAAATAGTTAATTGTCAACTCTATATATTCCTCGTTCAGACAACGATTCTCAATATTTTTTAGTCCGAAACAACAAGCATGTCGGTCGCTTTAATAAGTCCCGCACATGATAAATCGGATCAAGTGCTCGCATACTATAATCATCTCTTTCTCTCACGCAAATATGTATATATCTCTATCTCTTCCTGTACCAGTTAAGGGTTGTAATTTTAATATGTTTGTGGGGTAAACTAAATGAAAGTGTTGTTCGTGTCGCGGGCATCATTAGAACGGCTTTTCTCATAGAAAGAAAGACTATCATTATAAAACGTATGCTTAGGGTTCAAGGTATTGAAGTGGAAGAGTTTGAGTAACTACGACGTTCGCTGAACATAATCCTATTAGTAAAGGAATGCTAAGTATTTATGCTCCCGCAATTTATATTTACATTTACAAACCGTGAGTGAGTGATATACGTTTTGTATTGGAATCAAAGTTCTCTCTATAGAACTTTATTTACAAATTATCGAAAAAAATGCGTTCATTCATTTTTACTCATTTTAAAGCAATCTACAGTCTTCCTGACATTATAATACGTGTATTTGAACTTAGGGTGTGTGCACTTTTTATTTATCACACTTATTAAGATAGATGGATATTGTCGGCTCCAATTAATGTGATGCATATGCGCGGAACTAATTTAAAGTATTTAATTATTTTTGTTGTTGGTTTGCTGTTTTACTATACCCTTTTATATACTTGGGTAATCATTGTAAATTAGACAATTAGTAAAAGTATATCTTTAATTTATGTTAAATACTAGCTTTCGCCCGCGACTCCGTCCATGTGGATTTTTTTGAAAAAAAAAACAAAACTACGTAGCCTATGTGTTCTTCCACACCATCCTCTACATCCATACCAAATTTCATCGACATCCATTCAGCCGTTTAGGCTTCAAACTCTAAGAAACATCCATCCATCCATCCATCCATCTAGACTTTCGCATTTATAATATTAGTATGATTGCTTTTTAATTTACTGTCGCACTAAATAAAAGGTGCATTGCTAGAAGTAAAGTTTAAAATAATTGTTCAAAAGAATCGTTTCTAAAGTATCGTTTTGGGTTCAAAACAAAATGTTTATACAACACAACACACACAAAGTAATACAACACACATAGTAAATTTACTTTCACTACGCGGAATTGCAACCTGATAGTCATAGAATCGAAGACCCCTGGCCTTTAGAAAACATTCGCAAAAGGTCCCGTCCCACAACACGATGTTCAAAGTTACACAGATGAAATGACCGTTCGACGCAGATAGAGTGAAGTCATCAATATTGCTGAGTTTAGTGCAGACGAAATGCCACCGAGGGCAAGACACACAGCATTAGTAGTAGATTAATATAGTATTGGATATTCCACAAAAGAAGAAATGTAACGGCCAAATACTAAACGGAAAATTTAAATAATGAGACAATTAAAGCGTCTTGAATGTTAAGGCCACATTTCAATTAAAATGTTGCCCTGTAATATATTGTAAGTGGTAATTTTAAGATTTGTTACAGTATTCGGCAGTTCCTACTAAAGATAGCATCTATACCATATGAGACAAATTAAGGATTAATAGAAAAAACTATTAGAGTAATTTTAACTTCTAACGAGAAAGTGATAAATAAGAGTCATTTATAGAGCACAGTTCCCTTTACAAATGTCCTGGAAACAACACGTACAGTAAGACAATTTCAACCTTAAACTATCGCCAATCTACAAATTGCTGCCGGTTCTATATAGCTCAATATTTTATAAGGTTTATTTGCTATAGGGATAGGGAGATTTTTCTAATTAAATTCGTGCTCGTTTGCATCGTAAATTCTTAAAACAAACTAGGGTTCTAAATGAATTTTGCCAATAAACGTATATAGAATATAACTAAATTAATTATGTATTAGTTCAACTTTTAATTTGCATAAAATTATAAATAATGCATCTTAATTTTTTTTAATATAAACACTTTAAGAATACTATACGAGTGAATTTTTTTTTTGAGGTTTGCGAATAATTTCTCTCCGTCAAACAATCATCTACCTCATTAAGCAGGAGTCGGTGAAAATATTCGGAGAAATTAAGCGGCTTGTTTAGGTAAAAGTACAAGGGTGGGTATAATTAATAACAGCTGTCAGTACAGTGCTATTTTTCTGTGACAGAAAACTTTTCTGAACATCAACAACACTAATTACACATAATGTACGTTACAGAAGTGAAACTGTATACTAAATAAAGTTTACATTTAATTCCACCGCATAAACTTGTCTGTACTCTCAACTTTTATGGTGAAAGTTGGGCTTGTTAGTAAAAAGCTAATTAAAGGAATGGGAGTTGTCTATAAAAATTCACTAAAGTTGTAAGCGCAGGAGATTTATATGCGAGCGTGATTTACTACATTTATGTACATTAAAACCTTGGAATGCACCTTTCGTTGAAAAATGTCTAGCAGCAAACAAAGCAGACTTCAATCCCCGCAAGATTCATAGTAATAATTTTTGTAATTAATAACTTTTTACATATAAAATGTGTTTTTACTCAAAATTCTCTATTTTACTTAATAGCAGTGTTAATTTAACTAAAAATTTAAATACGAAAGCTTAGATGGATGATTAAATGTTTGTTACAGTTTGTAGCCTAAATGCCTGAACGGATTAAGATGTTATTTGTCATAGTACACGATAGAAGAACATATAGGCTTTTTTAATTCCGCGCGAACGGTGTCACGGGCGAAAGCTGGTATAAAACAAATGACAGTCTTCTAAAACTTTCTGCATAAAAAATTCCGCAGACTATGCAATATTCGTAACAGACTTTGTAATAAAGCTAAACATGGCTACAAACCTCATCTTAAATAGTTAAACAGAATTTTCTGACGTACAAGTGTCAGAGCCTAGTCATCGTACCCCAATAAAGCTAAGAGAGTCTCAGACGGCCGAGAAATTCAAGACCTACTTGTAAATATTTTAAACAGTAACAGTTGTTTGGGAAAAGTTCTACGCCTTTGAATTAGTAATTAAGCAGAAGGGGATGGAGGGCGAACAATTTCACATAAAGCATCCGCCTGTCAACTTTAATGAAACTGTCTAGTTGAATGTCGGGTTGAATTTTCAAATAGACTTGTTCTTTTGTAAACTTTGTTTATAAACATAGAGTACAAACGTACCATTATAGTAAAGATGGGAATATGTGTTGAAGATAGTTTAATTAAACAAATGATATACTTACTGTCAGTTAAAGGCGTGGTGGTAGAAAGTTGTTAGATACAGAAATGTAATAAAAAAATCAATACATTATTTATTCTTTATAAAAAGGATTTGTTTACATTTTCATAGTACATCATTATAATTGTTCAACAGAAATGAAGAAATGTAATCTAATCAATTGCTTTTATTTATAGAATTTGATACTATTTTGATTCTCTCGAGTTTTAGAGGAAAAATAATTTTATTTGAATTTTTCGTTATCAACTTTTAATAAATGCAGTAGATAGTGACATTTTAAAAGAGTTACCATTTAGGGCCTGTCCAACGTGTAAAATATGTGATTGAAATATCGGATTTGGTTCCCTTATCTGACAGTGACTTCATTTTTAAGCTATCTGAGCCAGTGGTGGGACAAGCCCTTAATGTCACATTTTACAAGCTTAAAATAAAATTAAATAAGATGGGGGAGTGCATCAAGGCTTCTTAAGATAAATTTAATAACGTCGTAAAATATTTTATTAATTAATAAAATTAACTGTGAACGTATCGGACTTTGTACTTAGCGACTGCTTAAAAATTAAGCACGGGCTCGCCGGCTGAAGTTTGTTGGCGCCCCTACGAGCCTTCACTCTTAATTATTACTTTGGGAAAATTAAGACTGTCGTTTAGTCCGCCCGAAGGTTGCGCCTGTGTTCCATTTGTCTAAATGTATTTTATCTCACTAAGGGCGCTCGACCTTCGACTTATGGAGTCTATGTGATATTTATAAATGGAGGGAATCACGAGCGGGGAATAAGAGATACATTTCTGATTTCATTGAATCCCATTCATAGATTGGATGATATAAAAATTATGGACATACATTGACCGGCCTAGAAACTATAAGAAATAAACACATACAGAAATACATACAATGTTAATTATGTTTGGGTTTTTTAATTACATCACAGATAATAATATATGGTCGAATTTCATTATTAAAATATAAACAGATAAGTACTTTAATTTGTAAAATTTCTTACATTACGTACTTAAAATATTTACCATTTTTTCTAGTGTCAATAGCGACTCAATTCGTTTCATTGTTCCATAGTAAGCTTCAAAGTAATGACGCATACTAGACACTACCGCGTGTTAAGTACATTACCTATTGTAAGTGTGCTTTGAGGTGGTACGATGCGGAGCCCTGTGACGCTTTCACACTAATTATGAGCCTTTCTCTAACAGCTTCTCTTACATTATACTTAAAGGGAGCGAACTTAATGTATAAATATAAAGTAGACAAATATAATATTAGAAATCATATGAAGGAAAGGAGGGGAAAATTCAAAACATTTTTTTATAATAAAAGGGGGCAAACGATCGGTGAAATCACCGAGGTAGTCAACGATGATGATAAAAACTGCAGATAATGTTTTAGTAATTAAATTTTGTAAGTTTTCCTATTGTTTATGAGTATAGTTTGAAAAAGAAACTAGTTTTAATCAATATCTTAATTTTCCATTTGTGTTGTGAATCGAAATAATGTTCTACGAGTGGCTTAAACTGAATGACGAAGTCGAATGTAGATATATTGTCTATAGTACTCGTATATTGTTTAGTTTTCTGGTGCTATGAAAAATTTGGTAATTCAAGACATGAGGACAGTCGAATGGGCTCCAAGGTCTTAATGGCCTTTGTGTACAAAAATACAATTCATACATTTCAAATTGAAGAAGAGAACGTGACGTCTTTGTACCGTTTTCGTTTGATCTGTATGTAATTATAATTTACGCGAGTGTAACACGTCTAAGGAAACGTGACGCGAACGTAATGAAGTTATCTTAGACAGTCTTAAAATAAAATTATAAAGGTAAACGAAAATGGTTACTTTTGTGATCACTTTAAATGAATAATACGCTGAACGATGTTTTAGGTGATTTGATTTTTAATGACAAAAGCATCAACGACTTTAGAAGATCACCACTGCATTGATTATAATGAGTCTACCTATGAAATTGCATTACTGCAGTACTGGCCATTTCAAAAGATTTTTTTTATTTGGCTAAGAATTGTAATTTCAAATTTATTTTATTTTAAAAACACGGAATTCTTTTTCTGAATTTAGTCATTTGTTTATTGATTAGTGTTACATTTTGATCGCATTTCAATATTTTTCGTCATCATGAATACATTAAAAAATCGTGTTAAATATTACCAACTATTGTCCTCCCTGAGAAAAAAAATTGCTACAGTCGAAAACCAGTTAACGTAATCACTATAGTAACGAAACTTAATTTATAACCAGTTTTCGCACGCGACTCCGTCCGTGTAATTAATAAAAAACAATGTAAGTGTGTATTATTCTAGACTATTCTCTACATCTATGCTAAATTTCGTCGAAATTTGTTTAGCTATGTAGGCTGCAAACTCTTACAAACATCCATCTAAACTTTCGCATTTATAATATGAGTAAGATGGTCAGATAATAAATTATCTTCAAAAAATTGCAATAATTATATTTGAGAGTCGGATATTATGAATATGAAAGTACCATATTTTTTTAAAAAATAATTGCAAACCATTTTGGCAAAGATTTCATTTGCAGTGCGTGAATTTGTGGTAAACACTCATTATCGTTACTGTTATTCAGCAAATTTTAAATCAGATGGCGGCCGGATTAATGTTTAGCTTGCTTCATAAAATGGATTATTCATTTTTCGGTCACGTATAACAATATAACGCAATGAATCTACGTAACTTGATTTTACCGCGATAGAATTTACTATGGATTTTAAACAACGGGTGATATTTCGTACAAAAATAATAGACGTGTTAATCTTTTAATAAATATGTAAGTTTGGTTGAATTAAAATCAGTCTTGAGTCTCAAGTAGGTAATGGTCCCAATCCTATGACGTCATATTTTAGCCATATTTAGTACTAGTTTTAAGTAACTTACATTCAAAGTTGAACACTTTTTATTGCAAAGTCAAGTTATAACTGCGTGCAACATATTCAGTCTTTACAAAACAGCTTACAAAGAGTGTGCGTTTTTCGTGAAACTTTACCAAAACAAAAGAGCCGTCTCTATTTACGTTGGCAACGTAATATCTTATTTAAAATGTTCATGCGAGCATTTTTTATTTAGCTCTGGCTCGTACGTTCCGTAGGACGGGAGCTGTCACTTGCCCGCCGGAGTGCTTCAACTTAAACACATTTCTCTCACCGAGGTATAAATATTTATGAAAACACTGTCCGAATTAAATCCCGTCTCAACGTTACGACGTCGTATTGTCTCTTCACTTTGAAAAATGTATTAGGTAAGTCTAGTTAGGTTTAATACTGTGAGAAATTATTTATGTCATGCATAGATAGGTATAATGGAAAATCGAGATGTTACGATCTTAGACAATTTTTTATATAAAAGAATTATAGTAAAACAGATATAGTTCATGATTTACTTTATTTTTCAATCGGTCTATTCTGTATATATGTACTTTTTGGGTATTAAATCTTTGTACATTTAAAGTAAACTTCTCTAATCGTAGGATATTTTCTTTATCTCATTGAATTGAGAAGAGTTTTTGCAACTAAATCCAACAAAATTATTCATCTTGAACTAATCGAACCTGTCGTCTTAAATGGTAATTGAAATATCTAATCTTTATCTGATATTTTAAAACTGACATAATATCTCATATATATCGTACGAGTATAGGAATAATATCATATAGGAATCTAGGTTCAGCTTGAAATAGAAGACGTTATAAATTCACATAATTAGATTTATTTAAAACACGTCGTAAGTTAAGAGATAGGATTCATTATTATCCCAAGAAAACAATCTTTAAATCCATTTATGGACTATCGCATAATGCAGTCCGCATAATATTTATTCCACTTCGAACCGAGACAGAGAGAAAGATCAAATGGCCTTTGTCCTTTCCCTCTTTACTTATTCAAACAAAATTACATATGCCTGCTACCGAATCGCCATTGCCCGAAATTTTACGCGTAGGAGATAGTGTCATGAATATAAATCTATCGTAAAGGGCACCGCGGAGAGGCCAGCCGAGTTTACGGCATAGCTCACTTTGCATTCTTTGTTCGGCGGACCCTTTATGGTCGCTTTATAGACTGAGGTCCTT
Source organism: Papilio polytes (assembly GCF_000836215.1). Classification (NCBI taxonomy): domain Eukaryota; kingdom Metazoa; phylum Arthropoda; class Insecta; order Lepidoptera; family Papilionidae; genus Papilio; species Papilio polytes. The sequence goes on from NW_013525516.1 coordinate 913,042, forward strand.
TTGCATAAAGCCTCAGTGCTTAGGGAACTCGCCTACGACTCCCGCCAGGATGCTTCTCACCGTTAAAACTATTAAGCTCACGTGACGCGTTCTTTCTGATGTTTAAACTTGTGTTGACATCTTTCAATCTTTGCTTTAGTTCCTACTAGTAATTAAAGCCTGAATGTAAATATTGCATATGACAACAAAATCCAACTTATAATTATTTTACGCTAGTTTAAAAAAAAAAGAAACAATATTAGATGAAGCGAGTAAATACTATTAAAATGGTAAAGTAAATGCTTAGCGCCTGCAGGGATCCCTGTTAACTATTAATCGCATTTTCTTTGCTGAAGATAACGAAACTCATTTAAGATATCTCGCGAACGCCTTTCAGGCGTTTTGGGGTGCAGCCGGCGGGTCGGACAGAGGCGGCGATGGAGTAGACACCCTTAAATTATTTTAATTGCATTCATTTCTTTCTTTTTATGTTGTTAATATAAATGTCTGATTTCTTTTGTTAATTAATTTTTTGTTAACAAGAAGCTAAACGGAGTTATACCGTGGCATAGTTACTTGTGTTAAATAAAAAAAACTTTTGTTTTATAATTATTAGGTTTTATTCGTGTTATTGTTTCATATATTTTGGATAATTTTCAACAATAAGTTAAATCACAATCAAAGAAAATAAAAAGCACATTGCTTCCAAATAAGTCTTAATAAAGTCTTCGTCTTTTGGATTTCGTTGTTCCTTAATATCTCCGTATTTCGTCTTAAGCGACCAAAGGTTTCTCTTTATGTCTAATAAAATTTTCTTCAAAGTATTCTTAATTGAAAATTCAAATTTATGCATAAGCTCTGATTGTACTATTCTGGAGGGAAACAGTCTACGGCAGGGCCGTTTACGAGCTTCAAGCCTTGCTCGGGCAGAGTTCCTCGAATTATATCAAATTAGTTTTAAGATGAGACCAGCATCGTTTTTAATTTAAATTAACAGCGGACATGCGACGTTCTTTCTATTTAAAATTACTTGCCGTAATTATTAAAGTTACCGAATAAATCAAATTATTATAGTAAACAGAATACCGATTTTTATTAAATTGGCTTATTCTTAAACGTTGCATGTGATGTAAAATGTAAAATCTTTAAGTATATCGAAATCGGAGATTTGCAGTGTTTTTGTGACAAAAGAGGAATGAATGACGGTACACTTCTCGAAATGGTTTATGCTTTTTTATTGTAATCATCATAGGCAAGTACTTGTTCCCTTAGGTGAATGGTGAACGAGCGATGGGGTGTGAACGAAACAAATCGTTGCCAAATGATAATTTAGCTGAATTTCGTGTAAAATATCTATTTCAATTGGGGTGTCGCAATCGGAAGGGCAATCTAGCGATGCGCCCTCGTCCGGGCATAAATAATCGCACGACATTTATTTCATAACGACGGAAGTTTGATAAGACGCCGAGAATAGCGTGTTGATTAAGATACTCCGCGAACATCGAATTCATTTTATATACAAAATAACTGTAAACCATAAGAAATTGAAGATTGTTGAATTGTATGTTACTTGAGGCTGGTACTTACTAAATTACAATAGAAATTCTTAAGGATTTCAAACAGATAAATGAATTTAAGCGGTGTATTAGATGAGTAGGTGATAAATAAAATTAGCTTATGGCGCCGCATTTAAGGTACAAAATATGAAGTAAAATCGTGACCCTATTTAGGTTATAAAATGACAGAAGGGTTGGCTTATCGTTTAAACTCAGAGGTGTGCTTCAAGAATCACTACAAGCCTTGACGTTTTTAGGCTCTTGTCTAATTAAATACGAAGATTCAAGATGTCCAATGTACTGTGCTGTAAATTGGATTAGAATTAAAAATTATACTCCGGTATTCAAATACGTTTACGACTTTAATAAGGAAAATATTAAGCAAAAATGTAAGAGGAAGGGCTAATGTACATTAATGTAAAGCGGCAACTTTGCGGCGTAATCCGTTTAACCTCTTGAGCCGTTAATTTTTCGGACATGTCCGTAGCAGTTAGTTATAAAAGCAGAAATAATTTCATAAAAGCATTATATCTTTCCCGGGTCACGTAAGAGAGCGCTTCGGGGAAAATTACATTTTGTTTGGCCACGTTCGGCCGGGCCGGGCGACAGGGGACAACTGAGTTAACGAGTGTACAGGATTCTTAGTAATTCTTTCATATCTCGCCGATCTTGCTGATGGCCGAGTTTGTGGAATCTCTTCTTATATCGGTAAGCAGGTTATTGCTAGGACATTTTTATTTAGCTTATTAAATAAAATATTTTACCCTATGTCGAGCAATGTGACCTTTTTGTTCAACTCGAGCGTAAAATTTTCATTGTGTTATGTCTTCTTTTGTTTAGTAAAGGTCGTGTACACATACCAAAGATAAGTATTTTAAAGATGTATTGTATATTTAATATGACATAATATCTGGATGATACTGATGATACTTTACTTTAACTTTTCCATAACGGGCTTGTGTGACTTATGATTATTGGAAACGCAGTTTAGTAGTACTTGTTTTCAGCCACGACTGCGCCACAGTGGAATTAAAAAAAACCTAAGTAGCGTATGTGTTCTTCAAGACTATGCTCTACATATATGCCAAATTTCATCGATATCCGTTGAGCTGTTTAGAACACAAACTCGACGGAACATCCATCCATCCATCTATATTTTTGCATTTATAACATTAGAAGGATTAATAAGATTGATAACATAGAAGTAAAACAGTTAACTTTTGAGATTAAGTACTGAAAAGTTGCTTATTTTTTATTCATTTAAACCAAAAGTGAATTTAACCTTTTAAACTCATTTCTATGTGGAATAGTAATCGTGTGTCGTTTGTGTAATAGAGTGGACTCTAACTCAGTAGGATCGTTTCGTCCGAAGTGCAAGGGTCTACCGGCCGCGTCCATTATTCTAACATTAGCGAAGTTACGGACGTCCGCACTTCTCAACTTTCCCACGTGAGGATTTAAGCCAATAAAATGCCACATCAAATCTGGTGAATGTTAATTTTAACCCTTCGTAACAACACAAACGACTTTGACATGGGTCCAAATGTAACGAACACATACAAAAAATCGTTTACGATAAATAATATTTTCATAACAGATAATACTTGCATCATATTTTACGAATAATAATATAATTAGTGACATATAGAAAAGGATTTGCTTAAGTATTTTGCATTGACACTATATACAAGCTTCGATTCGTAAAGACGTTTCGTCCACAACAATCCAATCGCCAGCTCTGCTTACATCCTAAACATACACATAAATAAGGCTAACGAGGTTAGTTAGAGCCTCTTATTATTGTATACGCAGCTTTACGTGACCGCAAAACAGACGCGAACCTTTCTAGTTACAGATTATGTAATACAATTTTTCTTGTTGTCGTTCAGAATATACGAACTTTAATTTAAAATTTTGATTTTGCTGTGAAATAAATAATGTTTTTCTGATTTTGAATTTTGTTAAGTCAGTCACATTCAGAACATAATACAAATTGTTCTAAAGAGGGGGAAGCAATATCCTATAATGCCTCGTTTTAATTTCCAGTCATAAATAATAATTTGGTAAATTTTCCCTATACAATTTCGGTTGCGTGTACAAAGTTTTTATTAGAATTTTATTGTTATTTAGGCGTGTTTGTTTCTTGTTTCAGATTAGATCGCCAGTTTTAAAGCGGCCGAGCGCTAATGTGACTTTCTGTTTTTCTTTCATTTATTACCGAACAAATAAAAGGAAACTTCTTACTGTAGCTAAAAACTGGAATATAAAACAAAAGCGAGTGCATAGTCGTGCTATCACAATAAATGTAGGGTCCGGTCCATCAAGCGTGTCGTAATGACGAAATCCCACCTGCTCGGGTCCGTCTAATGGCAACAATACTAGCCGCCGACGAAACTTTCCCAGAGAGAAATTCCCGGCCGCGGGATGGGCGGCGAAAACTATGAGCGTTAAGAAACTTTTATTAGCGACCCTGCCGTTTAACCGCAAGTCAAGAGGTAATCCCGATGGCCGGCCGAACGCACCTGAGAGCGCGCTTTTTATTTCTCCTTCACATTTCCACCTAATTTTAACCTGCCACAGAGGTGGGCTGAACTTTGTCGGGCGTCATAAATTTATTTAACGGCCCGAAGGCAATAAGAGGCGGAGTGTAAAAAGAAAAATACGATACCGACGTGCCTAGCCGTTATTGCAATTAAACAGAGGAAGTAAATCTTTCAATACGAGCGGCAAGCGTTCGCCTCCCGTTTCCTGCCTTAATTTATCGCTTTGTTTTAGTCAACGGCGCATCCCATTGACTGATTGCAATGTGTTTGATTAAAAAAGAACTCCGCCAGTTCCCCAGACGTTGAAATCTAACTAGCACCCGAGTTGGAAGTTGAAGTTAAATCCTAGAAACACCAGCTATTAAGCTGCTGACAACTGACACACAGAATACCTAAAATTGTTGATATTGAAAAGAAAGTCTTACTAAATTATTTTGAAACGTATCTACAAAAATTAAATGTAAAACAAGTAAATAAATAGTTCCGTCTAATGTAGAGATCAGTCGATATAGAAATGCACTTTATTTTGTACTGTATGTTGATTTGCTTCTTGCAAATTTCTTTATATCCCTTTGATGCCGCACGTAAAAGATTATTTCGAATGCGGCTTTAAAAAGTACATAATATGTAGCGAAAATTATTCAGACGAAATAATGCCTGGGGAAATTTTGAAAAGGAACATTTGCTTTGAGCCTTATGCGTATTTTTAGTACCCGATTTAGCTTCAGAGCTAAATTACCTCTGAATTGCGAGATTTTTTTTACAATATCACCCTATGTTCGTACTGCGGAACAGTTTTCACTAAGCAAGTCATTTGCAATATTTTACCTTTAGTACTTTAATAATAATAAATTGCAGACAATTATAAGTTCTATAAAGAAGCATATTTAAACGTAAATATTATTGAAATAAAACCCTTAAAAACATTATTTCTAAAAAGATCATTCTTAAAAGTATATGCAAATTATTGTTCAGAAATTCTCACGCTTTAAAATATTTAAACAAATGAAGCATCACAATGCTTTTAAATCAGATAATGGTCGAAACAACTTTATACGTAAACTTTTCCGACAGTAGAACTATCTTTCGTGACAAACAAACGAAGTTTAAAATAAATTTCGCAGCGAAACACTGGCGTCGAGCAGTTATCGTGAAGTTGTTGTTGCCATTTAGAAAGATTTGAGCGAGTAAATCGCGCAATTTGTGCGGTAACAGGAAAATGAAGGGACGAGTGTAAAATTCAAATTGCTTAATGGTTCGCAAGCAGGCATTTCATTTTCCGTACGGATGCGTAATTTACTATTGCGTTGGATAATGACGAAGTGTTTGATAAGTAGTGCCCTAATTGGGAGCTCGGTTTCCGAGAATCGTTCTTTATTAACCGTGAACAGTATTTTTAAAATGAATCTACATTTGAACACTCTAGACACCATTTATAAATGCGCTGATTATGACGTTTTGCTATGGTTTATACCAAACAATATTTGATCTGCATCTTAATCAATACCATTTACAACTATTATAATATAAAATGTATTAAAGAACGAACAAACTTCAGGCAATAAAAGCAATTAAAAAATAAGTATGAGTAATAAGTAAAGTATAGAGTAAGCATAGTTGATACATCACTTAAACAATGTATCACACAATCTCACTAGCGGTACCTGGTTTCCAATAGTGAAAATAAACAAACAAATCTTTCAAAAACTTAAAAGTTTCTTATCTTAAAAAATCACGATGAACAATTGTTCTTCCCTATTTCTAGTCTTATATTTGTTAATTGTCTATGAAATACACTATTATGATAGAAGCATCTAGCAAACTTATCGTGGTAATTTAACAGTAATTTTATAACAAAGTAAAAGCAAGTTACCCGACCTTAATACGATAAGTTTTGTTTAATTCTATACCATAATTATAAAGTTCCATTTTCACTGCGATTAATGGTATAAAACTATTTCAATTAGGCAAGTGTCCGGCGCGACAAAAGTACGGTCAGAACAAAAGCATTCAAATATTCATAGTGGTATCGATTGGTGGCAAGCTCGTCATGGATACACCCCAATGAAAGATGCTATCGGACACCGCACCCATATTATTACGTTCCGCGATGGAACACAAACGCGTATCTATAAAATACAAGTTAATATTTTTTCACCGGCAATACAATGTAAAGCCACCGTACAATTACAGATTTAATCTCTAATAATCAACACCCGTTGTTTTCAGAACGCATTAATTCCTATATTTTATATGCGGAGGTAATTTATTGATTTCATATTTTGAATCTATTGATCAATTTAATTACAAGTGTTGTTAAGGCATATCCGTTGGATTATCTAATGTGCAAATATGTGAAAAGATATATTTTTAAAAGCGATGACATATTTATAAGAAACTAATACTGTAGCATTCTACCTTATAATATTAATGTAATTTAAAGTAAAATACTTTAAAACTTGAAAAGTTAATTTCTCTGTTGTAAGTCTTGTGTCCGTAATTTAAAAGACTGAAGGACCATAAAGAAAAATTGTCTACTTTATAACTAACACTTCGTATAAAACTTTTTAATAAACCGGTTCTCAGCGCCGTAATCTCGGAAAGCTATAACATTTTTATATTTCTCATCCCGACTGAAATTAAGCTTCTATCTCATTAGTAAGTTTTAATAACTTACAGCTAGAATGGAAATATAAGGGTTGAAGTATTTGGTTATTTAAGTAAATTGTAGTTTAGGGCGATTAACTATTACCTAAAGGTTATCTTTGTCATTACTTCTACGGAGGTGAAAAGAATCCAACTAATATTATAAATGCGAAAGTTTAGATGGATAGATGGATCGATGGATGTTTGTTAGAGTTTGTAGCCTAAACGGCTGAATGGATTTCTATGAAAATCCTTGTAGATGTAAAAGATAGTATGGAAGGACACATAGGCTACCCACTTTTCTTGTCTTTTAAAACCACGCGCACGGAGTCGCGGGTGAAAGTTGTACTATAATAAAGTACTTTTATACTTAAAAGTTACAAACGAGTAAGCCACTTAATATCTTTAAAACACCGTGACCGCTGTCCAAAACACCTGCAAGCTAAAGAAATGCAGATTGCTAACATAATATAAATAAAATTACATGCGTCTTCTGCTAATGCTGATGACTCTAAGAGCGGACGCACACCTTTGATTAAACTATCGCACAGCTGTTGTGCGATTGTCGATTGTTTCGCAGCCTTCAACTGTTTAGTTGCATAACTAAAAATCGAGTAGTGTAAACAGTTAGGGGACAGTTTAGTCAGAGGTGTGCGCGCTAATAGTTTTGATTATTGAAATTAGTAGACGTATAACTGTTGTCGATTATTAATTAATTTTCCATGTATCAATATAATCTTAAATCACAGTAATGTATTGGCTATCCAATTGGTTTAACTCAATTACGTCGGGTCGAACTATTACACGTAGATTTATGGTCGGACCTCGCATTGTATCCTTTATCGCGTGATTACCTGATTATACTTGTCCAATATAATTAATATGCATATAATATTGGCTTATCGAATTATAATCTATACCTGTATTATATCTGAGCTTAGGCTGTTCGATAAACAATTGTTGTAATGCAATCATTAACAATTGTTTGTCGAGGTATTTGAGCATTACCACCTCATCTATGTAGGTAGAATAGTTATTACCATCTCATCTACGTAGGGGAGGTGGTAATAAGTACTACAATATAAGATTAGTTCTTATATTGTATGTATGTATGTATGTATGTATCTATACTAACATAAAGGGAAAAGAGTTGTATATTTGGATTTTTGTATAAATTGATATAACTCAAAATGTACTGGATCGATTTGAAAAATTCTTTTTACCATTAAAATATACGTTATCAGGGACTAACATAGGCTATATTTTTAATATTTTTTAATTGCACGCAAACTAAGTCGTGAGCAACAGTTAGTTATTTTGTAAATCTTTTCTTTATTATGCATTATTTTGTTTTTTGAAGTGTTTTATTTTTTAATTAATGACAGGCAAAAATACGTGAAAAATATGCAAGTTTTGTTTAATAAAAAAAGTTATATTCTAATGATTTACCTTAGTTGAATATTTTAATATTACAAATTGTCCTTTCGTCGTATTATTTTAGCCTAAAATGTGAGCCTAAAATACGTTTCACACGCAGTAACAGGTACAATTTTGTACAAAAATAATGCATCATTATGTTCATCATCATCATTATTATCATTATTATATATTATTATTATAATGAAATCGCAGTATTCCATAAAAGTAATTAAGATTATCACATCAACACAAATGAGGTATTGTTTTGGAAAGCGCTGCAATCTGCGTAGAAGCGCAGGTGTCTGCTGTTTATCCAACTGATTTAATAACTGGGCTCATCGCGCATCAAATCTACGAGCTTGTGTACTGAACACTTTGACTTTTAAATGAAAGGACTTATCAAGCACCCGCATTCCCCCAATATAGACTGTTCTAATAAGTTCAAAACTGCTCGCTGGTGTGCTCATTTTATGTGTGTGTATCACCGATGTAATGACATAAAAGTAGCAGCACATATGTGCTTTTAAATTTGATCTCGCCTGCGACAAAAACTGGCATTACTTATTTCGCATTACTCATTGCCTAGTCCATTTCTCTATACTCAAAGGTTTGTGTACTGAACATCAATGCCTGGCAACGCATTAGTGGAATAGACGGACGGTAAATAGTGAAGGGTCGTATTCAAGCTCAAATAGTTCTCTGCAGCAAACGTTTACATTGGATAGCAATAAATAACACGTTAAAAACGGTATTTAATATTTGCAACAAATATCAGTGTAAGTTGAATGCAATAGAAAAGGTAAATGTACATATTTTGCAGTCAGATAAATATTTGTATCGTAAAATTAAAAGCTTAAAACATTGCGCTCTTAACAAATTCTTTATGTGCTAAGTAAAAGTATTTCACGTTAAGAAAGGTGAGAATTCGAACATGTGTGAAAACATTTTCGTTGCCGTAAACGAAAATTAGAATGAAGTAGGTACTTCGCGGGAATACGCATAAAATTTTCGCCTCCATTGTTCGCGAATATAACAAAATGACATAAAACTCCCGAAATATACGTGTCATTTCCTTTCCTATCTGGAGTTCCACCCTGTTCGCGGCTCGGTACATCAAAACTGATAAGGGAAGGGTGAATGCACGAGTGCGTCCAGGTACTTGGGGGTTCGCGGGGTGCGGGAAACGCGGGGTTGGGGGTGCGGGGGTGATGAAACCTCCGCACCGTTCAGGAATACCAACGTGATTAATGGATTCCGGGCGCTACGATAATGATAATGACCCCTGTCTGACTGCATCATCGGAATCAACGCGGAGCAAACGCGGGGTCAACTTTTGCATAGTTTGTCTGTAGACGCCTTAACGAGGGACGCGTTTGTCGTTTATCGGCCTTGTAATTAATGTGATAATCGCTACAGTTTAAACAAGATATCTGAGCTTAATTCAAGAGTTTTAAAATGATTCCAATTTGTATTAATTTTCTAAAATTGATATTTTCTTATTGAAAAATGTATATGAAAAAAATCCAAAGACATCTTGATATATTTGAATTTCATCTATGTTTAATATAAATATCTCATCTTTATGTGCGTGTATTTACTATTTTGATGAATGCTCAAAGTGAAAGCAATTTTCTTAATGCAAATAAATGTAGACAAAGAAAAAGTGGTATATTTGAATAAATCTAAAGTACAGTTCACTGACATTAGCTTAACCTTAAGAGCGGGCGCACATTTTTAACTTTCACACAACTGTTGTGCGATTGTCGATTGTTTCGCAGCCAATTCAACAGTTTAGTTGCACTAAAAATGGAGTAGTGTGCGCACCTCCATATAAACTCACAGGAATCAATGCGCGCCTAAACACACTCTGAGTTGAATTATCTTACGTATTTGATAAGGATTTTTTAACGTTAGTAACTTAATAGCAAAAATAGGGATTAAAACGCGTGTTATCTGTTCTGCGAGTGTAGTACATTATCGTAGTTTCATTTGAACGCATTCCCCTTTCACAAATGTAACCAATCCTAATGCAAGCGTATCTTCACACATGCTTCAGTGCACATGTAACCATAAATCTTACAAATCAATGGTTTTGTAAGCCTTTTGATATTAATACTGAGAAATACTACTCTAAAATGCAACTCTGCGGAAATGGACTATTGCTTTAGTTAGTAACAAATAAACTTAATTTTAATCCAACATGATTTTGAAGTAAATCAATACTAATATTATAAAGAAGAAGATTTGTATTATTGTATGTATTGAAATAACTCATAAACTACTGGGCCGATTTTAAAAAATCTTTTACCATTAGAAAGGTAATTTATCTGTGAGTAACACATATTTTTTTTAATTACACGCGGGCAAAGTCGGGAAACACAGCTAGTTAGTAATATAAATAGCATAAAATATAATAACTATTTAATTCACTATAGTTTACTTTTCGTAGCACAGCGTAGCTACGCCGTAGAAGTGCTACAAAGCGAAGAATGTCAAGAGGTTTTTCTATAGCTCATATTTGTACGTCATGAAGTAGAAGATAATACTGCTTCCAATACTTAGGAAACATACATTAATAATATTCAGTGCATCACAATAACAATCAGCTAAGAAAGAGACTATTGAATTAAAAAAAATAATTGCACATTGGCTTTTTAAACATTAGTATCTCGAATAGAAACAGCAATTCGTTTTCCATTTGCTATAAGTCAAGCGTGCGTTGGATAAGCTGTAAGTAAATCATTTGACAATGAATGCGACGAGAACTGGGCGCTGCCTTGATAACGGTTAAATATTACACGGCGCGTATTGTATGCACTGTGTACACAAACTAACTCGTAAGTTGTAATGTGTAATATGACACTGTCATTGTGTAATGCATGAATTTCATTTTGTTTAATCTTTAAGTTGTTTTGAGTTATTACTAACAAAAATACAAATCTTTCCTCTTTATAATATTAGTATAGATAAATAAATACGTTTATTAAATCATTGCTTTGTTAATAAAAGACTAATCGACTTAAATATCTTTCGATAAAAATAATATAATACTTCGGTCATATTATACCATAATTACAACATGTAACTATCTAATTATTTATCAATATTTTATTTTTTAAGAAAAAAAACAATAGTAAACATAGAGAATAAAAGTATTTCTCTATAAGTAGGCAATGGGCCGATTAACATAACGGCTATCGAGCTTTCAGAAATTCAGGAAACTTCCCGAGGGAAATAGCAAAGGAAAAGTCGAGCAACGATAGACGGCCAGCGAGGGACTATTTTCGGTACAAACATTGCGGTATCATTACATCGAATGAAACTAAATATCAGAGATAAAAGGTTCTATTTCTAGGTAAGAAAATTTATTAAACTCTCCCGGTCTCTAAAGACATGTAATGATTATTTCATTCTGTGTAACTAAGAATACGAGAAATTGATAATAAGACAATAAGCAAATGTATCTGTTATGTTTATTTAACAACATGTTAATGGAATTTTATAATATCCAAAACAAGAACAAACTTGGGTCGAACTTTTAAATAGAACTATGTTTTTTAGTTTGTTTATTGTCTTACAGATATATTTTTATCTTAAAATAAGGTTATCACGTTACGTTTTGTTATTTGAGTTGGAAATTAATAGATAACTCCACTAATGATATGTGTAGTTTCTGCTCCCCTACGCAAGCATAAAGGGTACTAATTAAATATGGCACCCTTAGCGACGCAACGTATCTATGCCCTGTAGGTTTCTATTAAAACTAAACATTTAACAAACACTATAGTACCTTTATAATGTAGCAAACCAATTCACTCTGATCATAGTAAATTAAAAAAAAAACTAAAATTTCATAGTTTCTCGTTTAATTGATTACTATGGTTTTTAAGATTAAAATCTCCAGCGAAATTTGAATGATGCCAATTACAACCAACCTTAGTTTGATTGTCATTGTTTTATAGGTAAATATTTTTTTTAAATTAATCTTCTTCATCAAAACAGACATTAAAATATATAGCAAAGCTAAATACGCCTGCAGTATCGCTTAAATATCCAAACACGATTAACAGTAAAATGAATGTGGAATTGATAAATCGGTTCGCGGCCGCGTTAACTGTTAAATGGCGTGTGACTAATGACACACACAGTCGCCGCACAGTGTAACCTATACCCTGCACCTATACCCTCTGTTTTATTGCACCTATTCATTACTCTGTGCACATCCCACTTGAAAGAACATACCGTTAACTTCGTAGACTAACTATATACGTTGTTGATAAGTCACACGAACTATGACTAAACTAAAGCTTTAAACTGTTTAAATATTAATATAACAAGCAGTTTAGTTATAAATTAGCTGTTGCCCGCGACTTCGTCCATGTAATATTAAGATAAAAAACTAGCCTATAATATGCCCGTCTATGTCATGTACCCGGAACAAACGCGGCTTGCGGCAGACAGGCAAACAGACAGACGGAGAGACAAACAAAAAAAATTAAATGTGATTTTTGTATCAGCAACGTAAATACATCATCTTCCCAAAATATGGAATTTTTCTTTTGATATTACAGACACACCAATTTTATTACATGTATGTATAGAATATTATAATTTTAAATGTCACAAGTTCAGGGTTATTAATCTTAAATCGACTTAAGTATGTTTTAATCGTGAATTATTTGACATATCAGCATTTAAATCTTACTAAAGCGATTGCATTAACTTTTATAGTAATAAGTAACGTATATTGAGCATGACGATCAACAATAAATCCTAAATTAAGAGTTTGTTTTCGGTTAGTATATTATCGATAATGGGCAAGTTTTGGTATTAGATACCTTCTGGTGGTCGCTTATGGCTTGTTTGCATGCGACTGTCTGCACGACTCGATATTTAAACCTCAGTTAAATGCGATGACGATGGAATAACAAAACTGTAACAGGTGTAAGAAACGGACCGACATGCTAAATACACATTTACGTTCAGACCGTGTCTGTTTAATTGTGACTGCGTTTTGCATAGTAACAGAGGATTTATCACGAATATTCGTGAGTACGTTAAGGTAATGTCATTCAGATTTTGCATGATGTTATTGCAGCGCCTCTATCAGACTTAAAGCACACTAATAAATCCATTATAAATTTTGTCGATAACTTTGCGAATACGTTTTTGTGACTGTCGCAAAAATATTCGTGATAAACCCTCAAAACGTTGTTGATCCCATTAATAAAAAATGTACATATATCATTTATAACAATGTTTCGAGTCGTAAGAACCGATTCGATTTCGAATTCAAATTATACCGATGATATGTATTTTAATTTCATACGATTTTATAATCTGAATATTGTTTCTATGAGTGAAGTAAAATCGCAAAATTTCATTTGACAAAATATGGAATTTAACGTTATAAACTAGCGCGAAATTCTGAATACTTTTTCATGTAATATTCCAGGGAATACAGCTAAAAGTCAGGAATTTTTCGAACAGGAGAACAGCTAGAAAAGTATTTAAAACACGGTTATAGGAGTCGATTGAAATATGATTTAACCATTTTTATTAAGAGAATTCCATTTTTACAGTATTATTAATTTAAGAAACAGTTTATAGACATGAAAATCACAGTCATCGTTTTTCGTTAAATATTACAAGACAAAACTTAACAAAGAATATTTGTATTAAATAATCGAATAGATTAATTATCTATCAAAATTTGTTTTATTTGTTGCAATAAAATATCCCCGCACAGGGACATCGGTCACGTTGTATTTAAATCATCCTAATTACTGCAAACAGATTAATTCAAAACCATAGTTTTTGTGGTCAATGATAACATTATGCACAATTAAATAATCAAGTTGCATAAACCTGTCATCTTACATATAATAAATTTGTAGTGTATGTTTGTAATATCAAGAGATGTATTTGTATTGCTGATAACGAAAATCGCACTTAAAACATGTTTGCCTGTCTGTCTGTCCCCAGTCCGCGTTTGTTCCGGACAGTCTCCGAAACGGCTAGGCCAATTTCGACGGGACTTTCACTGGTGGATAACTGATATGGCATGGCATGGCACTTTCAATCTATTCGCGATTGATGAATGTAATTGTTTTCTAATGTTTAACAAGCCTACTTCCCTGACTGCACGTGACCACATTATTGATAACATTCAATTCAGATTTGGTGTTTAAAAGAGCTGTTCAATTTAAACTTTAAACAAAAAAGGCAAATGAGTCTATATTTTACTAGAACATACAGACTAGACAGTTAAACAAAGTACATATCCAACTTTAACCATTTAACTTAGTGCGTTACTCTGAATACAAGTTAGTGTTAAGCTAATTAACTAGACTAGGCATACATTGCTTTAGCAAGTTTATACTAGGTAATTTAGATTTTTATTAAACACATATGAATTGCTTCAGGGAGTTACTTTATAACATAATGTATTTAATAAACATAATCTTTAGTAATGGTTTCTTACTAATCTTACTTCTGGTTTATATTATAAATGCGAAAGTTTAAATGTATCTTTGTTAGAGTTTGTAGTCTTAACTGCTGAACGATCTCAATAAAATTTGGCGTAGATGTAGAGCATAGTCTGGTAGAACATATAGGCTACTTTAATGTTATTTTCACGCGAACGGAATAGCGGAGTGAGGTAGTTAATAAAGCTTTCGTACAAGCTACCGCTAGTGTTTGGTTTTAGAGCTCCATAAGGTTTTTCAAATATCCATTCCCTAATAAATAAATACCACAAGCAAAACAGCATAATCGTGACTAGGGCATGAATACCGAGATCAATAATTAAATGTGTTCAATCCCTCATATTGGTCGTTTGTAGATGTATTTTAGAGTTGTACGCTAAATATATGTTACCGACAGATTGAGAAAATCAAAAATTTAATTACTTAAACGAACGATAGTATTGGATTTTTGTCATTAGTTAGTTTTTTGTCATTCACCTAACGTATTCTATATGTTGTCAGTTTAAACATACAATGTTTAAAAATTTAATATAAGTAAATAAAAAAAAGCAGCATATTAAACTGTTTAATTCCATTAGCATTTAGATTCAAAAATAACTTTATTGCTAAAATTATCATCAAATTTGTTGTCCTGTCGTATTGTACTTAGTGATATTACAAAAAGACGGTGTTCATAAACGTTCGGTGACATAATGTGTATGTGCGTATATTAAATATATTCTTTGGTGTGTATGTGTGTGCTTTACCAAAATCCGCCGATACAATGTAATGCGGGCACCACAGACTTTATTTACATTACAATTTGGTTATTAGATGTTTCCGATTTAATTAATTCGATGCTGAGTATATTTGGTCTTCGTTTAGTTGTTTGTAAAGCACTTAATTAATGTTAGCGGTGTGCTAAATTAAATTAGGATCATTATTGTAATTTGTTGCAGTAAAATTATGGTTTCCAGTTTGTTTAAATACATTTTAACAGAAACAGTAGGACGCATTATATAAAAAGACAGTATTTCTGAAGAATATCGCGTGATATTGATTTTATTTGCGAAAAACTGACAAAAACCTCATAGTAACATTTAAGAATTTCCTTTAAAAAACAATTTAAGATGATAGAAGAAATATTTCATTTCAGCTTAACTTTAAACAAGTGCTAAAATCTAACTATATTATTAAGCCCTTAAACATAAGAATTTATAATTTAAAAATCAGTACAAAAAAATGTAATCACTTTATTCAACAACAAATCAAAACGAAGCGAGCAAACACAATTTTAATAAACCTAACAAAAG
Organism: Papilio polytes; assembly: GCF_000836215.1. Classification (NCBI taxonomy): domain Eukaryota; kingdom Metazoa; phylum Arthropoda; class Insecta; order Lepidoptera; family Papilionidae; genus Papilio; species Papilio polytes. The sequence goes on from NW_013525516.1 coordinate 928,965, forward strand.
CTGAGTAGGTGCTCGTTATTGGCGATCAAATAAAGAAAAGAGCAAACCCCTTAAGTAAATCAACGAATGTACAACAAACATCGCGAGCGAATCGATGCGCGGACGCGGGGCTCGCCCTTATCTCGGCAGCGTGCACGTGTGAACCCCGTTCAATTTTAATTTCATGCTCAAACAATGACGCTATCGAGCCGGCTATTATTTTGTATCGTTGAGGGTTCAGTTCATCTAAATCCGCCAGATAAGCCCCCGGGTTCTTTGTCGCTCGCTATCGTGATGGCTAATTCGAGAGCTCTCTATAGATTCGGGACCTACTCCACGTTTAACGCCACTTTTAATTTGTCATTAGAATATCGGGTCGTTCATAGAATAGCGTTGTGTTATCGCGTTCACTTGTTTCGCTTATCTATTCAAAGCTTCACATATTTAATTAAATGCTTCCACTTAATGGTGACCTGGTTTTGATATTTTTAAATTAGTTTTTTTTTTGTTAACTCCCTTCGTGTTTAGGAGCTTTTAAGCTCATATCAGCATATGTTATCATATGACACGTGTAAAGCTTGTAAAATTTAAAAATAACTGAAAACTAACAACAGTCACATCACGCTTACACCGGTAGCTTAATAGGGTAGACAGATTCATAAGTGTTTTATTTTTAATGTGAAAAACAATGTTACGTACATTAAATGAATAAAAGGACTATATTATTGCATATTATTTAAAAAGGGTCAACTCGTTCAACATAAAATCTGAACTTTCAGGCATACTTGAGCCACCTGTTCTGCTAACACTTTTATAATATTTGTTTAGGAACCTTTTGGTTAGTAACAAAAATCTGATGAAACACAAATTGCTTTTACTTCTGTCAATGCTTCAATGAAGTAAATATTTAATTAAATAGTCGATTAATTTTAAGTAAATAGTTTTAATTTAATTTAATACTGCTCTATATATTTCTCTACGTTTAATTATTTTCAATGTGTTTACTTTAAATGTAATCAATGGATGTGTACAAACAAGATACAGTATAAACACAACTCATTTTATCGTAGGCTTCCATTGGCAAAATTCTGATACAACTATATTTAGTTGTACAATATTTTGTTATCCCTGTTATTCTCTTTAGAAAAACTGAGATGAAAATAATGTAATTGTACTAATGTTGTGGCAGTAGACATCTACTGTTATATGGATTAATTAACAAAACGATACCATGATGTGATTAATAGATTTGGCAAAGTAGGGTTGTTACCCGAAATAAAATACTTTTTTCTAGTATGTCAAAAATGTAATAACACTCATAAAAGTACCTCTGTGTACCATTATGAGTATTCATTGACAATGTTACGTGAAAATATAGCGTAATTGTAGAAATGCAACAAAGTTTTGTACGGGTTATCTTAAACATGTCGCAAATGTAAATTAGATATAGAATTAGTGTAGACAGAGACTCAGGAGCAGAAATGAGTTCAATGAAAACAGATTTAGATGATTTTTTCACAGAACAATACTGTGGTAAAATAGTACAAATTTACCGATAAATTGTATTACACTACTGTAAGACATAAGGAGCCAAGTGAAAACCGAATAAATGTTTTTTTTTTTAAAACCTATAGTACGTCATGTTGAGATTAAAATGATAACCCTAATGTCAGTTTAAATCATAAAACGTGCTTCCCCAAGCGGCAATGATTTACCAAAATTTCAAAATGTGAATCGCATCATCGGCCAACGCAGCGCCCCCTATGTCTGTGTTTATCAAAACACTTAACGATTTAATATGTTCGCTGAACTCTGTCTTCCCCTTCGCGTGCTTTGCGATGTGCCAATGTTCCTGTAGATAATACTTGTTATTACTACCCCAGTAATTTTCCATGAGTACGTACTATTAGTACACTAAACTGTTAAATACTTAAAGCTTATAATAATAATAGTAAAACGCATATTTAATCTGCTTTTGACTTCTCTTGCGGTCTTAAGAGATCATTTTAACTAAAATTTTAACTTAAAAAAGCAAAAACCTGTTGATAAAATCGCAACGTAATAAACCTATTCCATCCAATACCTGATAAAATGCAATATAATTTCATATATTTTTAAATGCATATTTCTAAGCTATGGTATAGCTATGGTTATAAAAATATTTGACTCTTTTTTTGTAATATCGAGCGCGTTTTAACTATGTTTGATTTTAATTAACGGTCTTCACGTACGTGAGAGATGAGTTGAAGATATAATTTTAGTCCCTGTATTTTATACTAAAATAATGTTACAATATTGAAATAGGTCTTTGGATTAGATTCAATTAATTTGGATGAAAGTTTCGAAATTAAATTCTGTATCCTTTCACTTGATAAATATGGGTTTATATTAAGGATATGCATGTACAAAAACAATATAAAGTACATAAATAATTGAGCTTCTAATAGCTTCTCAAATTCTTAATTTCTCTTACGTGTTAATGTATTTGTAATTAACATAAAATCTTCAACATAGCTTTGATTATTGGCGAAAATATCCTCTTTCATGATTCACACACTGAGCATAAATGCAGGCTTAAGATAACATTAATAATCTTCATCATAATAAAGTTTCTCGTCATTCAATGTCTAATTTAGGTGGTATCGTGTAAGGGTCAGAACAGGTAACATCTAAACAAGTTGTAATAGGGGAACTTGTAATAAGAAAACTTCCAACACACCGTTTGGAAGTACGATCTGCGCAATGATATTAAGGTAATGAAGTGATACAAGGCGGATCGCTTTAAACAAGAATAATAATGTTTAGTAAAAAAATTATTTATGTAACTGTTACAATTCGAATTAATTATTCTATCTCGATGTTTAAATGAGTCCATATATCGAAAGAATTAAATTGTTGTTTCTAAAATATCAGCACGATTTCGCAAAAGTAAATAAAAACCGTCGGAACAGGGAGAATCTCTAAAGGCATTTCTATATTTCCCCCGTTGGCGACTGGTGGCGCCATCTTGTTTGCTACTCATTATTAAAAAACTAAAGTACCCCATGTATCGGTAAGTTTATTTAATGCATTAAGTGTTTGTAATTTCTTAGTAAAACAGTCAATCATGTAACGTAGTTATTGAGATACTCTAATAAGAGGTTGAAACAAGTCAATGATTTCAAATGACCATTTACTAACAGTCTAGTGTAATCATACTTATTGAAGAGTATTTCAGACTAAAAAAAATGTTTCAATTGAAAAAATAATCGATATTATTACGACAGTCTGGCTGTGATACCACGAATATGAATTAGTACATTCAAGTCTTGTTCTTTAGTTAATGCGCACGAACGAATAACATGTCAAGTAATAATGAAAGCACAAACCGCGCAGACCGCTGTAGTTATGAACAACGGTCAAACAGGTCCGTCAGCTGAACCCGGCGCCGGCGCCACGGTGACGCCGCAACTCTGTGGCAGCGATGCTCGGCGCACTCGGATGTGACGCAGAAGGTCGCGCGGGATCTGGCGGCTGGCACAGCTGCAGCAGCTGGAATAGTCGGTATATACGCTATTTGCCATCTATTATTTACGTTTCATTTTGGTAGACAAAAAGCAAAGTAAGAAGTTAGTAACAGGAAATCTAAATTTTAAGCGAAGTAGGTCACCGTATTAAGAAGGTCAACCTTTATGCGAATTGAGCAATTTAATATTAACTTTAATTATTATGTTAAATTATTATTATTTACGCTCGGCATCAGCGACACTCGGCGACAGCAACGCTCGGCACACTCGGATGTCACGCAGTAGGTCGCGTCAGCACGTAGGATCGGGCGGCTAGCCCAGCAGCAGCGGCTGGAATAGTCGGCATATAGTATTACAGTAACTGCTGTTTATTGTTTGCGTATTATTTTGGTAGGTTTCTACAGTTTTATGACAGATACATAACCTTCCTATTTTATCACTATCAACTCTGTGTTGATAAAACTTCAAAGTTATAACCATGCTCTTTATTAATTATCATCCACAATATTTTATTAAAATTATTTTTTTACGCATTTTGTAATCTTCAATCTTCATTTATTTCCATCCTTACTATAAATTACCATCCTTATCATTTACTTTTTCAACATTGACTTTTTAAAACCTTATTCTAATAGCTCGTAATACTACTTGAAAACCTTTTTAATGATTTTATTCGTGTAATGTTCGGCCTCACCTGACTACAATAAAACCACTTACAAATTGCAACTTTTTTCAAATGTGAAAATTAAAACCTTAAAACAAACCTGTCATTTTGCAATATTAATTATTGCCACAATGTCGGTAACATTAAAAATACAGCAAAGCAAAAATAAGTCACTTTCCCATTTTCATGCCTGATTCGCTTTTCAATGTTTTGTGCTCGTCAGTTAATACGTGTACACTTTTTTATTCAGCAAGAGAGGCGTTGCCACTATAATTGTCAAATATCCAAATATGTCATATTACTATCATCATGGACTTATTTTAAAAATCAATACAACAACCGTACCCATTGGTTTTTCACCAATATGCATTTTTAGTACACCGGAAATGCGGGCGATAAGAAATGGAAAATTTTTGTTTACTTTATCTCAATTAAGTCTGCGTTTTGTTTACATCATGGTTACTGCAGAGATCAGTACTTTAACCATTTTTTTTTCCAAATAACAGAGCATTAGTTCTGATACGATATCATTATTCGTATTAAACTTTTTAATATTAGTAAACAGTCAAACCGTATTACCTCAGCGAAATACACAACTTCTCATACAATTATGTCAAACGTATTACATATTTTTTTTTTTAAATAAAAGTCAAAATATATTATAATAAAACTATAAAAGTGGCGTTGGCTTTGCAAGTCATATTTTACGAGTGAATTTAATTTCACAGTCTATGCGCATGGTGATATTTCTTGACAGATTTTAGGAGAAACAAAACAAACGTAAATTTAGTATACGGTTACTTCACATGGGGTAAATAATATTATTTTTCTCAAAATATAACAATAACTATTAATTTAAAAATACCTTGGCATTTTATACATTTTTAATTTAATAAAATACAAACGAAAAGACATACTACGTACTATCAACTATTTAACTACGAGTTTGACCAACTATTACAACATATATATTACTACAGCTTGTAAAATTATGAAAGGGTTGAATACAACACATTGATCGCAGTATACGACGGCTGGGGGGGAAAGGACGGGGAAAGGGGGACGTTAATTGAAATCAAACAGAGATTAGCCCCCGATTGCGGCCGGATTACAACACGCTGGAAGAACGTAGCTTGTTCAAGAATAGATTACTCATATCATAACATTGTTTTTAATTGTATTATGTTGAACGCGATTATAACTGTCCAAATTAATTTGTAGCGGACTGTCCCGAATTAATACGATCGATTACAGTTTCCTATATGGAATAATGTAGACTCTAGGATAATCGACCATCTAATGGTGAAAGAATTTTTCAAATAGGTGCAGTAAGTACCTCTGTACTTGGTTCTCTTTTTTAAAAATCTTAGTAGATAATATTACAAATACGGAAGTTTAGATGGATGAAAGGATCTGATTGAAATTTGAAACAGATTAAGAGCATTATTAGTCTAGAAGAACAAGGCTTGCTTTTGTTTTTTTCTTAATTCTAGTTAGTTATAAATATAAATAACAAAACATATTACTGAAAGCATGTGGAATCGTAAAATAATTTGTGGGAATACTTTTAAAGTGTAAGGAATCTTTTTAAAAACCCTATAAAAAATCATAAAGTGTTTTTCCTAATAAATCGACATCAAAGTGAGGTTAGGTCATGACATTTTACGTCCTCTAAATACATTCTGAGGACGTAAATCCAAATCACATTCGCGGTAAATTTTATAAAATATTTTCAGACCCGACATAATCTTAAAAGTTACACAAAACATCGTAAAACATTGTCTTATGCTAACAAGATTACATAAATATGTAGCATGTGAAAAGTATCTAAATCTTTATAGCTTTACGTAAATAACCTGTTTTGCATGAATTTTAAAAATATGTTTAAAACGATTGGAATATCAAACATTTATACTTAAAAATTTAGATATACCTTATTTTCTTGACTGAAATTTGTGATTCATTGCTTTGTAGTTGATATTGAGTTAATAAATTGGTACACAAATAATTATTTAAAAACGCGAACGCAAAGAAAACAAAATAACGTTGGCCCTGAACATGGACCCCCGAATAGTTCGGAACTAGTCTGTGAAGTGACAGAACCTTTTAATGTCTCACGAACGTTTACACTATAAAAATTTAAGATAGTTATAGCTATTTAATATCACATAAAAAGTAAGATAACATAACTAGTTACTGGTATGGATTATTTAAGTTAATGTAATGCGTTGCTCATAATTCGAAAAATTAAAACAATTCTTTGAATTAGTATCGCAGAGACTGAGTCAACACAGACGCAGTGCTCACAAGTCGCTTAATCAACAAACGGAAAGCTCCTCTCATTGTTATCTCTTTTTGTAAACTCCCCAGTCTCTGAATTTATTATGAAAGCCTTAGCTCAAATAAGTAAATTTGCCTTTATGTAGGAAAACACTTAAAAAGTCTCGTGAACTGCTTGAAACCGAACAATGGACCCTCACTATGCAGGTCACGTTCCGTCGCCTTAAAAATACGACGCTTAAATCCATAAAGTACTTTCCAGAATTACTATTCCTCCTTAGTGCTTCCTTTGAACGACACAATATTGTATTATTAGATTTGGTTTCGACTATATTTGGTTTTGGGAATTCTCCAACATGTTTAAAAAGTTTAAAACTTATGACAAAAATTGATTTAACAAAACACGATTTGAAACACTTTCAATCAAGTTCTATGATTGAAGTTACACCTAATTTTAGTTTACAGATCAACAAGTATAAAAATAATTTAGTAGTTCCTTATTACGGACTTTTCTAGCTAAAACATTAACAAATCTAGTATAATTCGGCTAGCAAAATAAAAAATAACTAAAACAATTTCTGTCATCACCCTCTTGAAGTGTCGTAGCACGCTGTAGCATCAATTCGTAGAGGACCTTGCTTTGCTACGCCAAGCCGTATGCTTGGATGGAAACATCCACTATAATAAGACAATGTAATTCTTTTGTTTTATGAAGATATTCGCCTAACAAAGCAATACGTATTTTGAATTAATTAAAATTTATTTGCAGAATGAAAATGAATGGTGATTCAAAGAAATTTTCTCATCGTTTATTTTGCAACAATTTTTAAACGATGGTTGGAATATTACGTTATCTAGACGCAGTATGCGTTGCTACTCCGATGTGGGGAGAGCGCTTCATTATTGGAATTCTGTGTATTTTGGAATGTTTCAATTTCTGCAACGAAGCAAAGGGTGGCTACGTATTCGGGATTGTAGCACTTTGGCATCCCGGTATGCGACCGGCACTCAATTAGTAAATCGATAGTAACTACTCTTTACAAGAATCAGATTTTTAGTAATTTGTGTATAGCAATTTCGTCTATTTTATAACCAAAAAAATGTACATTAATAAGTATTTCTTATTAAAATTAGCACTCAATGAAAAATAGATGTTTCCTATCATGGATTATTGCCACTATAGTAATACATAATGTAAGTTTTGATCCAAGTTTGTTATAAATGATTTTTCTATTTTAATACAGTGTGCTACATATAAAAACGTCTGTAAAAGTAATAAATTGTGAAAGCGTTAAGCTAGCCTTTAAGTGTTAGAATTTTCTCATAATACAGTGGTCAGGTTACGTGACGTTACCCGCGAAACTCTTAGCACTGGTTAGTGTTTATATTTTTAAACACTTTTTCAAACAGTATAAACGACTTACTTTATTACCTTGTTTCAATCATTAAACATAATATGCCAACGTAATTAGCAAGTTCCAGTTAAGTTATTTATGTTATTAAAAACTCTACGCTGTATAACAAATATGACTTAACGTAATCTTTTTAAGTGATTTCCTAATTTTTCTGAGAGTATACAAATACTTGTATTATAAAATTAGATCAGAATATATAATATTTAATGTGCTGTACTGTAAAATTTGCCTTTTCTAGTTACTAACTTTACGTAGGAACTGTCAATAACATAGACAAGAAGATGACATATTAGACCAAAGAGTAATTATGACGTCATGTAATCGAATCCATTTCTAACTATCAACGTCCAAAATTCCAACAGTTGGTACATAAACTAAGGCAATATAATATAAGTAAATTACTTATTTCAAGATATAACTCTCTAAGTTTTTGTGAGAGTCACGTAAAAAGACCATACATACCACTCTATTGAGAAAAGGTTTATTCAATGTTAGTTTTTATTAGCACCGATTTCATTACGTGGCTGTTACACAAATAAGTGAAACCTTCATGAAGGGTAACACTTAAAGCCTGGACTGCTTGGAACTGAACGATATAGAAATGCTAGTCACGTGTATTCGTCGCCTTAAAATTCGTCATTTAAAGGCACTTGTGTAAATGACTTTTTCGTCTAGCATTCTCGTTGATTGACTTAGTATTGGGTAATAAATTTTTCAAATGACCGTAGAAAATCTAAATTAATTTAAAACATATCTTTGGTGCTTATTGCATTATCAGATTCGTATCAAAGGTACCACGTATTATTATGTCATAGAAAACTGACTTTATTTTAATTTTTATGTTGATTCCTAATTTATTCTAAAAAGATATGGTAAAGGTGTAATTACTGATTACATTGATACAGTATCACAAATTAGTTACTCATCATCAGCAAATTACCCTTGTCACTACGCAGGGTCAGCACAGTATGTGCTACGCTTCCATACATTTCTATCAGCCGTCACATCTGAAGCCACTCCTTTCTTAAGCATATTCTTTCACACAATCCATCCATACTTTCTTTAGTCTTCCTCTACTTTTGTAGCCAACCACATTCAATCTTAACACTTTCTGGTTTATGTTCCCATCGTCTCGTCGATACTGGACAGTAACTAATATCATAAATACTTCAGTTTAACTATTAACGATAAATAATACGATACAATTTGGAAATTTCAAATCTATTAATCATCTGTGTTATTCAATACATTGTCACGGTGGCGCGAGGAGGGCGGCCATTATCTGAATACCGTAGATTTTATGTTTCAATTTCTATAGGAGGGTAAGGGATGGAATAGTTGGAATAGCACTAAGCCATTTCGATATGCACACATTTGAAAAGATGTGTTGTCATGAATAAAACCTAGATTTTTGCATTTTGTTTATGTGGTTGTGACGACAGACTTTCCAACAGTTTTAAAACAGTAATAAAATAATTCTTAGAAAAAGATGGACTAAGTGATCTTACATTTTCCCCTGCATTGTCATGTTGCTCGGCACGTTGCTCTGGCCGACGCTTACTTCTCCGGCGTTCGAAGGACTCGCGACGCACGCTGGCACGTTGTGACAATGTTCAACGGCAGTCCTCCGTCGCAGGATGTCGTTCACGCTCTCGGCCTTACTCCTACTCCAGCATCTGCAATCTCTGCTAACCTAGCAGGAAATCAAGCTCGTTATTAGGACTTGGACTAAGCATACCTATCTTCCATTTCGTGCGCGATCCTCTCGCCTTGGTGTCTCCAGTCTACGCCGACTGGAGTATCGAATTGAGTGTTCTCCACCTCCTGGTGCCTCGTCCAAGATCTGGGTATTTGCAAAGAAAGATGTGTTATTAACAATGACAAAAATACGGTGAACAACACCACACTATTTTGTAGTGTTTTGTTTTGATATCTCAGAAAGATTACATTCTACGTTCCTAAAATAAGCATAACCCCTACATAAGAGTACACATTTGATTACATAGGCTCACGTACAACATAAGTAATAAAAATAAATCGCTTTAAAATACTGGAAATCGCAATTCAATACAACAGTGAGATAATATCTGTCGTACCGAGCTAACACGTAAGAAAAATGACTAGCGGTTGAGTACTTATCGTCATTGATTTGAATTAAATATGAAAAGCAGGTAGATTTAATGTCTTTTTTTCTTATATAAATTATAACACGGCTAAACTCACGTGATAACATTCGGTGTAGGCACCGACAGTTTAGCCGTGTTATAATTTATATAGTATAATGTCTTTTTTCTTGTTTAAATGGCTATAATAAATACAATGTTTTGTGAGGTATAAAACCATCAATTAATGGCTTATTGGACAATTAAGACCTTAAATATATCTATACCGTCATAATTTAATATTTAATACTTATAACAAATTTGAATTTGAAGTGAATATAAAATTATATTTTATATCGCAAAGAAATATGTAAGTTAATGAAATGATAATAGCCACGGGCTTGTACTTACGGTTCAAGTTTGGTTAGCGTGTCACTTCTGACATTAAGTTATTAGTATAACATTTCTGATATGTGAAGATAACTGAGGCATTGACTAGATGTAGACTATCAAAATGCCTAAATAGAGTACTGAAGAAAATTCGGATAAACGATTTTCACTTTACGATTTTCTCGTCCGACAGTTAAAAAATGTGCAACCGAACTCCGTCTACCTCCCAAATTAATAATTTTTTTTTGCCAACCAATGACAGCTCAGTGTTGTCTCCACAAAATATCCGAAAAAAACATTCGCTGTTGGTTTGGAAACTAATGTTTTTGTTTATAAATTTAATCAAACCTTATCTTACTTCTTACTAATATTTTTAATGTGAAAGTTTAATGATGGATGTTTGTTACAATTTGTGGATAGTCTTTTGTTTTTTCTTAAATTCAGATAATATTTTGTCACTGAATCTAATCACAACTCAAAATGTTTATAAATAATGAAACAAATGTAATCCTTAGGTATTTGTATCTAAAATTTTAAGCATAATGTATTGTTGGAGAGTAGTTGTTAATCCCTTTTAAATGAAAGTGTGAAAGCATGTTGAAACCACACAGACAGGCAAATAGAAAGGCTTTCCCTCGTGAGAGGCCGCGGGCGATTTTGTTTTTTACCTGGAAGGATACATGCATATGGGGCAGGGAATTAGGCTGTTATTTATTGTGCAATAAAATTTTGTCGACTTAAAATAGATTTGTTTTAAGTAAAGTGTTTTACAGAATTGTGTACACATGTGCTCTAAAATGTGGATTAATTCTACGCAAGATATTTAATCCGTAATAATTTTTTTTTATATGTTTCTGAGATGCTAAGAATTTAACCTTCAATCTTTGGTCGAAATAAAAAACTTTATTAAGCATTTTGGAGTAATGAATTTCATTTAATATTTCCTACTCATAAAATTATATCACATTTTTTCATTAATATTTAAAGAGTCAAAGTGAATATTCAAATATACTGACAAAATATTAAAATACCTGATGAATATTGGAACAAACTTCTACTTGTGGTATTTAATCGTACAGGATTTCATAGTTTTAGAATTCCCTCGAATAGCGATCATATAAAGCGTCGTCGATCGGCTCGTTTCCATATTTCATAGTTGGATGAAGAACGTCTGGTATTTTATGGCTATACTCGTCCCCCGTGTTCGCTTACTCTGCGTGTTTTTACCTTGCATATTAATTTACTGGCTAGATGTTATTGAATTTATTTAAAATTTGAAATATGCGTTATAACTCTGGGGTTATTATATTTTTGTATAACCTTTTACTTTACTAGAAGTAGTTAAATGGTCTATAAGAACGTATCTTAATGTAGTTTCTATAAAAAAACGCTTTTGCCCATCACTTTGTCTGCATAAAATCACAAAAAGTGATAAAAACTTCCTTTACTAATAGCAAAAGAATTATAGAAATAAGTCCAATTGTTTTTTAATTTTTCGTTACATACAAACATTTGAATAAAAACGATGTTTTTGGTGGACTAAAATAGCTTTTATACATTTAGACAAAAAGTAAAAAAAAATCTCTCAATAGCTGGAAGGTGCAAGCTAGAAATTAACTAAAAATAAGTTTACGTTTTGAAATTACTACACAAAGGAATAACACCTTGCCATCTAACGTTGTATAAATTCTATCCTCGCATGTAATAATACACCGAAGCTAGCTCGTACAAACGACATGCAAGCACTAAGCCAGCGTTTAATTCAATTGTGACACGGCACTACAATTAGTATTCACGCACGCTGGCTCCCGTTGTAAAGTCTTTTCATAAAAAAAACTGCGAAAAAAGTATGGCTCTGTTGTTCAGAGGTGCGAACCGAGTCTCGTATTACCAATAGACAAAACGATCCAGTGGCGAATGCTACCACATTTTTGTAATGTAAATTCACAACGAGCGTCAAGCAATTTCCAGTCTTATGCATTGGGAATAAAGTTTGCATTTTAAAGGATGAAACTTTCGAGATACGACTGTTTTTATTCAACACAAATTATACTTTATTCTTGAAGACTTTGAGAAGAGTCACCCTGTTCTCGAGAGTCTGCATACGACTTTAAACTTTATTTTCAAAGGGAAAGACAGCAGTTTAGAAGTCAACGTGCTGTCATATCCATCGGGAAATGTCATCGCAACAGGACCAGGTATAAGTGAACGCGTCAAAGTGTAAAATGAGGGGTTTTGCGCCGTGTCAGTGAAAGTCATTAGGAATGGAATGGATGAAAATTGCGTGCATATTTACCTCTCTAAGTTAATATGAACGACGTGCTAAACCGAAATGTCCCGAGGTTTTTTCCCTTAGAATTAAGATGCCTTATGATTTTGAAGTTCCAATTATTTTTAATGAAATTACACTAGTAAATTTTTAAATAAATCTGTTTTATAAAAATTTTAGTTACCAAAAATCTTAGAACTTAAATTATTTTGCATTGGAAATACGCAATAAGATGGTACTAATAGGTAATGACATTTATCATGAAATCATATAAATACGCCTTATATAAAAAGTACCATTGAAATAGTATTAACTGTAAAATAATGCCATAGTAGTGAGTTGTAGAAAAGATACAACGATGTAAACCGGGATTATGGGTGTCCTGGTTACAACTACGAATGTGCTATTGACATTTGCCGCATTATCAGAAGATAACGACGACATGTCCAGACATAGAGGGTAATACCGGCCTTTACAAAATTACAACTTTATCGTGATACCAGGAATCCCTTGTCCCGGTCATAGGTTTGCAGCGTCCCGCCATGTACCAAAGTGTTTTTCAAATTTCGAATTTCATATTTACATTTCAAAAAGAATCAGCTATTAATATAAAACAATTATTAGACACGTCCGTCGAGTGCATCAACGCTTTAAAACATATTGGCTTGCCTACAGAATATTG
>NW_013525516.1:942456-1029696 GCF_000836215.1 Papilio polytes
ATGAGTTTGTACAAAATAATAATTTATGTTTTAATTGTCTCATTCCTAACCATCCTGTCATTAAATGTAAACAGCTTACGTCTTGTAAAATCAAAATGTATATCGTAAAAGATTTAGAAATAAAACTATTTTAACGGAGACATTATGTAATGACAAAATATGTCCAGAAAAACTAGAAAAAAGTGATGACGTCAACGATGTGTTCTAATTTTGAATTATTTAATTTCTTCTTCTTTTCTAATGGCTTATCTCTAGTAACGTGTAAAAACTCCTTGAACATACCGGCCACCAAAAGACTACAGTCTTTTCAATAACTGAAGACCGGCCACCGTGAGGGAAAATCTAAAAATGTTCTTGACTTTAGTGACAGTTGTTTCTTCTTTTTTCCTTAATTAATTTCACCATCACAACTCATACTAATAGCTGTTGTTCATGTCTCTGTGTTATGTTATTAACCTTTTATGTTAGTGATACATGTTCTCCCGTGTTCGGTGGTGGAACTCTCGCTTGCTTTATTGAACCGATGAAATCTGTGCTTTGTAACTTCTCATATTTTCAAACTCTCATAAATGTGTAAATTCCTTAATGCTGCAATGAATTATTTCCGATTTCATCTTCTAATGTTTGTACTATTCTAAACTTTGTATTCTCTTGAATCTTCTCCTTGATATATTTGTGTGAACATACTCTTCCACCTGTAAATCAGTGTTTTTCTAATTCTTCTTCAAATCTGATTCCAGGCGTCATTTATTTGTTAGCATCTTCTCTAGTTTGTATTTGGTTCTGAGACATATCTCTGTAAATCACTTATCTTTTACATAAAGTCAACTTGATTAACTTATTCTAACAAATGTTTGCCATCCAATCTCCTTTAAAATTCACAATCTTCTATGTAAAGATGTGACGATAATAGATGATAGCCAGCCAAAAAGTTCTTATGAATATAAAATGTCTTACTAAACTCGCAACCAGGATAGGGAAACTCAGGTAAGTGGACTGTATTGTGAAAATTGTAATCTTCTCTATCCTCGAATTTTAAATTGTAGAATCAATTGAACTTTCTGTAACTTAATCTTCATTTATACTTAAACTCTGAATTGTCGGATCGCTTCTGCTTCTCAAACTCACCATGCCATAGACGATCTCCTCCTTATTGTTAAAAATTAGCGTTTGTTATAAGATCACCCATGTGAGTTAAACTCCTTTTTAATTTTTAGCAGCTGTAGAATAAATACTCTAGACGCCTGTCATTTGCTCATAGCGTGCACGTATGTGTATGTACAATGATGAAGACTGCTTTCTTGCTAAATGTGACTTCTTAATAAATTAATTAAACTGCTACTTTGATTCATCGCTTCTAACGATGTTTCTAAAATTGTATGTTGTAGCTATGCAAGCTCACCTGTGTGTCTATACTATCTCCTCATATGTGTGTTGTATAATAACCATATTCTCCTCTTGTAGTGTCTCTTCTGAACATTTATCTTAAGCCTTTGTTGATGTTTCCTTGATGTGTGTATCTTATTTCTAATTCTGTCAAGGAAACCTTCTGTAATAAGACTCGTCGACTTATGAATGTGTAATGCTCTAACTAAAACTTCCTAATATTGTACTTCTTACATGTAATGTTTACTTCTTAAAGGTTGTGATTTTCTAATATTGTGTGAATGCACTCTTATCAGTGTAGCTCTCTTTCTATCTCACTCTTGCATACTCTCTCTCTATGTCATGCTTGTTTCGACCTGTGTGCATCACTCGATGGACTCATTCCATACAAGCGAACTGTACCTGTCCCCTTGTTAAATATACCATTATTGTATGACCTCAGTCCTCAGCTTAAAGTAATGGTACCTCACTTATTAAGAGACAGGTGGACCCTTTATTGCACGTCATAGAAAAAGGGCTGTTACAGGCCAAAAGCAAAACACTGACAACTAGGTGAAGGTTGATTATCTCGTGTTACTACGATCTTAACTTACTTTACCTTCTCCTATGATTGTTACCTCGCTTTGTTTTAATTTCTTCTGTAAACCATGACTGACTTCATGATTTGAAACGAGGCCTGTGACTGCTAATGAATGAGAGCTGTGATGTGACTTACTGATAAGTGCCGTTACGAAGGAATTCTTCTCCTTCGGGTCCTTTTTGTTCTTCTGCTGCTATACATGATTTTACCAAAACATTTTCTTCGTGTCATAATGTTGCTCTTCTGTTGTTTTAGAAAAAATGTCTTGAAATTGCAATTACTTGTAAAATAACTTATTTCCGCATCTCGACTGTAGTTGTAATAAATCCGGCTCGATTTGACCAAAATGTATATCGCAAAAGATTTAGAAATAAAACTATTTTAACGGAGACATTATGTAATGACAAAATATGTACAGAAAAAGACTATAAAAAAAGTGATGACGTCAACGATGTGTTCTAATTTTGAATTATTTAATTTCTTCTTCTTTTCTAATGGCTTATCTCTAGTAACGTGTAAAAACTCCTTGAACAACTTGATGTTCTTACGCTGAAGAAAATCGTGATGCAACCAAAAATATTATTCATTCACATAGCGCTACCGAAAGCATTTTAATATTTATTTTCATAGCGTCACGCAGCGGTGAGATATTCAAAGCGTTCATTCCACTGTATGCGGTTTCAGTTCCGATTATCGACCAAAAAAGATATCGAATCTCTTTGTTCGCTTCCAATATAACGATATATCGGATTAAAATAATATTATAGTTAGCTATACACGCTTTGCTGTTTATAGTTTAAATGTTACCAACATAATGCGAAATTTTAGATGGAGGCATGTTTGTTAAAGTTTGTAGTTTAAACTACTGAACAGATCTCGATGAAATTTGGAATAGATGTAGAGGATAGTCTGGAAGATGACCATAGGCTACCTGCTTTTATTATATCCACGCGGACGGAGTCGAGGACGAAAGGTATTATGTCAATTAATTCGAGCAAGCTTGTTTTAAAAATTGACATGATATTTTTCAAAACACTTACAAGTACAATGATTTACACGTCCTAACTTACTTTCCGACAAATGTTACTGGTGTATGTGTTTGTATATTTAGAACGAAATATCATTAATAACATGGCCAGTAAGTAACTTAATTACAGACACTTATTAAACTTGCTACGTGAAAAATTTAATTTTAAGCCCCCTCGCCGCTTCATGCCGATTTCGTCACCACACAAAATCGGCACGACGCGACAATGAATCTACCGTTTTTTTAATTAAATGTTAACCTTTTATTTTCAATTTATTGGCGAGCTTGTAATTCCATCATAGTAATTTATTGGAAAGAGTACTCATTTTGTGGTTCATTACTTTAGAGAGGATTGATAAAAGTGTTGTAATTCGATACAAGTTAAAGTGCGTTAATTATTATATATCATATGAGAAGATTAGATTATTTTTTGGATGTCATTTGTAAATTGCTTCACACTACTATATTCTGGGGTTCTGAAGTTTCCGTATATTTTATCTATTACCTATATTCAATAATGTGAGGTTAAAAAGAAATTTCATAGGAGTTAAACACAAATTAGGTGGTTCGGAAACGCATTTCAAGAATTTATACAACCAAAAACACTAACGAATGGTTAAATGTAGCTGGGAAACTGGCCATTAGAGACTTGATTAGCTTCATAGAATACTTAAAACATACTCAGGTCAAGTAAGACTGAGATGAATTACATTTTTAATTAAATCAATACGACGCAATTCAAATATTAGGCATTTAATATGTAAAAGGAATTCTAATTTTGATCTCTTAATATAACCTTGTTACGCTTCCTATGTGTACGTGAAATCACTTTGATGTCGGTATCAGAGCCGGGTTTCTTTGTACAAAGGGTTACGTCCATAGCATTTGCCACCGTCAGGGTTCCCAGTATATTGGCACCTTTGTTTTGTTTGCAGCGCATAATGTTGCTCTTAGCATTTCGATTTCATTGCACACCTTTCTCCGCTCTTAAAAGGAATTTTATAACAATTTTTAATTTGCTCTTCGTCACTTTCTGTATTACGTCAGATATTTATATTAAACAAATAAATTTAATTAATTTTAGGATTAGTTTCTTGGGTTCTTATAATAATTTATTTGCATGGTTTGTTAGCTTGAATTCCCATTATCATTTCCAACGTGTATTCTAAACGAATGGGTCCTATTAACCGAAAGGTACAGACAAATAATCAAACAGCAAACAATCCCAGCGGCCTAATATAACGAAACGCTAGCCCCGAAATTTAACAACCAACATAATTGTCTCCTTAGTTAAGTCTCGACAATACAACGCCTTAGACAATATTCTGTTCATAAAATGCAATATAGGCTCCCAGAACGGCGCCATTAAAATAAGACATTGCGGAGTGGAAGCCATTGTCCTTTCTTATTTCCTGCCGCCTATAATTTTGATAATAGGCTAGAAAATATTCCATTGTCTTAAACAGACTATCTCTCTGTAAGATGTTGTTCGATTATGTCAAAGAAGACTCTTCTCCGCAGGCTATCTTTTAAAATCTCCTCTGTTATGACGTCAATAAGTTGACAATAGACCATCGGATCTGTGAGTATTGTTTCTTTATTATCCTTTACTTTATAAAAATTTAAAAATTAATTAAACAAAAACACTTCTTTAAAATTTGCCACCAAACTATTTTTAAAACATTTTTCATTACAGTAAAATTTCTCTAAGAAATTGCTACATCTATTATCCCAAGTATTGAAACCACATAGACAAAGAGCAAATGAGATATGATAGTAAAATTAACGTCAAATTAAAAAGCAAGCAGTATAATGTAATTTGCACAAGGGAAACTCGGAACAGGGCTTTTGGAAACTATAATTTGCACGTCGTAACTACAGTAGCAGCTTCGCTCACCTGCAGCGCTCACTTTAACTATTGTTAATGACCCGTCGAGGGTATAATTGCATTTTTTCACACCCCACTAACAGCAATTTCACTAATTTGGTACGACCGACGAGGATGCGGTTAGTTTTTGCTCAGAGATGTAGAGTTTGGGATTCTATTTTACGACTTTAGAACAATGTGTTGTCTAGTAAAATAGCCAATGCAATCTTCTGTATATTTTTCCGTATATATTGTGATAATTATTTCTAACTCTAAAAGCCTGTCTTACCATTAGCTGATAAAGGCTCAGATAGCTTGAAAATGACGCCTCTGTCAGATAAGGGCACAAAATCCGATTTTTCCATTGCACATTTTATACGTTGGATTGTTAACAGTCAATTTACAATTTCGTGGGACAGGTCCTTAGTATTTTTTGAATTATCAGTAGTATTGAAAAACGTCTGTAGGTTTTAAATCTAAAATCAATATTGTTCTTAAAACATTAGATTGATTGGAATATTAAAGGCCTTTTACTAATTCTTTTGATCTTGTATATTCAAATTTTATTAAAGTAAACGAGACTGAACCGTCATACCAGTTTAATTAAAGGTTTAACAATCGTGTAAACACAAGAAATCTGTTATTCGCTTTAGTTAATTAACGCTGCCGAGTCGATGAACTATAAAACGCCTCTAAATTATCTCAAGACAAAACAGCTGTACAAAGTAATTAGTCTTGCAAAGTCGGCTCAAAGATTCTTGGAGGTAACCTCTATCAGTTGAAGGTGACATTTCGTCACCTATAACTTTGGAATAAATGTCTAAGTATTCTAGTAACGCCTCGAAAAATACAAGTATGTTAAACAGCTTAGACTAAATCTTTAATGTTTGATTTTCAGTCTCAATAATTTTTATAAATAATTTTACTCTATTTCTGTAGAAATTTGAATTTAGAAGATAATTTTCTATATATTAGATGTCACATTTTTATAACCGTGGTATTTTTCTTTGTGCCTGTTTTACCAAAGTCGGCTTGTATTCGCTGCTATGCGAAACAATGTGAAATGTTAAAATAAATAACCTATTAAGAATAATAAAAATAATCTATTTAGTTTTCATAGACTTGCTTAACTTTAAGAAGCAACGACATAAAAAAATGACAAATGTTTTTTTTTTTGTTTTGTCTATTACAAATATTAATCTATTTCAATTAATTTAACAGAACTCAATTGACCTTTACTATACGAGCTGTACAAGGCATCTCAAAACCTTCAATTAAATTTAAAATATGTAAAATGAGATGAAAAATATTCAATTACTGCGTTTTGAAGTTGAGAACTTTATTAAAGTTTTAATATATTTCATTTAAATAAAAAAATCTTCAAAGAGGCGGCACTCGTCTCATTATTACAAGGTATTTAAAGGCGAGAAGCAGCCAAAGTGAGTTACGGTGTAAGCACGACATTGCAACATCTCGCAAAGAGAACACTGTATATAATACTAGCTGTCGCCCGCGACTTTATCCGCGTGGAATTATAAACAAAACTAAGTAGTAGGACTTTGCTCTACATCTGTGCTAAATTTTATCGAGATCCGTTCAGCAAAATATTGAATACGGAATAAAACTATGAGTAAAATCAAATTATAATTTTACATTCAGTTTCAATTAAAACATTACTACGATAATGTCCATTAAATTCAAACTTTCACAGTTACTTGGAATTTTATAGTTAATATGAAACGATACACCATACTTTGTTACTCAGTGCCGCAGTCAGTTTATTCCGTCTATAAAAATATGCAAATGATGTATTCATTTGTTTTATCAGACCTCTATCGATCGTAAGTATTAAGGGTTATTCAGTCGCCAAAGGTGCGAATGTACAAGGAGGCGTTCTAATTACGGCAACAGGCGTGGCCGTCGGTCGGCTCGTCGCCAGATGAAAAGCTTCAAAGATAAGAGAAAACTTCAAACTACGCTAAGCAATATTCCATCCAATTACTTATGTAAATCCAACTTTGGAATTACGCCTATTTATGTCTTAATTCTTATTTATGTCATCTATAAATAGGCTAGAACTGTATTATTGTTTAAATATAGTGATAAAACTTACTTAATATTACTGCGAACTTATTTTGATATCCATAATTGTTGTTATTTTCAACTTTGTAGAAATAAACGGATCTATTCTAAGATAAAATTTGGAGCTCTTCGTTTTCACGGAATCTGTTACTGAAAGTTGTTTTATATAAGCTTATACTCCATCCGCGTATAATAAATAATAAACATAAGAAGCCTACGTGTTCTTCCGTACTATCCTCTTCATCTACGAGTTTGCCTTATTTTATCGACAACGTCTAGCAGCTTAGACTACAAAATCTAACAAACATCCATCCACATCAACTTTCACATTTATAATATTAGTAAAATTAAATGTTAAACTAGTGCAATTTCACTCTCAGTTCGTAGGTATAGGGAAGTTCGACAATAAATGAAAAAAACTGAAACGCCAAATCAAGTCGGACAAACGGGGTTCCAATGAACTCTGCTTTTTCCTTGTTTTAAGTAGCAACCCTCTTCAATGGGGTCGTCGAGTGATTTCTAACAATTATCGTCTGCAGGAGATTGTCGCAAGTTAAGATCGGAATAAACAAAAGCGATAAAAAAAGTAAATTTAGAGACTTTAAAACTCGTTTAACGCAAGATAGATACATTACCCTAGAAGTTAGTGGGTTTTCATTTGATTTTCTAAATTCTGCAAATTACTTCTATTACGTTATCTTATCATTAATCTTATGCTAATTTTAATCTTTTTTAAAATTCACCTCAAGCTAGAATAAGGAATAAACAATTAATTTTTAATATTTTTAACACAGAAATCAAACAAAGTATTATATTTCGTAGCACTATGAAAATCGTAGCTTATGATTACGTACGCAGGATAGGTTTTAGGGTGTGCGGGGGGGAGTCGCGGGTAAACGTAGACCTCGCTGCCGCACTTGCTAATGATGCGTCGTAATTAATGCAACCCCACCACTAAACATAATACAAAGTTTTAAAGAAGAACGTTTGATTTTTACGATTTATATCATCGGAAGAATTAAAGTTCCTGTCGAGTAGAGTCATTAAGTGGTCACCTAAGTGTATCCCTTAGTGATCATTAAAAGACTGATAGATAATTAAAAGCATTGGAGCATTTGAGATACACTCACAAAATTGCAGTCACAAAATACATATTTAAATTGATCGACTTAATATTACTTTCGTTATTTTATTGAAACGAATAAATAAAAGCTTAGAAATATTTTTTATTCCAGTAATCTTCGGAAACTCATAATTTGTAAGCAGAGCGAGAGGATTTGCGTGTAACTTTCTTACTTAATATTCATAAATTCAAAGATCTGAGATATCAGATGAGTCCAATTTGGAGATTGAAGGGTAGCCTTTAAATATTTGATTAGGTCTCGTCAATAAAATATTAATATTTTATATTTACAGAGGTTTTCTATATTAAAATTATTTAAATTTAAAGTTTACATTTATTCTTTTGAAATACTCTCAACAAATAATTACAATGTTAATGAAAAAAAAACCCTTCGTGCGCAAATTGATTTAAGTTTTTCTCTTTCAGGATGTTGACTACGTAGACTGCGAGAAGACTAGCAATGGATGAATTAACGAGGCCCTCGCAAAGCGCAATGTCCCTTTTTTGGATTCTTTGCGGGCTGTCAGCCATCGAGGCTCTGAAAATAGTCATCGAACCGCTGCCTAAAGGTAAAGTAAAAACAACCATTTAATTTTAAAAGCGGCTGGAAAAATAATTTTCCGTCGACACTGTCATTTTTTATCTCTCAACTACGCTGGTTATGGAACTACATTGAAAAATAATTAAAAAAAGAACCATTGAGGCACAAAAGAGCTACTTTTCGAGCTGTCGCTCACAGAAGAGGTGAACTGAATCGGCTGTCCTTGCTTAATTTTTTTTTTAATTCAACTCGAATCTCGCCGAACGTCCTCCCTAAAGTTTCTCCCTCAGATGTGGCACGACTTCGTTTTAGTTTCGTTTAATTTCCTATCTCTCTCGGCGTGACGTTTATTGCAGACTCGCACCCACACCACTCGACTTTTGTTCACGGCCACTAATAGCAATTTGGAATTAATTTTTGTTCGCGACCTCACTGTCTGTTTCTATAGCTACGGGCCATTATTGTATTCGCATTAATTTAGAGTCCACAGCTGCAAGTTACGCGGCTTTCTAAGGAGTTTTTATCTACTTTCGGTTTTCTTTCTTTTGAAAGTGAGAGCTCCTATTAATATTAATTAAAAGTTTGAATAACTGAATAGATTTTTCCCCGTTGTCCGGCTTCTGGAGAAGTCAGGATATTAATAAAAAATACTTTTTTCAGAACAAATCCTCGGATATTACTGGGATTTTCTTTCCTCGTTTTAAACAAACGCGAAATTTCCACATAAATTAATTCTTATTCAAATTTCGTATCATTGAAATGAGGAACATTGTATTCACGACGAGGGTCGTAAAAAATCAAATAAACACTAACAATTACAAAGGATTGCAATGTGAGTCACGGAGTTAAAACAGATGCAATTAAGAGCTCACCGTCGGCATACTAAACAAGGGGACACATTTTTCTTTTCAAACAGTTGGCAAATGAAAAGCATTTTCTTTTAAAATTATGGGCTAACTTAAATTATATAACTTACGAATTATAATATGGAAAAAACATCTTGTATGTGAACTAATCCATCGGTTCGGTTAGATGAAATACTAAGTTCGTAAGGGTGCGTACTAAGAGATGTTACACGGTTACATGTTACACATTTTTTTAATAACCTTTTTAAAGCTAAATATTCTATTTTCACTATATTTTCTAATAGGTCATTGATAATAAAACCGTGAAATATTAAAATGCAATTTTCACTACGATTTTGCGAGTCGTTGCAGAATAGCTGGAAGGCCCAATTATACGGCACAATATCTTGCGATATTCATCTAGAATTGGAATGGGTTAACTGTATACCAAAACAACAATTGTTGTATTCCAGACATGCTATTGTGATCAAAGCCACAATACAATATCCATCAAATACGAAACCTGGCCGCAAGAGCGTTCTCCGACCTGCGTTAATTCATGCGGACTTTATCTCAAGAATTGAACGCTAGTTTCACCAACTATTGTACTGTTGAATATTCAGTTTTTGTTGGAATAAATTAATATCTGTTTTTCATTTTGCATGTTTAAAGCCTGGTTTACAATTCGGACTAAATGTGGTTTAAGTTTTAAACTCGTCTGCAATTTTAATGATTATAAACTATAACACAGTATTAAACAATGTTAAAAGGATTGAAATATAAAAGGAGAATTGTATGACTTTTATAAATGTGTATGCAGCAATAATTCTTAAAGTAATCATTTCTCCGTTTCTAATTCCGCAATGTAATAAATAGTTTGTCGTTGTCTGTTGCTTGTTCCACACATCAACATGTCTGATGCCCGCCGGCCGGTAGATCTACGGCTGCCAATTAAAACTATAGATGGTAACATGTCTGCAATAAATGGCTCGCTACCCGCTACCCGCTAGCCGGACGTTACTAGGCGTATTATGCTCCCACCATCCGCAAAATATACAGGATGTTATATTTATTTCGTGAATAGATTGATTTGTTTTAATTGACAATTATAATTTAAAAATGAAATTAAAACGCTAGCTTTTTATCGTAAAGATATAACTAATACCAAAAGTCTTTATGAAATTCTTGTTATAAATAACATTTTAATAGCAAGATAACAAAGACAGCATAAATATTACAGCGAAATATTGCTCTGACCTTAAAAAGTGACAAAAATTTATTAATTGTATTAAATCCAACAAAACGTAAACTCAATGCCCTACAGTACGATTTCAGGGACTTAATCGTCTCATTTACGTGGAGCTCGACTGGATTTCGTAACCGACCCTAATTACATTACGCGTAACATATGTATTTAATTTTCAAGATCAGATGTAACTCTTTACATTTTAGGTATAAAGCTTGAAATCTAAAATTTAATGGATATTCACAAGAGCAAGAACTTTTACGACGAAACCTGATTTTAACAGTTTAATTGCGTCTGTACCGTGCTGGTAATTTCATGCCTCGACTTGGCGTTTTGGTTACATTGTTTCAAATTGATATTGGCTCTTCGCATAAAAGATACAGCCACTTGACTTCTGTCGCGAAAACTAATTTTGCCGCAGACATCGAAATTACAAAATACTCGTCTAGAATATTTGTCCAACATTATTTTTTAACATTTTTCTTTGCTGTTTATTTTAAGAGACAATAATAACTAGGGTCTTGTCCTGGTTTAAAATACCCGACTGTTTAGAAACACTCTGTTTTTGTTTAGCTTAGGGGCCCCGGGTGCCGCTGCCCGGGTGGGGAACGATTTGTGACACCAAAGCAAATGACGCGCACTCCCAGCACGATTGACGGGAAAAAGTTACACGATAGATGCCAAACTTTTATTGCAATTACATCCGTTTTTTTAAGTAAATATAATTCTATCTTTAAAACATAATTTATGACATATATCGTGCATTTTTATTAACTCATAATGTTTAGAAGACGACACCTACACGAGTAAATACAATTGCTACCCAATTGTAAATAATGTCTTACTAATATTATTATTATGAAAGTTTAGATAGATGGATAGATGGATTTCGATTAAATTTGGGTTATACGTAGACGATAGTCTGGAAGAACACATAGGTTACTTTTGTTTTTTGTAATCCCACGCGGACGAAGTTACGGGCGACAGCTAGTTCAAAATAAATCAAGAAGTATTCGAATTATTTTAAGGACTTCGAAGAAAATACGCTTGTATTAACCACCTTCGTATATAAATCACAAAATAGAAATCCAATCTCATAAAGGTAAACAACTTCGTCACACTTCGTCGAACGTTGGATTTAATACAACTGAAGGTTTTTTGCGCCTTTTTTCACTTTTGTGATTCTCTGTTGAATGAATACAATCTTTTTATCTCGTTGTCTCGTATTCTTTGTTTTCGATCGACACTTCAATGTCAACTAATACAATACTTTTTGTGTTACATCGTTTTTAAACTCTTAAATATCTGAAAGATTTTCTTTTTTATGACACATTTCATATCCCAGACGGCCAGTAACAAAATAGCTTTGAATCTTATTAAAGTTGTTTGAAAAAAAAAAACAAATGAATTTTTAACAGATTAAGTTTGAATTATTTTATATCGGAGCAAAATAAAACTAACTATATTGTTACTAACGTTTGTGAGATTCCAGGAAGCTTACAAGCTGTGAAACTTTCCGTAACAATTTGTATTACTTGTTGATATAGATAGAAAACATTTAAATATAACGCCGATATATTTAACAAAGAATTTATAGCATCCTCTTCAATTTACGGACTGAAACATTTTCAGTGGAGCTGTTACAAACAAAATGAACACGTTGTTAAAGCACAAATCCCTCGGGAAAGTGAAAAAAATGAACGCCTCGGAAAAAGCGCGTCAAAAATTTGTAAGTCACATTGTTCATTAAATACGATAGACAATTTTATCCGATGTAATCTTTAATGTACTTATCTGTATTGGAAATTATTTTTACAAAATTGTTTCCTTAAAAACCGTACTCCCTGTTTGTTTATGTGATAAATTAAATTAAATTTTTCGCGTAGTCAAGTTAACTCTTAATTTAAACATAAAAGTATTATAAGAACGCACACATTTGATTAAACTATCACAGAACTGTTGTACGATTTTCGATTGTTTTGCAGCCCATTCAACTGTTTAGTTGCACAGCTAAAAATGCAGTAGTGTATATATACTCTGTACTCATAGGAATCAAAGCGAGACTAAAAGTTGTGGAATAGTTTAGTCAAAGATGTGTGCGCTTTTAGTATTAACGTTTGTATGATGTTTGTATGAGATGAGAACACTCATAGTTAAGTGTAACATTATATCATACATACGAAAATCTAAAGCTAGCAGTTATATGTTTTGGGAAATTCAATATTTTCCTCCGATCCTTGAAATACGATATCTCTGAGGTGAATCCTATCAAACATACTTTAAAAGAATTTGTTTGTACTAAGTTAGTAAATAACATTTAGGAAATATAACGCCATTGAAAATGGAAGAATTTACTTTATTAATTTGTTTGTTAATACTTATAAGTGGAAATCATTATTGGGTAAAATTAGTTGCCATAACGACTAGTTAGATAACTCGTTATCGAAATTAACAAAGCTCCAGGAAAAGACCGACATGGTATACTATAAACTTACAACTACATTCCAAATTACGATCACACTTCTGTAATTATATTATACACCCTCTGCACCAGTGGTAAGCAGACAAAAACAAGACAGATAAATTAATACTAACTTTAGTAGTTTGTTTAATTGTTAGTCTTCCCGCGTCTCGACAGCCACAAGGGACAACTGCATAACTCTTAACTAATTCCGAACAGCACCGTTTGACCTTTCAATATTAGTCGAAGTCGTCTGTGTGGAAAAAGAAGCCGATTACCGTTGTTTGCGGACAAAATAAAGTTTTCTTCTCAACGGTTTGAAGATAAAGAAGGGCAGAGATTAAATTCAGGCCGTATTTGCTGAGCTCGCCCCATGCAAACCGCCCTAAGTAAGGATACAAAAATATCATTTGACATAGCGTAATAGACGAAGAGAGCTTGCTTTACGACTTCTTATTTGGCGTCTTGTAATGAGTTTTGTAACGAGAAGGGTCGTCGCGAATGTCGCTGCTTTGATGTTAGCACGCGATTAGAGCGCCACCTAATGTTAATGTTGTGGAAAATTTGAATGTAATTTTTTTTAGAGTTACATTATTCACATGAAATTTAATTTTGTGTTAGCTAGAGTTAGTTAAAGAAAATGTGTGAATAAGACAACAAGGCGATTAGGTATCAGATACGTTTTTTCAACTTAAGCTTTCAAGTTACAAACTTTTTTAACTTATCTTTTCATTACATGAGATATCGGTAGCGTACTTTCTAATTCAGACTAGAGCAAATCTAATTATCTTAATAACATTTCTTGTACATTTTTCTTGTTACACATTTTCATTTTCTACATAGAAAAAGAGCAAAAATTTTAATATCATTTATAAATTTAAACTTAGTAAGTTGAGAATAGTTTCGACAGGCTTCCATTAAAACGTTCCGAAACGTTGACCTTTGATCTCTGTTGGTCAAGTGTAAATTTTCCCTTGATTGTTAATTAGTCCTTTTGAGTGTTGGACGAAGCGTGTTTAAATTTGTGGCTTGATTGTTTATGGATTAAATAAATTCAAATTGATACTAACGAGTTGTAAATTGCCTTTTCTTATTTAAATTGTTATTTTATGTGTAGTTGATTTTTCTCTATTTGAAGAGTAAAATAAATAAAATTATGCCCATTTACTAAAGGGGTAGCCATAACAAGCATAGTTTAATGTATTTTTTTACTCGTGTATTAATAAAAAAAATAAAAAAAAAACCCTTTTATTGCCATCCAAAAAAATGTACAGAGTTACACAAATGTGGAACTTTTACGAAAATTAGTTACAGCTGGCAAAAGGGGGAGACTCAGCTTAACCGATACTGGTTGAGATCCAGTGTCGATCTGGTTTTCAGCCACTCCCTCCCCTTCCCAAGATGATGTACAGTAATAACCATTCGACTATTGGCGTAAACCAGTTGAAGCCTAGAGCTTACTTGGAATGGTATAAAAAATATTACTAAATTAACAAGAATCTACTAATGTATTATTTAAAAAAATGTATAAACTACGTAAAATAATACATATGAATAAAATAACTCATGTTTTAAATGCATTATCATATTGTTTGTATATGCAATCTTTCTATAATTTGTTTAAGTTTTCGCTCTAACTAAAATAGTCTCAGTGAATTTGGTCCGATATGGTCGAATATTTAGGTAATGCTGTCGCTTTGAATTTGTGCAGAATCCTTGTTACGTCGTTGTTACCCCTCTTGTGTCATTGTCAATACATTTGTAGGTTTACGAGTGAAGTCGGAACGGAAAGACGTTTTCTTCTTATTTACATTTTATTGGTGAACCTTTACACACGACGTAAAAAATCAAAGATACGACAAAAGTACGGGATACTGTCACGAATGTGTCCCAATAGAAACATAACTAAATACACGTTGTACAAATAAACAAAGGATACAAAATTACACGCAACATTGATATCTTTCCTACTTTAAAAAAGATTTATTGTGTAATTTTAATTAGGAACTAAAATTATATGTACAAGACATCTATAGTTACACAAACACTAGGCAATAGACTCACAAACATAAAGTCTATTCGTGATTTAAATGGACACTAGATTGTTTACCTTAATCTTGTTGTATGTTGAAGATAAGTTATTGTGTAAACAAGTTATTATTTTAACATGTACTTAATGTTATTTTATCTGAAATTTGTTAATTACACATGTTTTTATTGGATAATATTGTTTTAAAATCTACAAACACTAAGAAAGTAGTCCCCTGTTAGATTTGGCACAACAGAAACAAGAGAATTCTTTTGTAATGCCAGACTTAGTATGAAATATACTACAAGTAATACATTTATAGAAATATTGTCGTCAATACCTCCCCTAAAGAGTAGCAAAGTTATTATTCCTTTATGAGAGGGTATTGGAGCGACTAATCTGTAATGCGGAAGAATTCCGTCAACTGTCATTTCCTGTACACTGAACCTTTTAGCACTTTAAACTTGTAATATACGATAATAATGTATTGCTCTCTGATATTAATTTAATCTACGGTATTATTATATGTTGTCTTAAATGTATTTTACTCGTACACATTTTTCTATACGACCTTTTCGGAACACCATGAACAAATTGTGTTAGAAGTTAATCTATACTTAATATTATAAGGACATTTGTATTTTTTAATGTATTGAAATAACTTAAAAACTATTATACTAGACCGAATTTTTTCACCATTATATAGCTACATTATCACTGAGTAACATAGGCCACTTATATATTTTTTTCTTATTTCCACGTGATCGAACTTGAGAGCAACAGCTAGGTCTTACATAAGCTTACAAAATTCTTTCTAGTCCTAAATCTTTGGATTATTTTTTGATTAAAACTGTATAAGTAGTCTTAGTATAAGTTAGTATTTAATTGCAAAATTTTTGAGAGTACAAATTATTACAATAAAATTGCACCCTTACAATAAAAGTTAAGACAACTTCCACTAGCCTTACCTACGTATAGTAAAGACAAAGCAAAACGCTTCTTCCGAATTCGCGGAGCGTCTATAACAAAAGGATGGAAGCCAACAAAGCGGCGTCTTTGATGTGCTATGGTAAGACGGTGGAATTAAATCAAGAATTATACGAAAAGAGATTCGCAGACAAGTCCGCTTTCTCTTCTGCCAAATATGTTAACATTTGAAAAGTGAATATGAAAAGCTTCGACTTTGTTAAATGCCGTGCGATTTTACAAAACTACTTCTTAGACTGGTGCTTAGTCTATTTTATAAATTTACATGTTTATTATTTGTAAGTTAACAAACAATGTACATGTCACTAATAGATAGTGAATTCCGCCCATTTAGAATTTGCCTAAACAAATTACAAAGTCTGATAATTTCAATCAATTAGTATAATATTATAAATCCGAAAGTTTAGATGGATGAATGGATGTTTTTTTTAGAGTTTGTAGCCTAAAGGTAGTAGTAAACGCCTGAAGGGATCTCGATGAATATTGGCATATATGTAGATGATAGTCTGGAAGAACACATAAGCTACTTACTTTTGTTTCTTTTATTTTACGCGGACGGAGTCAGGGCGAAAGCTAGTAACTAAATAATGCGTAAAACAATTATAATTAAATTGATCATCTTTTCCACGTTTACTAAAAATAGTCGACGTTAAAAGTATAGGAAAGCATTAGGTAGATCCACGTCTGAACGGTGGTCAAGCGAGACCGTCAGTGCGCGCTATCCCACGTCTCCTAAGGGACCTCTACCCTAATTGGACGTGGCCGGCCTACGGAACCTACAGACGATTATTTAATCTTTAATGCGATACCATCAATTTATTTTCTTACAATAGGGGCTTAGCTTTATATCGAGCGTAAAGTATTTGCTGAGATATTTTGTTTTTAATTGAAAATTGAAGTAAATTGAAAAAATCTAGTATTTTAAGACAACAATGACAAAGTCATCATCATCATCAGCTCACTAACGTCCCCACCGAGGCGCCCTGCGCCTACCCTATTAAGGGGTGACTAGGCCATAGTCAACCACGCTGGCCTACTGCGGGTTGCTTGACTTCACACATATCTTTGAATTTCTTTGCAGGTATGTGCAGGTTGCATCACGATGTTTTCCTTCACCGTAAGAACGTCGGGTAAATTGCTTTGACAAAGTGCTTTCGTAAAAAAAATGCAGTTTATTTCGTTTCCAGATGTTTCAATAAATATTAGTCGCACACTTATAATCTTTTTCTTTATACGTTTTGCAACATAATGAAGTAGTTAACGCTTTATCTCGCACAACCCTTATTTGACCTACATATCAAGAGGTCGATTTATCTTAAACGAAGATGAAATAGGCGATAGCCCTATCGAATATCGGGCTGAATTCTCTCGAGGAAAATATTGTATAGTTATTTAGGAATCGGAAAAAATACCTTTTTAACTAAACTAGGTTTAGCCCGCGACTCCGTCATGTAATTTATATAAATAAAAATTCTTTATTGATCTAAACAGTTTAGTACAGTTAGTGGGACTCTGTCTGGTAAGCTAATAATAACTGTGTTTCAGGAGGCAGCGTCTTCTTTTAACGATTGTCTTGCGTAATTTAAAAGATTAATTTAATTAAGAAAGAGTTAGTAGCAGCCCATGTGTTCTTCCAGACTATATTCTATGCCAAATTTAACCGAGGTCCGTTTAGCAGTTTAGGCTACAAACTGTAAAATCCAACGCTCTATCTTTAGCATTTACAATATTACTAACATGTTTGAAAGGAACGAAGCAGTATTATTAAATCAGATAAATATTAATGGATTGCGGATGTCATTACATTATTGTAATAAAAGTTATTTACAAAATGGTATTGCTAAATCAATCAGGTCTTAATATTAACAATACAAACACAGCGCCGCCAACAATGAATAATCAATGCGACTAACAAACAATTGTCCCGGAACATTCAACTCGAAGTGAATTGTGGCATTGGATTAACTACTCGGTCGGTGCGAACTGCGAACCGAAACTTCCACGAGAGCCGGCGACGAGATCATTTCCCTCTAATATTCAATTTAACTTTGACACTTCTCCAATCTGACGGAACCACAGCCGGATTTTTATATTAGAATTATAAGTGACAAGTTTCTTCCGCGGGAAACTTTCTTTGGTGTGAATTTTTTCAATATTTTTGACAATCCTAACGCCACTTGGAAGTTATTTGGAAGCTCAAATGTAGGTCGACTGTATAATTAAATGTCATATGACAATATTACTAATCTTACTAATATTATAAATACGAAAGTTTAGATGGATGGATGTTTGTTAAAGTTTGTAGCCTAAACACCAGAATAGATTTTGAGGATATTTGACACAGATGTAGATGATAGTCTAGAAGAATACATGGGCTACTCACTTTAGTTTTTTTTTTAATTCCACGCGGAGTCGCGGGCGAAAGCTTGTTGTGATACTAATTCCGAATAGCAAAGACAATCAAATTGTAAAAACAACGGAAAGTGACTAAATGCACCGTTACATACGTAAATAAATTATTTGATGAAAGTACAAAATTAACTGCAACAATAATTGTGTTAAAAAAATAATTATCGAGACATAAGTAACCTTTTGAAAATGTAAAATAATCTAACATTCTAATTGAGTTTACTATTTAGAATTCAATTTAACCAACCTTTAGCAACTCGTGGCGTAAATCAAATTATCCTAACGATACAATTTCAAGTTGGCTGTAGCAACAATGCATGTTGCGAACTGTTTTAAGATCAATCATAACTTATATACCGTGTAGAATATGCTTAACAACTCGTGCGTAACAATTCCTAAAGTGTAACGAGAGTTTACAGTTCCCTTTGGAAGTAAAGACGTTGAATAATCGATTTTCTTGCGCCCCGCTGTATAACGAGGTCCGACATGATGTTTCCCTTAATATCAATGCATTTGTACTCATTTTAATACCAAATGTATTTACTTTTACTTTGTTTCTTTAAAATGTAGGCTCCAATAATATGGCTAGACTCTTTGTACATGATCCTATTTTCGAACTTGTATAGTCAAAAAAACCTTTTACAATCCATATCTATACTTTTAAACTAATTCAATAAAGCTTAAACACACACTATTCCGTGACGCAGAATGTCAGCGATAACAGCAAATTTTTGAATAATTATCTCCTAAGTAATAAGTCCTATACTAACGACACGTTTTAGGTTTTCACGCTATTAAAATTATTGGGTGAAAAATATGAAAAAAAATCATGTGGCAAGTAGACCAAAAACTACAAGCTGAAAACATTACGGAAGCAAGGTTATTATAGTAACGGTAATTATGACATTTGCAATTGAGAATTTGTCAAATGTAAATAACAAAATAAAGATTATATAATTCCATTCGGATGACATCGCACGGGAATACCTAGTAACTAATAAATATACAAATATAAGTTAGTTTATATCTAATCATCAAAAATCTTTGTAGAAATTCTAATTGGAATTTGCTTATTACCAAAAATGTCTTTTTTAAAAATAGTTTATTAAAATGCACGGCGTGATTTTGCCGGGGCATAGAATAGCGTGTTTATTACACTGTTTGAGCTCACTAAGTAGCACTTCACAATTTAAACAGAAAAAAAGCAACAACCCTGGTATAAAAAGCTCGAGTTTTTCCTTTACTTCCTTTATCCTTTGACCAAACGGTAGTGGCTCTGACAGGTAATTTTCTACATTATAATATATACACTCTTTAAGTATTGCAAAATATGTTACAATTTTATATGCACAACTCAGACAAAGTTTAAAAAAATTACTTCAGCTACACGTGTTATAACCAATATAAATTCCTATACCAGCAGAGTTTTTTAAATCTCAGCTGTCCAATGAATACAATTTTAATAACATTAAAAAATCTTAAACGCACAACATCCAAGTGTCGTTTAATGACTCTAATCGAGAAACTTTTCTCTTAAAGAATGTCGTAAAAGTACTAAGTAACGTTACTTTTCTTTCTTCTATAATACGAGTATTGAGTATTTTACTGACGTATAGGAATACATCAGTATAATTTTCTAAAATACTTTTAAAAATAAAATTATTATTGTCTTTTGTTAAGGATAACAAAAGTAAATAATATCTCTTCTTCTTATTATAAAACGAGTCTGTTTTAGCATAACAATTAAATTATAAAGTTAACAACCACTTGGTTATTTTACAAAATCTTTGCATCCCACGAACCTTAATCCTCTAGATAGAAAGAAATTTATTATTCAAAAGTACTTAGAGTTGATGCCTCATGGTGACAGGAGCTGGAATAAAGTTTATGAGTGTCGGAGTCGCTCAGTGTCACAGAGTAAAGACAACGTACATTTAAAAGCCGGGATCGATAAATAATTCATCTATGAAGTTCTTAAGCCGGGCATATCGAGCGATATCCGACATGGGAGAGAATTTTGGTTTCGTGATTTCATTGCTATTAGGGCGGTCGAGTCGTTCCACGTTTATTGTCCAAGATACGAGTGGATTTGTGGAAGCAATTTCCTTTATACATTTTGTTTTGTCCTTTTCCCTGCAGTTTGATGGTCCGCTCTTAGTGAGTTGTGGCCCGAGTTCGATTTAACGTAACTCCCTCAATCAGTACGATACGCATCTCGACCGTGACCTGAGAATAAAACTGGACAAACCTAATTATAAAATCCGATCACGTATTCTACAGCGAGCGCAAACTAATTTAGCGACAGTTTCTTTTGCTTTTCTAATGTTATCAATTTTTATTCGTCCCATTTTAAAATAAGCAATTTCGCTACGAGATCAAGGAGATAGATAAATTGCGGCAATTACAAAACTAAAGTCTAGGTTCTTTAATTTGACTTTAGTCTGAATTGAATATCGAAAATTAGAAGTTCTAGCGATTTTAACACCTTAATTAGACGAGTACTCTTACTTATGCGTCTTAATTTTTTAAGTGGTATGAATTCCAGATAAGCTATTTATTAACCCTCCTGTTAATACAACTGTGTAACCCTTGTTATCTTCGAAACTCAAATATTTCCATACAAGTCTTCTTACATAAGAAATTCATGTTGCATTCAAAATCTAATGCATTTTCTTATGTTTATTGAGGAAATAAAAGTGCTTTCCAATCAAAATAAACACGACACAGTCGTTCAAACACGCATTTCAACAAACTTAGGTCTATCGTCTACAACTTTTCCTTTATTCGCTAAGTTTTTGCCAGACTTGTCGTCTTCACCCTCGCATTGAACGTCGTTGTACCGACCGAATACATTTACCTTGCATGCCGTCGAATTTATTCGGGCGCTGTTTGGGTAAACACTTCGCTTTATATGCGTTTACCTTAGTGGACCTTCCTATTTTAGATTTCGTCCAAGGGTTTTAGCACTTGAACCTCAGCTGGGAATAACGTTTCTTAAATTAGAGAATTTATTCGTATTTTTTCAGCAATTTTTTTTAGTAAAGTAGACCACTACCACTTATTGATTCAAATATTAGACAAAATGCTATACTTATCTATATAACAACAGCTTTTAACATTAAAATTCTGATATCAAATCCATAAACATTTACATAAGTGTAGACAGAAAAAGTGTAAACTAAATGGGTTCAAATCTTCAAAGATTATTAGATAAGACAACGACTGAATAAAAAAAGAAATTAAATCGTAACGCATATTTAACCATATGGATGTATCAGTTAAAATAAAGTGAGCACCGATACGATGGCATTTGAGGAATCAATCAAAGGCCAGCGATCCACCGCTCGCACAATCGGCGTGCGTGGGCCGGACGAGCTAATCAAACTAATGGGCGCCAGAGGGCCCGCGCGCCGCTCCGCCGCAACAAATCACAACAATAACACTCACAAGCCTGATTGATTACTGGCCAACGACTCGATATTCCTTGATACACCTTTATCATGATTATACATATTTTATTTCACGCTGATAACATGACAACTTTTTTATATTTAGTCTGAAAATATCACTTATTCATGGAATTGGCTTCAAAATATAAACCCTATTTCTTTTAACATTCATTAGGAAAATTGATTTAGAAATGCCTAATATGCACAAATTGTGCAAATACCGTGGATCGAAATATTACTTTTTGAAAGGAATACTTATTCTTCGTTAATTTTATCTTCGGCTAAAATCAAACAATGTTATCAAAATATACCAATCAAATATTTCCGTTGAGAATAGTAATTGAATAATATATTACAGTAATATTTCATTTGTTAGTTCAGTGAACGTATAGTGTGGCATGTGATGTGACTCGATCATTTTTAGCTCCGTACCATGCTGTCAGGCTGACGTCGAGTTAACGTCAGTCGGTGGTTCGGTTGGCTCCGGCTCTAGCGCTTGCCGATTGGACATTTATTAAGTAGGAAATACGAGTGCCTCAACTCAACTACCAACTCCGACTAACCAAAAAACTCTTCGTCCGAGTTAAAGTTTAGTTTAAAAGCTACAAAAATACAACGTGTTTCCAATTTAAAAGCAGATTACCGTCACTAGTGACGTAGACGAACGAATACGAACATCACAACAACAATAGGAACATCTCTTAGTATTCCTGTCGACGCAGATTTTATCGGGCTTTCCATAACTGTAACGCATGCATTTAACAGACAGGTCTCGCCTAGACTTTTGCTGGTAACAACAATAGCATTTATCTTTTTGATGGCTTGACGTAAAATGCAAATCAATAGTTGGGTCGACCCAGTTTTATTTTACCATTATGCATCGCGCTACCGTTTAGGTATTCATGGTATTTTTGACTACACAGCACTGAATGTCGCCCGAGCCTTAGCGACCGCCGGTTTCGCATAAAAATTCATAGAGACACGTGAATAATGCTCGACGGCGCTTTCTCGAATGTTCGGCATCCATACTATGTGTATTTCGTTCAATTTATCGCGGTCATAACTTATATTCTTAGTTTGGACTCTACTATTGTATACAAAGGATATTCGTATATCCTATTTTATAGTAGAAACCAATGCTTTCACCTGTGATTATCATTAGAACATTATTAGCAATGGAATTCATATCTATCCTAAAAATCTACCTATAGGATAGCAATATATATTATTATGACCTCCGTGACGTATCGTCAATGGCGAAACTAGAGTGTGATCGAAGACGGCTGGCAAATCTGAACTTCAGCTGAGATAGTGTGGACCTTATTGGAATGTCTGCCTCCAGGCTGCCGAAGTCTATATTTTACTCTCAGCTAAAAGAGAGTAAGCGGAAGTCTGTAGGAGAGTTTTTTTTAATATAGAGACGACAATAAACGACATCTGACTGCGTGTATACGATAGTACGTAGAATTTAGAACAAGTTCTACTTTAATGTTCTTAAACTTCTTTACTGTAAATTGAACACGCGTAGGAGGATTTCATCCGTTGTCCACAGATTATGTCCGATACAAAAGCGAGTAAAGAAAATAATGTTCCCATCATATTTCTCAGATTATAGACAGGTAGTATTACGTCATCCGTCTGCACATCTTACTGCGCGGCTTCGACAAAATAAACTGGGAACAGCTGCTTATTGTATCGCTGACAGCAAAGCCCTGGTCCGCCATTGTTGGGCTCGTCCTAAGGAAAATAATAGCGACTTACTTGATCCTGAGAGACCACAATACGTCATTATTTCACGCTTATAGACCATGGGACCTTTAACTCTGTTTTCATCGGTTATAGACTGCAAAATTTAAAACAATTGCATTCACATTCTTACTAAGCAGTTACATTTGTTTAAACCTCCTTTAGTAAACAAGATAAATTAAGTTATCTACTTGCAAAAATCTTACTACATAATATTGAAAATGCGAAGGTTTAGATAGATGTTTGATAGAAACTGTAGCCTAAACTGCTAAACGGATCTCGATGAAATTTGACATAGATATAGAGCATAATCGGGAAGAACTCATAGGCTACTTACTTTTGTATTCATTATTTCAGCGCAGACGGAGTCGCGGGCGCAAGCTGTTGTTTCAATAATTTCTTCTACGACGCATTTGATCTCAACTCTAATTTTGTCAGTTGAAAAAAAAGACGGCGGAAATAGGGAAACAGTTTTACTGTTATTTTCTTGAAATATTAATGTTAGTGGTATTGGTACCTGTGACAATATCCATAAAGATATGTGTTAGTTTTAGTGAAACAACAAAGAAGTTGTTTCACTAAAACTAACATGGAGTAATGTAACATACATATAAAAGGATTCAGTTACAGACATAATATCATCTGACATTAATTGTGTTTAACTGATACTTTTCTTTAGATATATCGCAACAAGAATAAAGATTTCGGACCCGAAAAGCTAATGAAGTGTACCGCGAACACTTTACCCGTGTCAGCCTGTCAGAAGCACGTCATATTTCGTATTTTTTCCTCTTTTTTAAGTGTTCACAACGTCGATTTCTGTATGATTTTGATAACGGTCGAATATATCCTAATTCTGTGACACTTTTAGAATCGATATCT
Organism: Papilio polytes; assembly: GCF_000836215.1. NCBI lineage: Eukaryota > Metazoa > Arthropoda > Insecta > Lepidoptera > Papilionidae > Papilio > Papilio polytes. Next base: position 967,117 of record NW_013525516.1, read on the forward strand.
ACTTTATCTGCATTAATAAAAATTATTATAAATAAATTTGATGATTTGAATTGGCGTCCTTTTAGAAAGTTAAATTTTTACGCAAATTAACTTTAATCAAGTACTCTAGTCAAAAAGTTTTGATTATTATAATAAATATATGATAATTTAAATAAATGATCTGTTTTGTTACGCTATAATTTCGCATCGAACGATAACTTGCTTTCATTTCTTTCTAAACATTGCATTAGTGCAAATATCGTAAAGAAATAAAAAACACTATAAAGAACATTTGCACAAATAAACCCATCAAACCATTATCAGTAATAATAATAAATGAACGAATCGCTTACATTAATGTGTGTCTTAACGTTAATACAAAGGCGTATATTTCAAAAAGCGTTCACCTAACCTGTCACATCGTGTAACAGCGAAGAGTAACATAAAAGGGAAGGTGTAAACATAATACTAATTTGTGTGCTGTACGTCGAAATAAATTGTATATTTTGATACGGTGTCGTGGCTAAGAACATTAGACCTCCAGCGCCGTGGGCCCTGTCTCCGGTTTCGCAGAAGTGTTTTAAGCGACGCTCTCTGATATCCACACAGCCTTTTGAACCGCTTTTTTCTTGTCTTTTTGCTTAAAAAAACGACGACTCGCTTCTCCGAAGTGTCATGTTGTAGTTCAAGTATCGTGTTCCTTTGTAGTGCAATTTAAATTGATATATTAAATTTTTATTCCTACATTAATTGGTCTATAAGATATGCTGCTGTATTCTTTAACAATAAAAATGTTTAATTTTCCATTACATTATTAAATCAACGGCTTTGCTTCTTAAATGATTTGATCTTGAACTTGGAGACTACATTTTTTTACATCCGTCTTATTTCACTTATGATGTAATGAATAACTTCATTTCTCGTGCTTTACAAAAGTTGAAATAAAAGACAGATGCGATGGCCGCATCCCGTCCGCTTGGCTACCGCGTGCACCTGAGCGTCGGCCGGTTGGAAACAAAGAGATCTATTGTACGAGTTACATTGACCCAGAATACGGAGAATTATTATTTAAAACGGTAAATTTGAACATTAACTGGTACTAAGGCTTTAAAATGGCTATAATTTTAAAGGGTCTTTTACATAGAACAAAGTCTAAACGACGGGAATATTATTTGCAAATTATTAGTAATCATCTGTGTTTAGTTAACATTTGGTTTATTTATAAAATTAGACCTAAAGTAAATTATATTGCAGCAAATATAAAAAATGTACCTATTGACAAGGTATGGATAGTTTTTTTTATGTTGTGAAAGGAATTAAATGTAACCTCTCTTAATTACATAATTTCAATAAACGTGACCTATTTAAAGAGGTCATTATGCACAAATTTATATTCGCTTACAAAGTTTTCTCTATAAACAGGTCAATGTTTGACCTGGCGTTAAGTAGGGGACGAAACTTTATAATGTAATCAAGTTTTCAGAAGATATCTTTCGCTCGACAAGTTGAATTTATAAAATTGGATGAAACTGAAATATAATAAAGAGAGACATTTAGTAGTACTTTGTAAAATATAAAAATACAAACCAGTATCTTTATATTCAATTTTAATTGATTAAAGAAACACTCACAATAAAGTCTTGGTAGTCACTTGGGTACGGTAAGTCCGAGTTCATAATCGGACCCCTGTTCGAAACCGGAAAAGAGTGCCAATAGATTTTTCCAAGTAATTTACGATAACATAGACATCTGTGACTTTTATAACACATGAAATATCCAATTAAGTCTAATTATGTTATCTTCTCTAGTCGTGTTTTGTTTAATAATTTTCTTATATTTTGAGATGGATCAAACTCAATTGGTACTTTATTTATTTTAAATTAATGTTTTCTACTCCAGTTCCGTTCTATGTCTCAACCTTTTCTACTTCCTCAATAATAAATCCACAGCATTTTTGCGCAAACACAAACATTTTAAACGAATTTATGCTCTCATAGAATATATAAAAAAAAAACAAATTCGGACGCTAATAAAAGCAGACATCTTCATAACACGGAACAAAAAGTAGCCGCGGAACATCGTGTACAAAAAACGAGCGTCCAAATTCTGCACGATACGTAGACCCTGCACCACTACCTGCTACTTTGTGACATCTTGAATTAGGGTTGCCAGTTAACGCTGTCAGTTTGTATGTTTGTTCATCTATACTACACAAGTATTGTAACATTTTAAAAATGACAGTGTTTTATTTCTTAAAAAAAATACATTCATACATTTAAACTGTACATCTTATAGCTTAGATATTTCATTAAAAGATTTTATATCCTCAGATGAATGTTTCCCACAACCACACATTTATTTCAGCACACTTACTTTCAGAGACAACTAAAGTTTGTACAACTTATAGATGAACAAATTTGACTTTTATCTTCGTATTTAAAAAAATATGCAAATAATTTGCGACAGCCCTAAAAGCTTCATCTGCCACTTGAACGATCGAAAGGTACGACGGCGCGCCGGTATCAGGAAGGAATGTATAGTGGGTGACTTGAACACTTCCTGTCCCTTTCCACCGTAACCGGTGTTCCTTATGCTAAATTTGTTTGCCGTCTCATTCGTACACCAACATTTTCAATACTTACCTGCGCAATGATATACATCTGTTGGTGCGGGTCTCTCGCTCGTACTCACCGCGTCAAATGGATTGTTGATATTGCTGTCTCTTGCCGGCGTCTCGTGACAGGGGGTAGACGGTGTTGGAACGCGCCTGTGTTGGTGTTCGTTTATTTAGTGAACTTGGAAGCTCGCGCTCGTGTTTGTGCATAGGGTGTCGATACGAATGTGTGCGTGAGTTGTAGAGGCGCGACATAGCTTTGCCGTCTCCATGACTTAAAAGTTTTGTACGGAATGAAACAAGCGGGCTAGTTCTGCGCCGGCCGGCACGTTGTACGGACGCGTTTGCCTCGTTCCCGCCGAACTTTATCGTAACTACGAACATAAACTTGTTTTATAAATACAATAATTTTCGACTTTCTATTGAATTTTAGTGTGGGATTATTTATTGATGAAAGGAATTTAGTGACTACGTGATTGATCGTAAACGTGTTATGTTTATTTTTTTGTGAAACTGCAACGTGTATGGTTCAATGGACTATAGAGGTTGGTCGTCATACCATTCTCATGTGCTACAATGTACACAACCAAAAGCTCTGACGTTATATTTATTATTTGGTTATTATTAGTAAAAAAACATAACATAAGAAAAATAAACAGCCAGATTATCTTCAGTAACATTGATAAAAAAGTGATTAATATTAGCCTAAACATATACACAAGAAGTATTTTAAAATTATACTAAAGTATCAAGATTTTTAATCCAATGTTTTTGTAATATGAAAATATAATTCCGTTATATAAATCAAACACACTTCCACATAACATTTTGGTTTGTACAAAATTGCATTTAAAATAAAACACAATGAATTTTGTCATTGTCTCCAGTTCTCGAATTCCGAACTGAACGTTGGGTTGAACAACCGTAAAGTATAAATAGATACAGATTGTACAGAAACGTCGACTAATGTAGACTCCCTCATATAAATCATTAGGCACCGCCGAAATATTTCTTATCTGTGACAGCTCATTCTTAGAGTTAACGTTGCGTTTAAATTATAACTGTAAATACGTTTGTTGATATCACCTTCACATACTGTATACAATTTAACATATAAAATTTAAGCTTATCAGTTTCCGAATAGGAATAGAAAACTTAACCTCTAAAATTCTTGACCACAAACTTGATAATGAATTTATGCAGTAAAAAAGTAACCTCAAAATCATTCAACCCACCATCACAATGATATATGAAATAAAATGAATAATAAAATGGAATAAAATGTTGATTTTAATTACAAAATTACTAAGTATCAATAAATCTATTGAAACCGACAGAATAAATGCTTTCTCGGTTACGTTTAAAACATGACAGATATCTTGAATGAAAAACAATAATTTTTTTTACAAACTCAGAAGTACATAATGAATTAAAATTACCCTAAAATAGACAAAAACCATGGAAGTAAACACTAAGAAAATTTAAATAAAATATGATCATTAAAATGCCTTAATAAGCTTTATCAGAATTAACTAACTAGTCCTTGTTAAAATCATTAAAATGTACATAAAATGTTTCCGTAGGCCTTGAACTGGACTCAGTCTATAAATTGGTCTCGTAATTACACGAATCAGGTTATAGTTAAGTTACAAACCTTCATAGATTTTAATGTTGCTTACTTGAATTAAATAAGTATTATTTTTAAAATGTGTTGAAATTAATACATTTGCTTATGGTTATAAAAAAAGTTTGGTAATTAATTTGTTAAGATTTTAAAGAGGGAAGTCATTTTCGTGTTTCTTGTAAGTATAAAAATGTAAAATTGTTCAATAAAATATTTTGCTTATGTTAAAAAGCAAAATTTTATAATATAATAAAAAAAAAATAGCCGCCATCTCATTACGGTAACGACAGAGACATCCTAAGCCGTGTAAAGCTACTTTTCTTCAGAGCTGATTAAAGCAACGTAACAGGCGGTAAGCCCGTCGTCTTAGAGGTCAAGCCAATGATGTTTTATCGTACACGATTCGAGAATTTATTCCTTTATTTGTTTACATTTTACTTACGGATATTTTACCTACGTAACAATAACAATAAATTTACAGAGACCCATCTAAATATATACTCAAACCGCACATAAAAGTCAAAAAGCAGATTGAATTTGATTGTTGATAAAGTTATCCTCTTACAGACGTTAGTTAAACCTACTTGCATTAAAAAGTTAACAATAAAAGTAACATTGGCTAAAGCTTAAAATCTAAACTCTGTAGTAGCTAATTAAGTGTACAAAATTATTTTTAAGTCTACCATATATATAAAATACCAAAATACATTAACACGATGTACTGTAATAGTAAAGCTTGATAAATAAGTTTTCTTGCAAGTTACTTAATAAATGCAAAAAGAAAACAATTTACTAATTAACTTGCAATCCCTAACAACGGGGTTCTAAATATTAATAACACGGAGTCCATAAAAACTCCGCGCCGTAAACTGACAAACTTTACCCCACAGACATTAAAGTGGCCGTAACGCCCCTTTCAATCCGAACAGAATCTCTCCCATCGCCACGCTGTTACATCTCCTTGTCCGAAACAATTGATATCTCTATTTGTATCAATAATACGGCAGCCAGACGTTTACGTGTAGTTCGTACGTGTGTTGAATGTAGTGGCTTCCCTTCTGAAGCTCTATCACAAACATATTGTTACCGTTTTATAGAATAGTGCTTGGGTTAAGCCATTTTAGTAAATTGCATGACGCATAGTCAAAGACTCTCCTTATGTTTTATATTTCGTTGTGATTTAAAATTTTTATTAAAGGACAAATTGTTTTTTAAATATATATCTATGCTAATGTTATAAAGAGGAAAGATTTGTATTTTTCAATGTATTGGAATAACTCAGAGTACTAAGCAGATTTGAAAAATTCTGTCACCGTTAGAATGGTAATTTATCTATAAGTAACATAGGCTATTTTATCATAGATGTGGTAAAATTCATTTCAAAAACACAAAGGAGAATCCCTTCTTGTCTTCTGTTTAATGAATTGCTAACGAATTGTAAGCCTGTGGTATCTTTGTCTTCACGCAGTTTAATCATTTGTTATTTGTAGGTATTTCTAAATAGTTTTAGGACAAGTCCCTTTGAATCTGAGGAACTTTGTGGTTGCGGTTTACGAACCAATAACGCCTTTGGTAGCATTTAATTGATTTCGTACTCAAGAAACTAATTAGACTTGAGGTCGATGTAACCAAGCTGCGTTAATAATTTAACGGTTACCGGACCTGAAATAATCTTTAACAATTTGTTATTGATTTTCATTAGATGTTTTAGAATTCCAACCTGATTTGTAACAATTACTTTTTTCTTTTTTTTATAAAATAAGGTGGCAAACGAACAAGCGACCACCTGAATCTACCGAAATAAAAAGCGACCGGTGCCAATTGCAGATGTGTTGCCTACCCTTAATTGACGAAGGAGGAGACGCACATAAAGAGGACATTTCCCCTTCCTATGCGTCCCCTCCACCGTCAAATTCATTTTTCCTTTCATATTTTTCTTAGAAGAAAAGGATGGAAAGGGAAAGGGACTAAAATTAGGCCTCCGGCACCACACTCATCAGACGAAACGCGGATTTGCTTCCACTTCACGCCTGTTTTCTGTGTGGTCGTGGTATTACACCGGGTGAGCCGGCCTATTCGTGCGAAGATGTTAAAGCGGACTCTACCACTGTTAAAAGAAAACCACTGTTAAATATATACAATTAACTATCAACTATTAGTTACTATTTATAATATTTGAATACTTAGCTCTAATAAAACCATTATCAACCAGGAAGGGTCGAAAACACCTTTTCAGTTGAAAACTATAACAGTTCTGAATTATAACTTCTATTGTTCTGTAAATTTAATAGAGATATTATTTCTATTTGGTTCCGGTGCTATCGGCCAAACAATATTTATTCAGTTCCCCTGCTAAGGAGCTTACAATTCGCTACCGTTACAGTATTCCATTAATAATTCAAAGTGAATTTTCAACGACCGCAGCCTATCTCTTGTGGGCAACCAATTTATCCACTTGGATTAGAATATTTGTGAGAGAAAAAATCATTTACGTCACAAAACTTTATAAAAAGTATTAATATCTACAGACTGGTGTTACGTGCACAAATAGTAAAGAATATTGATATAAACATAAACAACAACAAAAGGTGGACATTTTTTTGGTTTCCAACATTCGTAGAAGTCCTACCAATTAGTAATATTAAACCAAATCGAAACTGACTTCATTGTTTCGTGCTAAATGCAAATGTAAAAAAAACGTAAGAAGCATTTCTTGTACAAAATTATTACCCATGACGAATAGAATAATGTGAATTTTTAATTCATGTTAAGCATTATAAATATCGTTATAACACTGGCTCATACAAAGATGAAATCCACAGTTTGAAAAACAAATAAAGTGACTTAAGGTAAAGTTAAATTTTAAACAACATACAATTGAACAAATGAGTCAACTGAACAAGGTGATATTTGCGTATCCAATTTACTAAAGATGATACAAAAAAATAACTAAGTATTCACATTTTCCCTCGTACTGTATTAGTAGCGAGTAGCGACCCCCTAAACTGGCGGCAGACGCTCTCAGTACGGCGCGCTTACATCGCGAGTCGTTATACTCGGCGCATGTTCGAGTATAATTTGCTTACCGTAGATGTGACGGCAGATATTTTTATGTGGTTTAATGGCGTGACATGGATACGCGGCGCGGAGGAAACATCGAGTATTGTGTTACCGAACTGAGCGGTCTTTATCGACGCGAAATTTCATTATACTCAAACCCCCCATTCCGCCCACCATTCAATCGGAACACCTTCGTACAATTGGAAGGGCTGCCTCAATGGGTTGTCGGATGAAATTTCTTAACATTCTCCGTCCATAATGAGCGAAGCCTGTCGTACAATGGGCAGCGCTAACGGTGTAATCGTGAAACGAAACGAGATCGACAGATATGAAGGGAGATTAAAAGGCGCTTAATGAAGTCGTACGAAGTAATGTTGCACGAATTCTTAAGATTTAACGAAAATAATTTTAAACTTTTTTACGCTCAAATTTCCCTAAAGCGGCGAGGGAAATACGAAACTTTATAGCCAATTACATAGCCAGTGAAATTCTCGAGAAGAAAGAATTTTAAATGTTTGCTCTACTTGCAAACAATTTACGCCTAAACAAAATTACCAACTGTCAATTTTGTTTCTAGCGTTATTTTTTCCGTAACATATTTTTGACGACACAAGCGAGGACAAGAAAATGTTAATATTTGAAAGTTAATTGCAATTATAATGATCGATTTAGATTTAAAAGCAATTCAGAATTGAGAATCTTAAGATATTTCAGGCTTCGCAAACATAGATTTATTACCGAGTAATACACGCGTCAAGTCAGATATGACTTAAGTTTGTCCGTGGCATAAGGAATAAAAACTAGTTTATTTGTCGGTGAATCAGTAATGAAGACATCATTATAGAACCGGTTCATATAACCGACGAGTCGCTCGGGAGAGATTCCTGTTGCCTACGGTTTTCTCAGAAATATGCCATCGTGTTGCTACGTAGGAATTCGGCGGTGACGACGCTATGAACACTATCATGTAAATGTAACAAACATAAAATAAGATTCAACGAAATTCTGTTATAAGTCACTAATTATCATTTTTAATATTTAAATTCACTCACCTTTTTAACTAACTATTATAAAGAAACACAAATAAAACTTAGTTTATTTTTTTTTAAAGTAAAATTCTATTTCGAATGTACAATAATTTAACAATCATTCATATTTTAAATACTTAAAGGTGTCAAAATAGGCCTAGAAGATTTAAATGTAATACAAAGAAATGTGTACCCTTATGGAAATCCTTTAAGTAACATCAAAGGGGAGATTTAAAATATTTATTTACTCAGAAGGATTTGCCGTCAATTGAACAAAAATCACCAGAGCGATAAAACCGAGGTCATTAATCATACGAAATAAATTTTGAAACCCTCATGTTACATGCATTGAATAGAACTTCACACAACAGCCGCGGAGATAACAACTTTCATTAATAACACGCACAATTACTGCCTTGTTTTATAAACAAAAATAAACTCTATAAAGCATACATCACATGAGACAAATTTTCACTAGAGATTTTCGAACTAATAATTTAAAGAATGAATTACAGAACTAACGAAAAAATCTTTTTATTGGATTGTCGTTTAGAAAAACTTATTTTCAAACAGCTAAAAAGTTTTAATACACAGTATGCCTGTCTGATAAAGATAACTGGACCTCTCTACCCCTTTCTTAGTCCCTTTTTTGAGTCTTATCTATTTAATTCATCTGCGAAGTCTTTCACGTCGGGATCCCTGACCGCATTGAGCGTAGGATATCGGTCACATGACGGCCCGACCCAAAGATTGGAGTTAAATTTACCAGAAGACGTTTATTTATTCGCTGATACCCACGATAATAATCTCTTAGGGTAACTGGATAACGATGAATGATTATTTACTTACGCTTTAATGGATTATAATTTGTGAATTGGAAACTCGATTACGTTTAAAGAGATAATGGTTGGAAATAATACAGGGTGTAATTTTTTAGTCAAGATAATCGATTTAGACCCATTGGCAACCTGGCCTAGTTTTACATAGACTATTGTCAATCATACTTCATACTAATATTATAAAGAGGAGAACTTTGAGTGTAATGAAATATAATCAAAAACTTACTGGGCTGATTTCAAAAATTCTTTCACCATTAAAAAGCTACGTTGTCAGTGAGTGGCATAGCCTATGTTTTATATTATTTTTTAATTTCACGCGGATAAAGTCACGAGCAACAGCTAGTAAACAAAACAATTCGGAGTAACCTTTACGCTATTTTGATGATGAAAATCTGGCTGTAGTTTTAGTAACCAATCGATCGTCTGTCAGTTTATAAATATGAAATAAAAGAGCAACATACCACAAGCCCTGTTGCATCCACGCGCCATACGAGGTGTGCAATAAGCCATTACCGACTCGTGTAATGGTGTTCGCAACCATTACCAGACCCCATACTGCTTTTTTAATGTAAACTCCGCAACTGTCATTTTATTATCCTGTATGTTGATGTTTTTTAACTTCACCATTATATCCCTTATTGGTTTTATTGTGTTGGTAACAATACAGTATTCTATTGTATCGTGTAGAGATAAATTGTGTTTGATAAAATTACTTCTTGTGTGTTTGATTTATAAAACGTATTATAACAGACTTCGAATGTTTTATATGAATATTATAAAATTTTATTAAGGATGTTACAATTTTCCATACTTTCTAACACAATAAACATGAAAAGAAATAGTAATTTAAACCAAACCTTACTCATACTTTAGCAATACATTTATAAAATTCTACGAACAAATGCCGTCGGAGTTTTTGGTTGGAAGATTCTCATAATACCCACATCTATATTGACGTAAAATAATTTCTTTACAGATAACTAAGAGATGTCTACAAGCGATTAGAACATAAGTGTGTTACTTGTAATTTGTGATCAGTTAAAACTATAAAATGTGTGAATCGCGGACTTTGAGTTTGTCTACCGTTGTGGTTCGATGGTTCATATTCGCGCTGCTCGGCTTTGAGTGGCATGTCAACTGTCAAGTGTTACAGCAAACTGCACAAGTTGACAGTTCCTACAATTTCTATTACGAACAACCATGTTGCAGCGGACCTCTGTCTAAAAGCAAATACCACGTGAGACATAAACGAGGTAAGCTTTACTTTATTTGTCTTAAGATATTTCTACATATTAACACAACAAAGAACACAAAATATTTGCGTGTAAATAATAATTGATTAAGGGCATAAATTTTATCTAAAATATCTGTTATGAAATTCTGTTAACTGTAAAACTGATTAATAATAATAATCTATTAGTATTGTGACATATTTTGAAGTATTATTCATAAATCCTACGGAAATCTTGCGAAATCTATAGGCGATGTTCCGGAAAGATGCGTTTCCAAGTCATGATTCATCATTCATGATAATACTGGATACCTCAAACGCACACATGCATATTTGATTGTGTTTGTGATACCTTATTTGTGTGTGTAAATGTAAATGTGCACGCGTATCTAAACACCATCACTAACACATACGCAAGAGTTATTCAAGGGTAACACGTGAGATAGGTATATCGTAAGTTTTGCGGTGTAAAAGAGACGGAATGATTCCATTGTTTCATTGCCCCCGCTGCAATGAAGAGAGAACATAATACAGTTGAAGTTAATGTTGCTCTTGAGAAAAATTGCAACGTGTCATGGCAACTTGTTAAATATATTTTACTTTATGTAAAACATAATTAAATAATCTAACGAAGTAAAGAACTAGAAAATTAAATATTTGTATATTCTTTAAAATAATTAAAATCACTTTATTTTAATTTATCTCTCTTCATAATTTTGCCTTATTAAATTAATATTAAAATTAAGAAAAAAAATGAGTGTTACCATAAATCGGTGTTATAAAAACATTTTAGCAACTTTGAAAGACGTTTAAATTCTTAACTGAGGTTTGCAGAACGTAAAATATTAACGATAAAATTGTAGTTACCATATTTAGTTCCACGAATCATATTAAAAAAGTTGAATTTATTTTGGTCTTTTCGCGAGCTAAAATATATTTTCGTGTAAATTTCGACCGCTTATTTGATTACATAGGAAAAACGTTACACAACAATTTTAGCTTTGACCGCGTTAGTGGACGTTTGGTCATCAAGCCACAATATTAATGCGCAGTTTACCGCTTCCATTAAACATTGCGGCTTTAAACAGTTCGCTGAGAGCTTAATGAATGCGGAAACTTGAATCATTAAGCCTCGTCACACTTAATGAAAATACTATGCATGAATCACACGCGTTACCTGACTGAAACGGTCAAGGGTCTGTGTGAAACGGCTGTGCTAGTATTCATAAAAATAAGTCGTATTTTAAATTGAGAAAAAAAAATTTGAAGCATAGTCAACTACTATGTCATTTACCTTAATATGACTATTGTATTCAATATCATCCAATACTCATTCTATCTTTTAATAAGATCATAATCAATTTAGAAATTTCAATTATGATATCACAATTCGATAACAAAACAAAACACATTTTGTATTAAGTTCTAATAATTCAAATAACAAAATGTTACATTCGCATTTACCACACAGCTGTTTACTAGAACTTATTTATTTCCAAACACAACCAAATTAATCCTCGCTAAATATTTTCGTATTCTATAATACATCCCTCTCGTGGTCAAATATAATACACAAAGATCGACAGTTCAATATCAAGGGTACAGGCTCAACTTCAACATCATGAAAAGTGTCAATCACGTAGGTTTCCAAATATCAAAACCGATTATCAGGCATATTAAGTCTGTTATTGTTATCGGCAGCTCCGTCCAACGAACCGTGAAGTAGATTAGGGACATCATAATATGCCATATTTTTGCCGTCAGCTGCACGCATCGCATGCACGCCTTCTCAAACGTTCAATTTTTTTGCACTTATTAAATTCTACTTTCGAGTCACGGAATTAAATTTTACCCTCATAACAATTTATGATTTCAAAGAAAAGTATAACTCGAAATTATTATAGAACTTTATGTAGTTAGAGGTTTAGTTAGATAGCTTTAAGATAATTCTTCGTTAGTTAGAGGACAGGCAAACATTAGGTCCAGTTTGTCATTAGCGGAGGCAATGTTTATCCAGTTGTCTTTAAAGTACGTGCATTTAAAACCCGTTGAATAGCCTTAAATGAAGGGGTGTCTACAGTCTTTATGACTACATGTCCGGCATTATTATTCCGGTTATGAATGAGACCCATGATAAACCTGTTTGTAATAAGAGAATATTGAGAAGAATACGTATTTTTGTGAGTGACCTGTGGAAATAAAATTAAAAGTAAACTAAGTCCTTGAAATACGATTCTCTTATTACACCATCATCTTTTCATCATATCATCCGTTCTATTGTTAAAATTAAAGGACCTCTCTTAAAAAGATATCTTTTTAAACTTTCAATTATTTGAAGTAATAGTATCACTTATTAATATTTCTCAATCTCTTAAACTTATTTCAATAAATGAAAACAGATATTCAATCATATCGTTCATATCGTTGTGAAAACTATAAGCAAACGTTTACGTTCGCGACGGATTTCAAAGTCCAAACGGCCTAGGAGTCTGTGAGGCAAATGTCCGTGCTAGTGGTGAACAAACAAAAAGCGTACGACGATTTGAAAGAAGGCGCTCACTCAGCCGGGCAAGTGAAAAGGGTAAAAAGAAACGCACAATAAGCGAAGGCAGCCACGTCCGGCGCAGTCGAAACTTGTACGCGAACCGCTTTGACTAGTGACCATGTCGCAGTTAAACCGAATACGATTGTTTGTTTCGATGTCTAGAATTTTTATTTTATTATAACATAGTGTGAATAAAAGTCAACTAGAAAACGTTTAAAATTGGAACGGAAAACTGGAATGAAAACCATGGAACTTACGCCTGTTATCGTGTACTTTTAAATGTACGTGTACTTGATTATCTTCGCTAAGACTACCGTTATTACCAACTAAACACATTTGTATTGTTTATTTAGTGTCGTTTTTTTGTACAAAGTTTATCATCAAAAGATACGGCAATAAAAATAATACCATTTATTTAAAAGCGCAAGTCACGTCTTGTATATTGTTTCTTTGGCGGACGTATTCAAACACCATGTAATATAAGTCTAATCGAAGGAGCACGTCTTCCGTGTCCCGGTGGGAGATGACATTACTTATTTCATCCTCCAGTGTACCGCAAAACATTTTGTTTGAAATTTGGTCACGTAGCGGTGAAGCGAAGGGTGTCCCATATCGTATCTCCAGACCATTGCGATCGTCCATTGTATTCTCACGAGACAAAGGGTTAAGGACACGAAGGCAGCTAACCTTCGTCAAATGCTTTTTGGTAGCAAACGCTCAGGTATTTGCGGCCGATCGGTTCGTTTAACTCAGTAGCATTTGTACGAATTTGTACTTGAATTCCATTCCATACCAAGTACACTCCACTGTCTTATTAGCGAAGCTTCAGGAATAAGTAAACATACAAATTAACATGGTTACAAAACGAAAACAGAATAACCACTTAAAATCGGAGAGTTCAAAAGTTTGCATTGGATTTACAGCACTCTCAAAGGTTAACGCGAGCAAGCCGACGCAACGGACTGTTCAACAAATAATGCTTTTGCTTATTCTTTCGCCTTTGAAATGCGCTGCTGCAAAATTTAGTTATTCAAATGTTGCTTTTGCTCACGTAAAAGGGTAAAGCCAATCTGAGATGTGAATTTCGCTTCGACGAAAGTGCACCAAGTGCTGTTAACATTTTTGTTTTCCTCATTTATGTTACTTGTAAACGAAATTGGTACAATCAATGTCAGGAAGAAGTTCTTTAATATTTATTACATGAAGTTACAACGAATCATGATAAAATGCGGTAACGGTCTATATATTGATTGCCGTGTGGCCACCAAGAGACCTTGAACTGTCAGTCTTTAAGATTCAGGTTAAGTCCACATGGCAACGCCACCCGTTGACAATTGTTCACAAGCAGTGCCTGAGCAGATGCAGTAATTATATTATTATCCATTTCAATATTTCATACACCCTATATGGGCCCTATTTTCTTATAATAGATTGTTGATGATTTAATTTAATATTCGTGCCAGCAGGTTTTATGGCAAAAATTAAAACATTATTAAATAAACAACAACTTCTTGAAAAAGCCTACCAGTTCCCGGAATTTACGTTGACTATATAAATGTAAGCCAATTAACTGTTATGCGTGCACTTTACATTTTTGGCTTCGTGAATGTTTTGAATGAAATCGTTTCAAGGGAAGTATTTTGATGTAAACGCGATAGTGTTCCGAGTCGGAGGAAAACAATGCGAGCTTCGGCCGGTCAACATTCCATTAAAATAAACTATGACCTATAAAAATTATGTGCGAATTTATTCGGACCTGCAGCGCGAAAAGTAAAACATTTTATTCGAATTATGCAGTCGAAGTCAGTAGGAGTTAAATTTACATTTAAACAACGTTGTTACGAAGTTTATTTTACAAAGTTGTTAGAATTTTATTCTCTATTTCCTTCTATGTTCTCTGTTATGATATTTATCGACACTTTGAATTTCGTTATGAGCTCCAACTTTCATATTTTTAAACAAGATAGTAAAGTTTTGGAATAATTTAAAATGACAATACGAGTACATAGAGCACCTTTTTTCCTAATGATTTCCATCTATGCTAATATTACAATGAGGAAAAATTTGTTTGTTTGATTGTAATGATAATGCTCAAAAACTACTAAGCTGATTTAAAAAATTGTTTTACCGTTAGAAAGGTAATTTATCTGTAAGTAAAATAGGCTATATTTTTTCATTTCTTTTTTATTATTTCACGCGAATGGAGTCGCGGGCAAAAGCTAGTCATATATAAAACTAATGGCAACTTAAAATAAATACATTAGAATATCTTCATAAATGTTTTATTACAATATTTAAAACGAGCATTCGCCCGCGACTCCGTCCCCGTGAAATTTAAAAAAATGGGTAGCTAATGTGTTCTTACAGACTATTCCCTGTATTTACCAAATTTCATCGAAATCCGTTCAGCCGTTTAGCCTACATACTCTAACAAACATCCATCTAAACTTTCGCATTTATAATATTAGTACGAATTTTATATTTTTGTATTAAAATTAAGCTACTTATAAATAAATTAAAAAAAAATAATCCTAAAAACATTATTCGCGATAAATGGTGCAAAAATAAACCAGTCCTATTACATTACCTATGGTATATTTAAACAGTAATACGAGTACTCAATAGTATAATTAAGCAATTTAAATATAAACACTACAATAATTGATTCAAAATTTGATTCATTATACAAAGCCAACAATGACACGGCGCCCGAGGCGGGGCCGGAATTGTGCCGATAACCTCAACTTACGTGACATGCTGATTTAATTATATTATTTTAATTTTGCTCTGATAAACGT
Organism: Papilio polytes; assembly: GCF_000836215.1. Lineage (NCBI taxonomy): Eukaryota > Metazoa > Arthropoda > Insecta > Lepidoptera > Papilionidae > Papilio > Papilio polytes. Next base: position 982,835 of record NW_013525516.1, read on the forward strand.
AAATGTTATTGGATCGCAATTCGTCAATTGTTTTATTGATACAGGTAACGTGACTGGATTATGAAGTCAGTTTATCTTTTACGTTTCATTGTTGTTACATGATTTATCGCTGTGTTATGAAGCTTAATTCAACAGTAATTTGTCCATATTACGTAGTTTTTTCATGTTATGTAATCTATTCTAATATTATAAACAAAGAAAACTTTGTTTGTTTGATTGTAATGTAATAACTCAAAAACTACTGCGCCAATTTCAAAATTTCTTTCACCATTAAAAAGCTACGTTGTCGGTAACATAGACTATGTTTTACATTTTTTTTTAATTTCACACGGACGGAGTTGCGGGCGAAAGCCAATAAATACTAAAGAGGAAAAATTTCCATATTTTTTGTATGTCTTGAAATAACTCATAAAATACTGGGCCAATTTTAAAAGTTATTTCACTATTAAAAAGGTAATTTGTCTGTGAGTAACATAAGCTACCATTTTAGATATTTTTTAATTGCACATAGATGAAGACGCGTGCAACAGCTAGTGTAAATATATTTGTGTCATACAAGGAAACAATGTTCGTTTTTTATTTTAATTTATTCGTAAATTTTGTAAACCCTAAAAAGTATCTGATATTAAATAAAAAATTAACTTTGAAGGTTTCTTGTCCATTATTAATTCACAAAGCTAAAACGATTACCGCAAAACTCCCGCCAAACCTCGTCAAAGAATAAAATTACAGAGCTTTTAAGTGAAAATAAGCAATGCGACGAAAACCAAAATTAGAAATAAACGCATAGTTTCTACAAATTAACATAAACGTTAAAAGCTTCGAATTAGCAAACAGGAAAACAAAGTTTTACGCAATCGTTTGCCTTAAACGCACACGAGCTTTTCTCTACTTTTATATACGCCTTTGAGTCTCATTGACTTGCCGTATTTTATGTATTTTTCTGAGATTTAACAAAAACATTAAAAGTTTAAACATGAAAGTATGTTTCATTTAATTTTTAACTCGCAAATACATTACAATTATTACACAAACTTTAAAAATAAAGCAATTTTATTTTAAGCTACAAAATTGCATCTTCAAACAATAATGACTTTCACGAGTTTAATTTTGGGCAACTTTTAATTTTAAAATTGATTAAACCGTTAAAGTACAACAGAATAATTTAAAAGGAAAGTTCATTAAGCTCCGTTCAACATAGTACAGCTTTTATCGCTTATATCATCTTTATGGACCTCGTAACTCTACACCGGAAGGCATCTATGCATAAAACTTGAATATTAGCCGCGGAATATTATACAACCTTGACAGAGCTTAGAAAAACATTACCACGTTGTAAAGAATTTAGTACCTTGAGCATTTCGTTTGAGTTGACTATATTTATATGCGCAGTTTATTTCCAAATTTAAGCTACGCTTTACGATGTCGGAATGAACGCGGTAAAGCTGATTTAAGTTTGGGAGACAGTGTGTGCTGACAGAATGCGGCAGTAAAAAGAACGTAAACGTTACGGTCGACTGTTTAATGCTGGTTCAAACATCAACATTATTTTATGTTAGATATATTTCTAAATAGTCTTAAAGTAAAATTTGCATACCATGTTCCTAAGTGTAAACTGGAGATTTATTATCGTATATAAATAAATTTTATAACAGTTATTCTTACTAAAGATTAGTTAGTTATTGCTATAGAAGTAGGAAATGTTAAAATTAGTAGCAATATTTTCTTAATACTAAGAAATGTGTTGCAAATATCATACTAATATTATGAACACGAAAGTTTGGATGGATGTTAAACGTATCTCGAAAAGGGCTTACCGAATTTTGACGAAATTTGGCATGGAAGTACACCATTATCTGGAAGAACACATGAGATACTTATTAAGTTATTTTTTAAATTCCGCGCAGACAAAGTCGCGGTTGAAATCTAGTTGTTAAATACGAAGACTCAAAAGTTGCTGGTCTTTGTTTAACTATTTATAAGTTTGTGAAATTACTTTCTGATGTTAGTTTGGTTGATTTATAGCCTCAAGAAATACTTAAGTTTGAAGATTAAAATAATTAATTTTGCAAGTAATCTTCACAACCCTTCATTCAAAGCCTGTGAGTTTTCCATCAAATTACATTTGCATCGGACATTCCTGTCAAATTTCGTTTGTGAATAATAGAGTAAGTTTAATTACTTACCAACATCTAGGCACCTAGTATTAATTAAGCTTTGTTCTCGATATTTGAAGTTGCTATTGGGCTTTGCTTTTTAAATCTAAATTATTGCTTCACTCAGTTCTAATTGAAATTAGTTTCAAACTATTTTCAATTAACTCAAGCGCTATTTTGTGCTGTCACTTATTTTAGTTGGTTATATTACTCTGTCTATTCTCGGTGAAACAATGTTGTTATTGTGTTTTACATAGAAAACGACTTTTAATATTTACTTTCATAGTAAGAATAGACAAGTAAGATATTAAGAGCGTGCGTACATCTGACACTAAATCATCGCATAACTATTTAGTCTCGCTTTAATACTCAATTTTTCGTTCTGCAACTAAACAGTTAAATGGGCTGTAAAACAACCGAACAGTTGTGCGATAGTTTTTTCAAAGTTGTGCGCCCGCTCTTAATGTGTTCTGAACCTAAATCAAGACCAAAGTATTATACACGAATATCTGTAAATCAATTAGTTTTGTAATAAAATTTTTTCATCGAATATCGCAAAAAATGTGTGGTTAGAAAAGGAATCTTAAAAAATTCACCCCCAAATAAAGGAGTGCGCTTCAATCAATAAGTACATTCGGCCGTTTCGAATGCAGTCCGCGCTTGTCAAAGGTAATCGGATCCGTGTTGGAGCGGCGTTCTTTTGTTTTCGCACTTATACGCCTTTAGTTTGTTTTGTTCTGTAACTCTATACTCTCGCATCTCGCGCCATTATTGACACTTCATGTCAAAACAACAAACCGATTGAATAGGACACACGGAAACTTTTTCTGAATTAAAGCCATGATATATCGAAATGTGAACATAGAAAATTCTTGTACTTTTCTGAAACTGGAGAGTTTAGTTAAAAGTGTCGGTGATCGTCTGTAGCGGGCTTAATAGATTTTTATTGAGTTGAAACGGCAAACAGTTTGCAAAGCAAAAATGGTTATTTCAAAGATAATTAAATCGTAGAGATGTTATAATACCTATATTTTTTATTTTTACCAAAAACAATTTAATATTCTCTATTACGCTAAATACCCGAACACTTCATCCATGAAAATGTTTCATATGTTGAGACTAGAAATCCTACTACACTGTAAAAATACTTTTAGAAAGTTTTCATGAAGGAAATTGATAGATAAAAATCTTCTATAAACTCGTTCTGAAATGTCGTTTCGCTCCACGCCTTGCATTTTTAGTACTTTTAAATTTTAAACTATCTTATTTACTTGCATATTTAAATGTTTCAAGTTTTATATTTTCAAATATAAAAATATACGAAAACTTGATCAGAAGTAAAGTAACTTTTACGGTTAATTTCTAATAGCTTTGCTTAAAATCTTAACAAAACTTCTTTCTGAATACAAAACGAATCTAAATAATTCGCGTGTATCTTTCCTTGAAAAACCAAGTCCATATTGAACATTTTTTTTAATCCGATAAAAGATACATCCATTTGCAGTTGCAGTAAATAAGTATACATCAAGACACGCGACTTATTAACGAAGCATTTAGAACCGCGCCATCGCCATACAATATACTGCCCACTAAATTATTAAATTCAATAAACGTAGTCCATGAATAATTTTAAACGTACATTTACGACCGTACGTATTCTCCGGAATAAATCGTCTGTTATCAACCATAAAACAAACCGCGGGATTACCGATTTAAATTCGTCGATAGCGGAACAGTTAAGGGGGCTTTATAAATTAACGGCGCCAATTTCCCTAATGACATTGTAAAAGGAAACTTTACGATGGTTGTATTCACTTTAACGATATGCGACACACGGACCTGTAAAAGGCATTTACTTGATATTGACATGTTTCGGAATCCTATTTTAACTCAACAGGGGGCATTCAATTTTATCTCGGTATTTAACGTAAACCAATAGTTAAGTTGATAACTCGATTAGTGTTAATTCCTATCCATAAATTTTATCGAAAACTAACAAACGATTTAATTATAAAATATATAGTTATATTAATAAAATATGAGATAACTCAAAGTAAATTTTTCAAAACAATTGTATTTCATTAAAAGAAATCTTACTAATATTATAAATGTGAAAGTTTGAATGGATGGATGGATGTTAGTGAGAGTTTGTAGCCTAAACGGCTAAACGGATCATGATGAAATTTCGCATAGATGTAGAGGATAGTCTGGAAGAACACATAGGCTACTCACTTGTGTTTTTTTTTATATATATTATAAAGAGGAAAGATTTGTATTTTTGAAGGTATTGAAAGACCTCAAAAAACTATGCGCCGCTTTAAAAATTGTTTCACTATTTAAAAGCTACGTTATCAGTGAGTAAAATAGGCTTCTTATGATTTTTAATTTCGCGCGGGCGAAGTCGCGAGCAATAGCTAGTAGACAATATTTCAAGCGAAGCGACGTACTTTTAAAATATTATACACGTCTAAATATTGAATACAAAACTAATTTACAAAGTTTCTAATTTTGGAGTTTATATACAAATCGTCCAATCAGTGGGATAACAAAATAAACACAAGGTACCTGTCTATCTGAGAATTAATTATAGACTGCCTTTAGCAGGTGTACGCCGCAGGCCGCGGGTCGAAAACTGTTGGAGTTCTTGTCGTGTACACTTCTATACTCAAGTGTTCCGACAGACGATACGAATTCTTGTCAGGTTTTACTTTGAGTATCAACATTGTTAAAAATTCTAGGTAAAAATTACTCAGTACTTTCCGTCAATAACGTGAGTAAAAACTTTATTCCACATCGATACTCAGCCTACCGATTCCAGCCAGTAGTGGCGCACTTAGTCGTAAGATTTATGATTGACATTGACAGATGTCATAGGGAAGTAACGTACATGTCAAAGATGTTGCACCGCCATTACACCATGGTACCGATTTCTTCTACAGAACGCACTTTTCCATTATCCAATTTTAAAATAAAAACGCGGACGTAAAGAATTATATTACTTAAATAATTTTATTACGGAATGAATTTAATATTAAATTTGCAATTTAATATTTGGCCCATTATAAATTTAATTTCGACCGAAGTCATAACTCTATGGAATAATGATGGAAATGAATCCCGTTCCTTCATCAAATTAGAGCAGTCCCCCAAACAAATAGGTAACGACTATGCCCGCCGTTGGGCCCAAATTATATTACTTTATTGTTATTCTTTTTTTTACTTTGTTCCCCCAAACTAACGTAATTGGCTCGGGATCACGCTACAATAACTATAAACTGCGCTATTGGATTGGTTTTGTGAGTTTTATTGCCTATTGTATACTTACAATATGCTTCCTAAGCCATCCATAAACGACTCAATGCTTAAAAAATAATTTATCAAACAGAAATTAATATTACTTTCATAACGGGTATATCAAGAACGTAACATTAATCGTTAATTAAATTTATTAAGTAGTATGTGGATAACATATTTTTTTTTTATTTTATTTAAAAATATTTGCATTTCCAACATTTTTAATACTTCTAATCCGACCATTTTTTCATTGCCATCTTCAAAATCAAGACCTTTAAGAAAATCGGACTTCTACTATATGAAATCTATTTTAAAATTTTGAGAATTGCTTGAGAAAGTGACTTCTCTGCATACACACTATGACATAAATAGCTCGTATATTATTAATTTTCATATTTACCATATAACGCAACCTTAACACGTACTGTTTATGAAACAAAGCCGGCTAATTAAGGTACTAAGTAGGTTATTATAGGCATAACAATATATTGGACGTGGATTTAATAGTGATATAATGAAGAGGTCATTGTTTCCCAGATCATAGGGCTTGATGGAGACCGATCGTGACGCCGAATCGTTTATCGAGTGGACGATGAAGTGTCCTCGATACCACATGGCAATGTTCACACGTCCAACGTCCCACTCTAGTGGCCACTACTGTGAAATCAGACCGGTGTCCGAAACAAACGTCTAGCCTGTCCTGTCATCGGATTGGTTAATTGAAAAGCTTCGATTTTCGAAAAAACAAATCCAAAACGTTTCATATTTTCTTGGTATAGACATACCAGTTATCTGACTCGGTAGGCATATGTCAAAATAAATTATAGCTCACTAGCTTTCGTCCGCGTGAATTTAAAAAGTAATATCAAACATAGCCTATGTTAGTCACAGACAATGTAGCTTTTTAATGGTGAAAGAATTTGTGAAATCGGCCCAGTAGTTTTTGAGTTATTTCATTACAATCAAACAAACAAAGTTTTCCTCTTCATAATATTAGTATGACTAGCGCCCCTGAGCCTATTTAAACAGAGTGTCACTAAATTCTTACTATACTGTAGCCTTGTTGTAGCAAACCTATCATACAAAAGAATGTCAAGCCTTTTACTCAATAAACTGTTACGGTTTAGTTCGCATTTTTTTACTAGACGAGTACTAGAAGCTTGTTAACGCTTGGTATTTCTAAAAAGTAATCACAGCCCATAGTCTGTCGACTATTATTTCTTCGTACACATGTTTGAATTACTATACTTTAGTGATTTTAGTGGATTTGTGGATACACGCTAGTTAACAGTGAAGCGTTATTCAATGCTCACGGACAGCCGTCAATTGTTTAGATTATCGCATCGACGTCGACATCGAGTAAGCATCGTGGAATTAACACGAGTGCGTTTGACAAGCGGGCTCTTCGTTTATCACACTCAAATCTGTAGACCGTAATGAAGCCATTACTATTCATGGCCTATTGTTTTCGGATAGTAGGAATTGAGTTCATTCAGAAACAAAGCATTAGTTTTACTATGGTTTTTAACTTTATATCAACTTCGTATACAAATATTTATACTAATATAAAAAAGCGTAAACACACACTACTGTGTGGAGTATAATGTCAGCAATCACAGCATATTTTTGAATAATTCCGTCTTTAATAAAAAGTCCCGCACTTACGACACGCTTTAGGCTAGATATTTTCACGTTATTAAACTTAGGGGATAAATAATTTGGTAAAAACCTTCATGTGCGAAAGGGATCATAGACTACAAGCTGCCAACATCAAGGGAGCAAGGTTGTCATTTATGCATTTAAATTTTGATAGTTTACAAATGTAAATAATAAAATATTTATAATTTCATGCGGATGAAGTCACACGGGAATAGCTAGGTCTCGAATAAATCGTGACTGCGCGAACATAGGTAGTAGCTAGGACTACCTGTTAAAATGTACAAAGGCTTCATTACATCAAAACTTGTATCAGAGTAAAACTTCCAGTCCCACGTCTATTTGCTTGAAATACAATAATGGAAAATGTTGTTTTTTTGTACAATATAAATACGAGAGTCTATCAGTTCTATTTATCCCTTTTAATCCACTTTTATTAACGATTTTCGTTTTATCCTCGGACTCGGATATTTAAATGTAAATACAATTTTCCCGGCTCGGCCATTTCAAAGGAAAAGAAAGAAAGAAAAAAAAAGAAAGTATAACCACTGCAGTCAATTACGAGGCTTAAAAATATCGCCGGCATTATTCTGTGGTATTTAAAAAAAGAAGGGTTCTCAATCCTCAAAATCGCTAGAAACAACTTAAATTTCGTTCGGCTTAAGGCCGCAAAATCTTTGTTTTTACAAGAGGATTGCCACTCCGCTAGCCTTGAATATTTTAGGTATTTTGTTAATTTCTAAATCCTCCTTTTTAACTCGAGTCGGAGGGAAGTCGGCATTCACCGCTAACAGTTTCATGATTAATGACTGAAAACTCTTTGATGGCTTTTTAATTAGAGCTAAAATAGGGGTGTTATACTGTGCCCCGCCGGTTGCGGGCAGGTCGTATCGACCACTGTTATATTTCATAGAAGGGGAGATCAGCTACGAATTTGCAAGTCTAATAAATTGTGGAATATAAGCCTAGACCTTATTGCCGCAAAATTATAACATTCCAATTGGTAAAGTTAATATTTTTTTTATTAACATAATATAAATAAACTATATATATGAAGATAAAAAGTATTTATGTCATTCTTACTTTAGGACACCATTTTCGATAAGTACATAAGTGTGTTTACTTATCCCCGACACAAGAATTGAATTTCTAACTTTGAATTACAAATTTATTTCCTCCACCCAACTTGCCTTTCGGATTATTTCCATTCTTCAGTGGGAATAGCGATTAATATTCAATATGAACAGCCTACTTGAATGATTGTTTTTCCAGACCGCCATATAAATCGAGATCCGTCTGTAGGCTCTTTATAATTACTAAAATGTAAATGTTTAATTTTCTTCTTACATTTTCATCTTTGGGTTATTTACAAGTGAAACTGTAAAGGCGAATTTTAACATCTTACTAATCTTATAATGCGAAAGATTGGATAGATGGTTTGTTAGACTTTGTAGCCAAAACTGCTGAACGGATCACGATGAATTTTAGGAAAGATGTAGTCTGCTCACGGGCGAAAGGTACTCTTCAATCAATTTTTAAACTCGTTATAGACAAACTTACAATACAAACAAGTATAAGAAGTACATTATCAAGGAAATACAAAACAAAATGCGATTTCATAGATATTTTAATAACTCTGATTAAGTCTTGACTTTTCATTCTAAAGAATTTATGAAAGTCACGGATTTCTTATTGAGCTTACGAAAATATTTCCATTACTAGCGTTGGCACATTGAAAACAATGACTCGTGGAAAACTTCACTAAGCAGCCACTTGGAACGTTTAGGCCAAACAAAACATTTTTATGATGGTCGGATACCGTCGGCGAATTTCGAATACTTTTAAAAGTAGCGATCTAGCGAAGTCATTGTCTTATTTGCATAAGAATACACCCCTAGTGAAACTTTAACTTCTACGTTCGCTAATTTTCAACAATTTCAAAGTTAATTTATGCATTTAAAATATCGCAGAACAATGTAAAAAGTTGCGTGTTCCCGCCGGGGCTCAGATGTGCCGTCGCGTCTGCTCGTTGTAATATATGCACGTTATTAGAAACAAAGTTTTAAATTCAACATAATCCTCTTAAAATTTGATTTATTTCCAATTTAATTTGTAAGCTTCTTTACTTGTTTTATTCAATACGCTAACCGAAACGTTAATTTTGCATATATCTCAAAATGTTGGTAGCGAAATATGAATTTATTAATTTAAAGAACGTTTAATAAAATCGATTTAAAATCTGGCTATGAATTAAATATAAAAAGTTATCTTTTAGAAACGAGACTTACGTGGTTAGACTGATATACTATTGAAATATAGTGACAAGAAAATAATTTCAGAGAATCTTTACCTTATTTGAAATGTCTAACATTATTAATTTATTTTAACTAAAGAATTCACATGCGAATGTAAAACGCTGTTTTTGGCATACGTAGTTTTTCTCTGTGTGTTATGTAAATTTCCTAAAATTTGTCTGTTTAGTACCATCAAATTACTCCAGTATACGTTACATTTACAAATAAAAATAAAATATGATCAATAACTTGTTACCTTGGTAGGTATATCAGTTTTTCCTATACGCATAGTTATACGTCTCAAGTTTATTGATATACCTATTTCTTTTACCTTTCCATTACTCGACATTCCTTCTTATTGAATGAACTGAATAAGAAATATATTTTTCGGTCTATTTATTAGAGGCCTTTGATCGATACTTGTTCTCGAAACAGAATACAGTATTCATGGAATTATTTTTGTTTCGATGTACCAAAGTTATATTAGTATTTGATTTCATTCAATATCGTTATTTAATAAATCATGTAAAACATTATTATTACACTTCTTCTATAACATTATGTCACTGTAGAAAGTTTTTTTATATTGCAATCAGTATTCTTGTTTATTCAATCGAGTTAAAATACGAGTAACTATTTTTCATTATAAATTCGTTCAAACATACAAAACAAATTTAACAGTACATTTCGAAAATGTGCACATTGCTTATACAAATAGTAAAATAAGCTGTGTTTATTCTGAACAATTAAACTCACATTATCTCATAAAATATTAACAGGGCGAGTCACGGTTCGTACGGAGCGTTTTGGCTAAGCTGCTAGCAAAATGTTTTCCTTTCCAAACTAACACAAAACAATTTCTCACAGAGTCAGTGCTGTCCATTCGGCATCCGAGCAAGTTTAACTCCAAACAATAGTTGAGCGGAGCAACAAAGAAAGTTGCCGGGCTGCGGTGAGAGCGTGTGTAGACCGACTTACAGATCCCGTCGTTAGTCCTCTACTTTATTGTGTGTAAATATAACTTTTTAACAAGAGAAAATAATTGTGCCTAGAATGACTATACTATCTGTCTTACCGACATATATGCTGTGCCGTACAAACGGGTTCGGGTCCCGCGGCGTAACCTATCTTATAACTACGAATTCACCGGAGGGCATAATATTGTAAGCTAGGGAGAATGTGGTTACTAGCTTGATAATCGTTTCACCTCCTGCAGGTGCCTGGTCTGGTCAGTACCAGCGATGCTGCCCCAAAATGCACCCGTATGCACCGAACTGATTTCAAACGCGAAACCGAATTTGAGCGACCCCGTTAGCTTACCGAAATTGACACGCCCGTTGTGTCTTCGCGTTGTCATACAAGCAACCACATTTACTTACCAATTGGCACACGGAACCCGACCAACTCACTTGGCTGCTTGATGACGACTTTTTCCGCACACCTCTCCGCAGGCCCCGCGCCCGTCTGCACTGGAGAGGGATTTTCCATCTACCCGCCCGTGCGGGAGAAATAAAAATAAGCCCAGTTACTTTCACGTAACCGGGTTTAACGTTTAACGTACGGGTTCGCCACCGAATGCGGCGAACCCGTACGTTCTGTACCGAACATATGCAGTCTTTGAAATGAGGATTTTGTTTACGTTATTGTATACCTTGACCACGTTATACTATTGCAATTTAATGGTAAAAATCAATTATATTCGTTTTGGTACATTCGTCATCCCACGCGCAGGATAATTCAATACATCACTGAATATAGCAAAAATCATAAGTCAAGTTAATATTAATCGACTGAAGGTCTGATAGAAAAATAAATATTCCTAAGAGAAGTTGGGACGTGACTAAAAACTTAATTCGGAAAAATGCTACAAGAGTTTTCACTCGGCTCCGAAAGTGTATGTGGGGGGTTGGTGATTTATTTGCGGGTATGAGGCGTGAAGCAAATGAACTGGCCGTGTTGGGAGATATACGACAGGACCGCGCCGTAACTAGGGGGGTGTGAAGTGGGTGTCTTAGATCACGCCGACCGAGCCGCGACGCTTAAGTTAGATCATTACAAGATCTGTTGCTTCGCGGATTTGTTAAATACTTATCCGGCTCAATGCTATTACACGCAAGTTATATTTATCACATTATAACAATTAAACCTTTCGCTGCAATATTTTGTTGGTATTTTACCTACTTGTATGCTTAGTAAAATAAACTGTTCAAATCTATTACAGATAAAATTCACAAAACTTTCTTAAAGTGTTTAAGGTTTGTGATAAAAAAAAAAAAAAACATTTAATAAATAAATGTTTAACTGGTATTTTTTGAAGTAACAATCTTTAGTTTGAATAATCCATAGCCGAATTCTCCTTTTTGTCAAACTGTCATCGCCGACTGGCGATTAGTCAAACTCCTAAGTGCTGCTCCTCTCTTGTTTTTCTGACTGCGATCCTCGGCAACTGTAATTTATGCGACTTAACACTTCCACTTCCAATTCGAAATTCGAAATCGCCGGCTATCCCAAGGCAAAACCGAAGGTTTATTTATGGAGCGCCGAGTTAAGTTTTAAACTAAAAGTTGTGGGTGCAACGGACTGGAGACTTTTTGCTCTAACTTGTTACTCTCCCACTGGAAAACTACATGTGTTTTATCTATATGTTGGACTAAATATATAAACTTAAGGATTTTCACATGCCAGTGTAATTAAAAATAACATCAACTTTAATTGTCATTGAACAGTAATTGTTTTGACTTACACATTGTTTTTTTTTAAAAAAAAAAAAACAAAGTATATAGAAATAGAAATGCCCCGTTGGAGAAAGCATTTTTATAAAATAACAAGTTTATTTGAAAGATAAACTGGATTAAGACAGGCGACAAAGGTAACAACAAGACAGAACTATAATCAATAAATAGGTTGTGAGTTTGCAGTAGCCCTTGTTGTGTTGTTTGACCTGTGTATTGACAAGCAATCTATTTTCGCTAAAAGAGAACCAAACAAACAGAGCGCGGTGCCGGCGTGATTGCGCGAAGCAACATCGCGTTTGTTTATCCTCCTTTGCCTTTGATTAGCTACTTTAGTTTTCTATATTAAAAGGAAAACATAAAATAACTCTTATGCTACTGTTTGTAGAGTGGATTTCTTTAAATCCGATTTGCCGCAGCTCCCGGGTATCAGTAATTTGATTTTGTTTACAAGCAATATGTTCTTCGTAGTGATGCAATCAATTTCAAAATGTTAACTTTTAAATCAAACGAGGGAGTTTTCTTGATATTCAATTACTAAATACGACTCTGGATTTAAGTGACTTTCATATTAACTTTGAAAATTAGTTGTAAATATATTAATTTCATTAGGACTACCTACAAATTTATTTCACACAACACACACATACAATAATTTTAATGAGATTGTGAAGAAATTTATACTAATATTATAGACGAAATATTTTTGTATGTATTTGATTCACGTAAAACTACTGGGCTGATTTTAAAAAATCTTTCACTATTAGAAAGGTAATTTATCTGTGAGTAACAAGCATTTTTTACTTTTTACTTTCACGGGGATGAAGTATTATAAACGGCTAGTTAGTTATATTTAATTTCAATATTTTCTATGGACAAAGCCATGCGATAGGCTTTAATGCACGTACCTTTTAATGTAACTACATTAAATATTTGCAATGCTTTATTTTTTTGTTGCAAAGCCTCTTTCAATCCCGATATTATTTTCAATCGAGGGTAGAATGTAAAAGACTGCTTTAAGAGGGGTCGGAAGACAAGGATTTAACTTCGCCTCACTATCGATTCACTCTACTTGATATTTGTCTCCAAATATCCCTTGATTTATGCCTTTAAAGAATTCATTGCTGTATTTTTACACCTACATGGTTGTTAAAACATATAAATGTGGTTGTTAAAACATTATCGAGTTAAACAAAGGAAGCAGCTACTAAGGAAATAGATTGACTTTAATCTACCTCGGTAAGCATTATTTTGTCATTTTCAAGTCTGTTATGATATCAGTAGAAAAATCATATAGTGATTTAAAACATTAGTGCGTTGAGAAAAACTCAACATTAAAATTAAAATCTCTTAGTTTCAAATACACCGTTATACTAAAAGTGATTTTATTACGTCTACCAACAGTATTAGTTGAAAAAAGTGTTTACATTTCCACTTTAGTCCCTCAGAGGAATCTTGACCTAAAGTTGTTTTTCTAACGTCCCCTTGTTATTGTACCCGCGCGCCGCCCGTTTGATTTTGTTACTCGCTGTCCCGATTGTAAAGCTGTAATTACAACCGATTTATTTACATAAACCTTATTGCGTCTGTGACCCTTATTCAGGCCAAAGTCAATGTTACTATAATATTATGCCGATAGATAAAACAAAATCAATTTTAAATATGCTCTCAACAGACACTTTTAATTAAGGGAAATTCTTGCTGTTTGTACAAAAAGAAACTTCGTTAACAGTTAGTAATATTCAAAATTTTAAAAGTCGTCTTTTTATTACACAACAGAATATAAAACAGTAGCGGCCATGGTAAAAGTCCTTTGAGCTTCGGCACCTCCCACCTCTCAGAGGCAACAATTAAAACAATAAGTACCGGGGGAGTGAAGGGTGTAACTACTGAGTGGAAGCGAATGACAGATTTCGCGCCGGCACCGTTTTGCCGCGGCCTCTTACGCCGAGAATGCCAAAGGTGGGTAAATTATGTGACGTCACGTCCCAAATGGAATGTAATTGGAATATAATGGTAATACCAAACGTTTTCTTTTTAATTCCCGGCCCGACAACGAAATGCCGTGGAGTCGTTGCTTACATTTTTGCGTACAAATATTTTGTACAATGATTTAATGAAAAAAATATGACACTAATAGGTTTTGATACATATTTTTGTGCTTGTTGAGAACGTTATAGAATTAAATTTAAAATTTAGTTGATATATCGTTGGATGTGGACTCCTTACAGTTTCATCAAAAAAGGGTGTTTGTAAATTGCAAAAGGAAACTTTTGACGTCGTACGTTTATTCGTTGGGCCAGCTGTCACGCCGGTCGGATTTCATATCGCGGCCCGTCAAACAACAAAAGTTCCTCGTATGTACCGCCATATTGCTAAAACAATGAATGCAATGTATGTAAAGAGAAGGGGTGTCGCCGCCACGATAGTTCTCATGACGGCCCACCGATGCGGAAGGAAGCCGCACTCCAGTTTTTAAAAATGGCTGCCTGTCAGACGTCACACTGACGGGAGGAACAGGAAAAACAAGATGGCGACCCTTCGATAAAAGGGTTTGTTAAGTTGTTTTGTTGAACGATTCGAAATCACTTCGACGATCGGCCAATGGTTGGGTAAAATTTCCCGTACTTTGTAGTAATTTTTCTTAGCTTCCATTAATGAATCAATTAGTAATACATCTAAACGTTTAAACTTTTTTATTTAAGTATTCAAATAATATATCCGGAGATATTAAATGGAATTTCTAACTGTTTTATTGATTATTCATGAGGATAGTTTGAACTTCTATTCTTAGCAGAGTAACTTTTCCTGCTACATTTATTTAATTCTCACTTTGATGTTAAGACGTAATTTAAAACATACTGAATGTTTACAAGTCAAGTGCTTTAGGGTCTGTAAAAGGCTCAAGGTTGTCCATAACAGTGTCGAAGCAAGCTTTTTGAAAGTGAAGCAGCTCTCAGGGCTCGGGCAGGGCAATATGAAGGCCGAGGCAGCTCTCCAAAGGGCCCGGTCGTCTCGGATGTCGCCGGGAGAGACCATTCGTGGGGCCCGGCCACACCCCCCACTCGACACGCACATAAGCCTACAAGCGGTCCGCTTTATTTATTATGTACAGCCATTAACGCCAACCATCATGGCGGCAGGTTTTTCAATTTTTAATTTCCCTCTTCGATCACCTCGGTGACACTTAAACGGACCCCCGAATTGACCCCGAGTTCTTGACTCGCTGTGAACTACCCACTCGTCTAAACAGTTAATTTTTTGGATTTCATCCCACAAACTAATACAGAATATCGCACAATCTTTATTTCGTAAAAAAGATACTTATCGTATTCGTATTTATAAAAAAGTGAATAAATCCCAGTTTTGTTAATTGTATACATCTAACCGTCAAACACTTGTAACCTTCGCAAACAAAACTGAGCAATAGCAAAAAAAAAACAATATTAGGAAAGAAAATTCCATCATAATTATATTAATATTCCCTTTTTTAGGGTCTCCTTAAATGGCTTCTCTTGTATCAAATCCATTTTGATAAATTCTGCTGACACATTTTACAATTTAAAACAAAATGAACACTTGAACTGAATGTGATTCATTTTGTAATATCATCACAAAGGTGTGTACATTGCGGAGTATTTATGCTTCGTATCTAACTAATACGGCTTCATTCCGTCTACCCCCGAAAATATAACCGAAAGTTTTTGTGGGGCTTCTGAGCATTTCGGGCAAAATGGCGTCCATTTTTTAATTTAGCAGCCCCTCTCTCTTCGCACTAATCACATTAAAGGTTAAGCAACTTCAGCATTAAAGTGACGATGTTACGTAGCTATTCTTGAGCATATACGGCACAGACCCGAAAGTTTTCGGGCTTAACTGACCGCAGCTTCGTCCACTTACGTTCTTCAACAGGAAACTATGCCGATGACATTTAACGTGTAAGGCATAGGAGACATTATCTGGTAAAGTTTGCGTCACAACTATCCGCTCGTGTGTCCGACTGGCGCCCTACGGCACTGGCGAATTTCGATCGGTGATTCTCTGAAAATTTCATTAAATTTAATTCTAAACTGTGAGGCCGGCCGGTTGGGAATTCGGTCAGAAGCAAACGAGTTAAAGTTCGCGAGTACCTCGCCAAATTAATCTTGAGGGAGTTCCGATGTTATCCTCCGCCACGGCCGTCGAATACGCCAAGTCCGTCTGACGTTATAAATTAACAAACCCTCGCAAGTAATTAAGCGTTAGGTGTATTTCACATTGGACTTAACGAACAAAAATTCAATTAACCCAAATTGTTAGAATAATATTTCAAGGAGGTTTATTCCTATTTACATATCTCGTAAATCTAAATCAACGCGAGCCTGTCTTGTCATCAACCGAGATCCACTTCCTTGTGATAAAATAAAAATAAACAGCGAAGCTTCAAAGAATGGTTGTTTGCATTATTTTTTATACCTCCTGAAAAGCCCTACAAAAATTTCTCGTACTTGAACTTTATATTTAGAAATCTTTAATATTTTTTTCTCATTTTTTATTTGTTTTTTTAATTAAAATACACTTCTTATCAAACTTTATAAATACTACTCATACCAAGTCTACAGAAAACAACTGCTATTTAAATAAATCTTCCACATTATCCGAATTAAATTTATTTGCAACATAATGTATGTAGGTGAGTCTTATTAAGTATGCAGCTACGTGGGCGGTAAGCCGCATGTCCGATGGAGTTAGTTCAAACTTCATAACGAACACAGTTAAATATCTATTAAAATTCGTCAAATGAGTCGCTTCGCCATTTGCATATTTTGTAGCGCGGTCGAGTTTGGGCCGGGCGAATGCTGTCGGTTAATTTTGCTGAATTCCCTCGACTGCGCCTCGCAACTCGCAAGGCTTTCTCTACTCCGCGGTCTAGAATTAAACGTTGATTAATTTCGTGCAGTTTTCGGGCACCGACGTGTAATGCAAAACATATATACAGGTGTGTTCATTTCGCCACCGCTTTGAAAGTACAAACTAGTTAACGTTTCGCTCGTAGTTGAGCTATGGAACAACGGTCGGTTTATTCGTGTAATTAAATGAACCTAATGTTTTTAACATAGTTTAAATGTATGGAAACTGTTTAGAATGTAATAAAATATGTAAAATCGAAATTATGTAAAATACATCTTCACGATTTAACGTAAAATTTTGAAAACAATGGCTTGTATGACTCATCGTGTGGTTATCGAGTAATCCATTAAGATGAGTAAATTTAAACAATGCACCATAATTCAGTAGACATCAAGGATGGGCATTGCAGGACTCAAGGGACCGCTCAGCCGTCAATCACTTACCCACCAGTCCACACAGATCTCATAAAATATTTACAAACCTATTTGTGAGTGGCCGCGAATCCATTATGCTTGCCTTTTATGAATGCTCGCCCTATCGTGTTGCATAGGGCGGACTTAATATGGCACTTGTAACTGGTAATCATTGCTTATTTATGCCTCAACGTCTAGACACGTCTAGTTTTCCAGTATTTGCTGTCACGAACGTATAAATTTATAAATTGGTCGTGCATGTACGATGAAAGCATCGATTTTAAGGTGGAAATAACTTCAAACAATGTGTAACATGCTAAACACCTTCTTTGAGTATCACATGTTTTTAATGATCAAAATATGATATGTAACTATTAAGGCTTTATAGAAATTCATTAATTGAGATTTTTATTTGGACAGGCACTGTAATATTGCCTTTATCTTTGCGCATAATGTGTTATAATAGATCATTGTCAAAACGTAATTCAAGACTGACGCCGCTTAAAACTTAAATTACTTTTTTAAAAACAAATTATGAAAGGGGATTGATGTAAATGATTTGCGAAAATGCCGTCGATTTATGTTTTAAATACTTTTATGGCTTTCTTAGTGCAGGTTTCCACTGATAAAAAGGTAAGAATATATTTCGTCCAACCTTTCATTGTATTCGACAAAACTTTGATTAGTATATCCCAATATGGAATTCTACTCTAAGAATTAATCCAATGTCACATTAAGCCTCTTAAATTCCTCATCTCCCTTTAAGATACTTTACCAAAATCTCAAAAGGGCTTTGCACAACACCGTATCAGCTCTGCTCAGAGTAAATAACGAGTTGAAAAATGACAGTAATAACTATCGGGATAATGAGTGGGGCGGAAATGCCCCGAGGGATACATGGGGCGCCTGAGTAGACCAAATGTCGCGCTTTGCCTCCCACAAGGTAAACACCGACGATTCGAACGAAGCTTTACCGAATTCATTTTTTACTTTTTCGCAATTTTTCAATCTACTGACTGCATCTGAAAATAAAATACCCTTTATATCCACGTACTGTGTGTCTAAACAGAACAGAAGGACAATTTGTTGGCGAAAAACATAGTGCTTTATTATTATTGTTTTTAGTGTGAACGCTCATCTCTTTATGAAACTAATTATTCTCTTCTGTAATATACTCTGCTTTGATTTAAAGCTTCAGAGCGGGCGCACACCTTCGACTAAACTATCGCACAACTGAGAGTTTGTCGATTGTGTCGCAGCCAATTTAACTGTTTAGTTTCACAAATAAAAATCGAGTAGTGTGCGTACCTCCATATAAGGTCATAGGAATCTAACCGTGAAATAGTTTTGCGATTGGTTAGTCAAAGTTGTGCG
Organism: Papilio polytes; assembly: GCF_000836215.1. Classification (NCBI taxonomy): domain Eukaryota; kingdom Metazoa; phylum Arthropoda; class Insecta; order Lepidoptera; family Papilionidae; genus Papilio; species Papilio polytes. The sequence continues at coordinate 1,001,644 of NW_013525516.1, forward strand.
CGGGCTCTAAATGTAATAACATAAGAATAAACTTAAGAAAGAATCTTAAAAGAATCATTAAGTAAATTATACGATGCGCACGATAACGTGAACATAATGTCGGGCCCTTTCTTATCACAGAGTTTCATTTCTACGTAATTTTATTTCACATTTTATTTCACATGGCGATGAAAATTCTGGTATTTTTAAAGTACTTGTCGGAAGATGTATTGAGGGGATTTATCACAAGTCGTGTATTCATTGCATTAGCGCCATCTCTGATTGTCGCAGTTTAGAATGTTCTCGCCTTATAACCGTCTCGTAATGATTTCTTTTGACGACTTCTCGTTTTGCAATGATTACAGAAGTTGCCATATAAATGCTGAATTTAAAAATACATGAGCATAATGTCTTAAGAAAGGTATTTTCTTCGTTTTAACAGTTCTATTTTCTTGTTTCTTTTTTACCACTTAATGTATCAACATATTTCAAAATTAAAAAATAAAACATCAATAACATTCTTTGCAATAAGAATTTTTACTTAATTTGATTTCTCCTTTATTCGCGGTTTAAACAGCATATAAAATGAAAAACTACCCACAGCTTTCAATATCAAAGATATAAAAGCCAGTATTAAATATTTGTAACAGGAAATATACAAGCGTCTTATTGAATTGCCGCGCAATCGATTACAGATCGCTCCAGCTACCCTTTGAAAGCGAAAAATGAAACATTTTTCCATAAAATTCATTCGCATCTCGCGATGGACTGTACAAGTTTGCCGAGACACGAAAAACCCAATTAAAATTTGTTTGCGAACGTCTGAGCAAGCGGAGCAAAAATTGCTACAACGCAAATAAGGACTAGGTAAGCTCCTTCTCAATTTAGGTTCATAATAAGATATTCATAAAGATGTTCCGGCGAAACGACAAAAGAAATATGAAGCGGGCGAGCGCGACTATAATGTTAAATTACAAGTCTGCAGAGATACAATGAAACCCTTGACGTCATATCCACTAACACTGGATCTGTTTGCTCGCCGCACAAACAGATAAAATGAGTTACATCAAAGAAATTAAAATTATAATGTTCTGTTTGTAATACAATCTTAATACCAACATACAATTAAGTTGGTTCTTTCATTGTTAACCAGTAGATTTTAATCATTTAATATCAAATTGCAATTTACAATTTGACTTATAAGCTTATATCGTTATTTAACATTTCGTCAATTCTGCTTAGTTCCTCATAATTTAAATTTAAGAACTATGATTGGAGTTCTTAACTACTAACACATAGCTCTGATTCAAATACAATTTATACTTCTATACTATCTATACTATTATAATAAAGCGTAAACACACACTTCTTTGTTGCCTAATATGTCAGCAATCACAGCATATTTTTGAATAATTTGTTTTTAATAAAAAGCCCTACACTTACGTCACGCTTTAGGCTATATGTTTTCACGCCATTAAACTTAGGGGGTAAATATATTATAACCCTAATGTGGGAAAGAGACCATAAGTTGCTGCCAAGATCAAGGAAGTAAGATTGCCATGGTTTGTCATCATGTCATGTCATTTTGACATTTGCAATTGATAATTTGACACACATAAACAATATGATAAAATTTTCATAATTTTACGCGGATGAAGTCGCACGGGAACAGCTAGTTTTCAATACAACTACAAAATTAATATCGCCGTCTTATAGAAGATGCATTTCCAATCGAAAATTAATCTATATGTCATTCGGGCGGAATATAACCCCAGGCGGTTCGAAGACATGAAAATGTACTCATTTGTCAGATCTTCCCCTTCTCGTGCTGTCAGAGGAGGCCTATCAAATATCATTCGAAATTAATCTAGGTAACTTACGACCTTTTCACTTTGAGATCGCATTGTTACAACTTTTGTTATAGATTACAGGCCATTATAAAAGATTAACACTTATGTAGATTTCCGTCCCGCTAAGAAGACTGCCATTTAAATCGCGAAAGACGACGGGTTAGTTAGGAACAAGTGCGTTATGTTAACTAATGGTAATTTAAACAACAAAATGAACACAAAAGCTATATCACTTACTCCAATATCACGTGCATTTTTTTTTTAATCTCTGTTGTTAGGTTCTATCTGTTCCGTTTATTTACAATCAGTGGTTATTTTATCGTACCATCTTGATTTGTAATGTAGATTACAGATTTTTTAATAGAATTTGAATTCATTGTAATCATCAGGCATGTTAAATTCAACCGTCCTGCGGGACCAACCACTTTTAAATATGTAGCAACTTGTATTTATTAAATATAGATTTGCTTTAAATTGTGTTATCTAAGTAATATATCTGTAAGACCAATGTCGAGGTGAACTGTGGCCTCAGGGCTTCCGAGCGTCTCCTTTCTAAACCTTTAGGACGCCACTTAGACGGCTTACCGCGTCTACCCGGATCATTTTATCCGCTGCCCCCTTCCGTGTATTAATATAATCGCGGGGAAGCTTTATTTTACTCTCCCCAGACCCCCGGTACATCAAATGTATGGCAGTTATAAGTCACGCGAATTAATCCCTATCACTTGACAATAAAATGAAAGTAACATCTCAAGAAGTTAATATAAATTTATTATTCTCTCCAGGGAGAGTGCCAGATTTAAGTTTTCTTCAAATTCTATTCTTTTTTAGTGTTTTATCTAAATTTTTGGACGCATTGATTAAGCGGTGACATCGGTTCTGTTGATTTTTATAATCAGAAAAGTGTATTATTACTATTTCTATAATAATACGTCGACTTCGTACATAACGCTATATAAAATTATGTAAATATTAACACTTGGAGAAAATTATAATAGACGACGCCGAAGCTTCACTGAGATGTGCCAAATTCAGTTGAAATCTCATCAAGTACCGGTTCAATCAAATAATTTTCCGCTTTTCCGCCTCCTTATTGGGCGTTGCATCGCGGACCACATTTCAAACAAATTGAAAATCAATTTAACAAAGGGCCCTCCTACGAAATAGGTTGCGTTGAGAAGAAACAGAGCCGTTAGTAACCGAGAGGGTAGAAATAGGAAAATACATCACCTTAAAGCGAGCGGGGAAGATTCATATCAGACAGGAAATTCGGCTCGCATCCCGCCTCGGTGGAGTGAATTTTTTTCTAAGGAAACGAAGCTACCTCCTTACGCTTTCACATACGGACTTCTGATTCATGAGTTTTATCTTTCATGAAATATGTGCGTTACAATTTATTGAATGTTACCGGCTGGTTGGCGCGAACGCCGCGCCGGTAACGAGCCTATGTATTGTATTAAAATATATTTAAACGGCATTAAATTATCCGAGCTAAGAAATGTAAGCAATTTTAACATCAAAAATTTGTATCAAAAGACTTGTATCTCTCGAGGGGAGTCGTGTGAATAATACAGTTGAAGCGGTAACTTAATTTTCTGCATAAAAATTGGCATTCTTTTGTACTATTCGTTGATTCACGCACCCCATCGTAGCGATACCTACAGCGATTATTATTGCGTTCGAAAACCCATCAAAAGTTACAATTGAAAAGTTAAAGTATTCCGGGCGGGACGTTAAGCCTCCCTCGGTATCTACAAATGAAATTGGTGTACGAATATTTTTTTCGTATACACACCCTGTTATGGAGCTACGAAAATTAATCACAAATGAGTTTTTTGAACAATACAAAATCTTTCGAAACAAACGTTGAAACTGAAAATGAAGGAAAAATCTATAGTAATGGACAAAAAATTACATTTACATAAAAATACTTGTTAAAACTTTGGTTTGCTTTGATTGTTTCGTAAATGAAAAGTTAACATCAATTTGGTTTCATTAAATTTATGCTAACCTTTGATGCACTACTGTGATTTAAAGAAAATTCTACACTAAAGGTTTTTCGTCAGTTCTGAAGCGGTAAGATCCCTTGCAACGTCCCTAAATTCTTTTGTCGAGTATTTTTTTAAACAAATTACCCTCCAGCGAACGCACCTTAAAACACGGAAGCACCACCCTGAATAATTAATACAATGGCAGGTTAAATTCGTCCAAGTGTCATTTTCCCCTAACTTTAAAAAGAACGACACCATCAAAAGTGCGGTCAATGTCTAGACCTTTTATCTCCAAGGGTTGCTTTTTATTTAATTTCTCCCATTTTATTGGAGTTGACAATGATTTAGGGAAAGTTTTAGAGAGGAGTCTATAGAATTTTCTACCTTAGGAACTTTCTACCTCACTTTGATCTCGCTTGCCAAATTTATTCCTTCAAAGTCAATAATGTTCAACTTAATGCCTTACGAAAGCCGGCAAACAAACAAGATTGAGTGAACAGGAAAAACGTGTTAATCGATTCATGAAAATACTGAGCAAACAAACACATATCAGTCTTATATACATTTTATACACTTGTCTATTTTAATATTGGATATTTTTTAAACTAACCATAAATGCGAAAAGATCGTTGGATGTGTGTTACAGATTGTAGCATAAACGGCTGAACGGATCTCGATGAAATTTGACAGATGTAGAGGATAGCCTGGAAAAACACATAGGCTACTCCCTTTTGTTTTTATTAGTTCCACGCAGACGGAGTCGCGCGCAAAAGCTAGTAGAGAATAAAAGTTAACGATTAGTAACATAAAAGAATGTCAATCACACTACATACTCGCATATTTCGTTGTTTGGACGTTACTTGATATACCTTCCACTCTTTGTTCACATTCATTCAATAATGCTTACAGTTTTATCTGGATCTGGAAAATATTGAATAGGAGGTCACGTGACCAATACCTGATACGAAGAGAAAAAAATGTTCGATTAGTTTTGTACACAGTTTTTTTATACATACAAGCTATGCCCTTTAAATCCCGACAATAATTTCCCTCGGGAGTTGACTGTGGCCTTTGACAGGGGTTGTTGTGGACGGCGGGGGTAACTGGGCCCAAGAACTCACCTAGGGTACTTCTCAGGGGTCACTTCTACCCTTTCATTGTTCCTTAATGTTTATGGTCAACGAAAGGGCACAGCAAAAGGTCAAAACTTAAGACAAAGGTCCAGGGTGAAATTAAATTCGTGTCTCTTAATGGGTATCTACGAGAACTAATAGTTACTTTTAATTGTTAAAAACCTTTTTGTCTATGAAATTTTCAATACACAACAGAACAATCATAACATCATTTCATAATATTAGTAAAGTATTTAAAAATATATTTATGACTTCGTCAAATTTAACTTTTCTTATACATTTTTAGAAAGCAAACTTTGAATCTTAAATCTCAGCTCGATAAACATCATAGTACATTTTAAATGTACTAAACTATTTTTTTATTTTTCTATCCACAATAAAAAGCCTGTTACTTAGTCTTAAGTATATTTCCATCTACATTAAAAATTAATACCGACGTGTTACCAACAAACCGTATCAAATAAGTTATTAATGCACTTTTATATTTTAACCATGGAATCTAAAACAAAGGTGCCCCAAAGGATCCGTCGTGAGTCTTTGTAGCGGTCGGCGAGCACGGAGCCAATATTTCCTTGCATATGAAATGCAAATACAATTTAAAAGTTTGCATATTTTCTCAACGCGACTAAGAACTCGCGCCTACGAAGCACATTTATACACTTAAGTTAGTTTACTCTGCGCATATTCACACATTTTCATTCTGTTATTACTATTTTTGTTTGTCGTATTATTTTTGGAGTTAAAAAAGATATATTTGATCTATATCTCTGATAGAAGAAAGATTATTGTCACCATTATCAAACTACTTTTAGTGGTTAGAAAGTCATCTTAAATTAGTATAACAACAAAGTAATTACGACCTAAATGACATTAACTGTAGGATTTAAAATTTCATGCATTCAAATATACATTGTGAAGTTTTTTCATAACCTCTCTTAAGTTTACAGCAGTAACTTTATGATTTTCTCAAAGGATACTCGTGCCTGGTTAATTAATACCCTTAGTCGCCTCTCACGACACCCGCGGAACTAGACCACGGCTAAAATTAATTAACAAATTATATTTCCACATCCGGCTTTTACGATAGTTAGAGAACTGTAATAGCTACCTTAATATTTGATTACAAAGATCACATAACACAAATATACTAAAGTGACCCTACAACCAACACCATTGAATATAATTTGGGTTTCCACTAGCCGCGATCTGTAAGCCGTCATTCGCACAGGCGATTTTTTAACGCTCTCGCTCATACAAACACTTTAAATTCACTCTTGTTACGTTCACCCAGTGCTCAAAATTTAAAACTGCAATATTTTGTTCCATTTCAACGTTTTGTCGCGCGCTATAAACGCATCGTGTGAATTGGGGCTTAGGCTTCTCATGCTGTTATGCAAAACGTACCTTAATTCGTTTCCCTCGTGCAGTTTTCGGAATTCACATTTAAATGTAATTAACCACGTGCTAAAGGAACGTGATGAAGTCACTGTTCTGAAAATAAATTTTTAGAAGCCCAGTTAAATCTGCTAATCCCTATCACATGCGATTCAGGCTGACTAAACTCGTGTTATAAAACTAGTTAAAGCCTAATCTGTCCATTAGTACTAACTCAGAGTTAAAATATTACCTCACCTTGATCTTCCATTAAAATAAATTTAAGAAAACAGCAGTGTCTTTTAATAATTGAATGATAAGTTAAGGACATCTTAAATCAGTGTTTTAAAGCCAACTTGAGCATCTTTCAAATGCACAAACGGCTAAAGAAATAGCAGTGATTCTAGAAATTTAAACCCCTAGTTATTATAACGTAAAGTGTCTATTCAGTGTTACAATATTAATATTCGCACAGCGTCAAAGAATAAGCTTCGCCCGATGTAAAACAAACTTCTTTGGAACGAAGCATAAAATAAGGATTCATAATTCAAATGGAAAAAACTTTCCCGGGCTCGGTAATTTTTCCCATCTTACGGCGAGTTTCGCCCGAGGGGTCGCGAGCCTTGGCTCGAGGAAATCTAAGAGAGGTTTTACATTTTTAGCCTTTCGCCGTGTCCTCCTCTTCACTTTATATCGTCTTTTGATTACTCTCTCAACAAGTTATGCATATTGTAAGAGTCTTTGGTGTCGTCGGTTAGAAGAATTTTCGGCGTCTCTTTTATACGGCGTCTTTTCGGAGTTGATATCTCATTTTTCATACCCTTTTAGCTGCGAGATTTCTTTATTATGTATGTGTTTGGTATATGGGCCATGTTTGTTTTCATCACTTGAATTAAATTTACATACGACCTCTTAAACATTTTCGTAAAATTTGTACAATTGTAATATACTAGATTTTGCCCGCGACTCCGTCCGCGTGAAATTTAAGAAAAATAATAGAGAAATGAAAAAATATATTCCACACTAGCTGTTGCTCGCCATTTCGCCCACGTGAAATTAATAAATATAGCCTATGTTACTCGCAGATAAATTACCTTTCTAACGGTGTAAGAATTTTTAAAATCAATTCAGTAGTTTTTGAGTAATTTCAATACAAATGAAAATACGATTTTTTCCCCTTTTCTAATATTAGTATAGATCTAACGTATTTCTAAATCTGGTACAACGCGTTAATTCCTTTTAAGTCCAGAGAACCACCCTAATTGTTATCAGGCAAAGCGACCCTCGGCCTTTCTAATGCTACTAATGTGTTTTGGGACATTCTGCAGCTTGCCCTTGGCCATTTTTCTGTTTGTGTTGGTACAATGCAATTTCCCTCCGACCCCAGTCCCAGTAACTGCATTATACGGGAATATGTTCTCAATTCGTATAGTCCAGACACCGCCTGTGTAGTGATAAAGCGAGACCAATTCAATAAACATATTCTATGATTTACTATTATTACTAGCATATAAAATATAGTAACAGATGAAGATATTATAAGAGCTTTAGTTCCGAAAATAGAAACTGAAAGCAAAATTATAAAGTTAATCTCACACACATATATAAAACACATAAAGAGGAAAAGAAAAACATGTAATATAGTTTTCATTTTAATTTCACTTGTTAAAATTAATAAATAATAGTTAATTTTCTTTTTGTTTCTTACCAAAAATGTATCACTTTGTAAGGGAAGTTCTTTGCTACTTAAAAACAGGAATCCTAGTTAATTCGTCAAGGCAACACTGAATTATGTAATTAACATTAGTGTGCAATAAAAATATTCTTATTCTAATCTAAAATGTAATATAGTGGGTTCTTTGAAAAACTATTTTCTCTTGTTATATTTCGTTAAAGTGATTAAAATGTTCTCAGAAAAGAAAACATTTCATCTCGGTATTCCTGAAACATTTTACCTTCATTGTATTTACGTTTATTTATCTTCAATCAATGAGATAACAAGAATATTAAATTCGTAGAATCGTCCTCTAAAGTAGGTTATTAGAAAAATATTCGAGAGAGAAAATGTGATAAAAATTCCCGTTATTTATACAGGGAAAGATAAAAGAAAAATATCCGTAAATAAGAAATCCTATTAAATTTAATGACGAATTTTAGGGTATTACGTTTGACGAATCTCTAATGTAGTAAATTACATCTAAGTGTTTTAAATGGTTATGAACACTCAAACTATTGTAGAAAATATCTTTATAACCTCAGATAATAAATCATTTTAGAATAAGTCGATAAAAGCGCAATTTTAAAATTCTTCGAAACAAATCAAAAGCTAGTAAATAAAGCAAACAAAACACTCGGCTCAGCGGCAATAAAACAGTGCCCCATAAACGTAGCAAGGCGGTAAATTAGATTTTATTTTATTTCTTAAACAATTTGCGGCCCGGCGCAGACAAAGGGCTCATAGGTTCGATACCGTGGTCAGCAATTCAAAGGTTTATGCGGGTTCGTTTATTACTTACCTACGAACGCGTGCTGCGCCAAATCCACTCCTTATTAATCTCGATAATAAAATTATTGCTTCGACCTTACCTTCGTTTAATTCGAACCGAAATGCTTAAGACATTTATGACTTTTATTCATACGACTGACTCACTTATGGCTATTAAAATGTTTTATTGTGACGAGACGAGGACTTTCAACTCTTCATCTAATATTACATTGGACTTCAAAGAACTTGTTATATTAATAATCTTGTTAGTTTGTGCTATCTGCAAACAGTATTTATTAACGGTACACTGCCCATCCAGAAGAGTCTCTATAGCAATACATACACACCATAACGATGTTAAAAAATCGTTGCATAACAAAATGGCATAATTGACTTTAAAGAGAAAAGTTAATCAAAATAAAAACATCGATGTCGATAATTTTTTTAAAGTTATGCGCCCATCACTACTAGGGTACAGCAGCGGTAAGTTCGCACTGACCACTCGGACCCCAATCGCCGGCCCATTGTCCAGCATGTTCTTGTTCACATTAAAACGCAGTTAACCGTTCTTTATTGTTTTATCCGCTCGCCCCGCGGACCGCGCCAATAAATGTCCTCGCCTCCTGGGAATTGTGCTACGATATAGATTTTGTTAGACTTCGTAATTAAAGTCCCCTTTATAATCCCGAATTTGCTGCATATTATCCGAAAATTTAATTGAATACAAAAGAGTTTGCGAAAATTGAAAAAAAAAGAACTCTACAAAACAATGATAGAGATTCATCAAACAATTTAAACAAAAGCAGGCGCATACCTTTGAGTAAATTATCGCACAACTGTTTGCGATTGTCGATTGTTTCACAGCTAATTCAACTATTTAGTTGCACAACTAAAACACCAATAATGTGCACACCTCCATATAAGCTCAAAGAAATAAAAGCGAGACTTAACAATTGTGCGATAGTTTAGTTTCAGGTGTGCGCACACTCTACAACTACAACATGTCGGTTTATAAACAAAGTGTAAATAATACCACAAAGCCATTAGACAGGCTGTGATTTAGAGGAACAGTGTTATAAAAGATTCAGGGGCCAAAACGGGGAAAACACGAAATCAGATTGTCTCGAAATCACACGAGTGACGTTGTACCACGGGGCCGAGCATTTATAATTCAGCGCAAGCCGGGGATAGGATACTGGATACTTTCTCAACGCGCGCTTCTAAACTATATACGATTTAACTATTTCTACTACACAGTAAATAACCTAAAACAACGATAGTATTAACTAAAATGTTCACTATACATTTATCAAAAAAAGCATTTAATATTGGCTCACGAAACTCATAACAACAATTGAAATTTCATAAAAATTGCTACTAAGATATTTAAAGAAATAAGTAATTAACTCGTTAAACGTAAAAGTTAACTTGTAATTGGAAAATCATCTATATAGTCAGTCCAGTTGTAACGGCTCACGGAATTGGCACCACGTTCACACGCCAGTAATTATCGACGGAAAAGTTTTCCGCATCCGAATAAAGGTTTCTGCCATTACCAACGGAAGGGAGGACGCTGGGAACCAAGTCTACGATGCTCATTCGATTCCAACTTTGGGAATTAACGTATCTCAGCTTTTATGTGGAAAGCATTTGAGAGTTAGTAACCTATAGATCATATTTAGTGCCCCAGTGCGGTTGCCTTCATAAAATATTATCATCTAATGAAACTACTTACTCGTTGGAAACTTATTTTATTGTTCGGATAAGTTTTAATCTTTTTAGACAAAGAAATTGCTACAGTAAACTTAATATTGTTTGGCTTTGCAAGAAGTGTAAAAAAAATTGTATAGGCTACTGAATAAGAAACGTATAAGACATACAAATATACGAAGCTAGTTTTGAACTATGTATAATGTTTTTAAATTGTACATTGATGGTTTAATAACAGTGATGAAATACTAGTAATAATATTCCGTACATACTAAAACACTAAGTAGCCGTTCCATCCCCTACGCAAAGCAAACTTTTCCTAATTAATTGTAAGATTTTAATCATGGTACTGGCGTAACAAAATTATTATGGACCGTTTAATTTCCTTGCCCCAACGCCCTACGGCATCTTATTGCGCTAATGCGTTATAGCAAAATTTTAATCAAGGGAGTGTGGAAATTATTAAATTATGCAGGCTGTCGTATGCACTCGATGATTATAAATCTTTAGCCTCAGTGCCTACGGTGGTAATTTACAATAGAACAATAACTCGGAGCTTGCAGCGTTTAATGTCTTATATAGGTAATGCTTTTAACTACTGTCTGGCTCACGGGACGGTCTTATACAAGCAAGAACATTAATTATAACAAAGTCATAGTTGTTAAATATACGAGCTCGTAAGAAACTTAATATTGTTGCATTTACGAGTGAAGCTTTTTTAAACAAAATAAATTACGTTTATTTATTCATATGGTTAACAATTCCGTTAACATTTTTGCTATTCCTTTCATTAAAAAAATAAATATTCTAAGATCTTAGATATGAAGAAATTAATATTTAACAAAATCTAGCTTTAATATTTTATATCCTACAATCAAAGTTTATGTACTAAACAAAACTTGTATCTCAGTCAGGAATAAATAAAGCAAGATTAAGCTGAAATTCTTGTAGAATGAATTGCGTCGAATCTTACTTCAGTCGGGGCTGAGATCAAATAATTTTGTGGAAATGAACCCGAAGCATATTTAATTAACCCCAACCTCCCCCTAAACTGCACAACAATTCCCCGTTTAAACAACATTAGCATTCGTCAGGAATTTAATTCGCGCCCAATGAAAAATATTTATTTACCCGTTTAATTAATTCTATTGTACCTTTTCATATATGCTTGTTAGCGAATGAGAAAGTAATTAATTTTTATTGGGTTTTCTTTTCGCTAGAGAAGTTTTAATTACAGCGTTATAGGAGGTGCGCGCTGCCTGTTTTTACGAAGCGCATCTAATACAAATTGCTTGTTATTTATTAGCCTTGTAAATTTGCTGATTCCAAAAGCCTTAATTACTAGAGTATTCTTTACCTTGTCAATGATAACGTGAATTAACACTGCCATTTGTTTTTAATAGTAATAATCATAACACTTAGCATATCTGTGTCCTTCACTATTCAAACATATTTAATTTCCAACTGGATGCAAATATTACGCTATCGAACTAATAAGAATCTATTGTGCGTTGTATTATTTAAGTCATTCCCAATATAAGCGAATCAAACATTAAACATTACCGACTTCCTGAGGTTCACTAAATAAATAAATCGAGCAAATGAAAAACATCCACGTCCCGCTTAGATCGAACGGTGAGAATTGGAAGGAGGAATAATAAATATGCATAGCGCGTCTATGCCACATCCTCTGTGATTAGTCGTAGGGGGCACGCGCGGGGGCACGCGGAGGCACCGGTGATACGGATAGGTGAGTGATAGCAAGGGGGCACGGGAACTAAGGAGGGCGCCGGCTAATAACGCTACGTGTCTCTCTCCATTGTATCGGCGAATTTTCTTGGATATTGCCAATATAGGGTGTTCACGTGTGCGCGCACTTTTGTTTCTATCATTGCGCGTCACACACGACTGCCTTTAATAATATTGTCTCTGCTAAAGCAATATTATTTGCAATTCCGAAATATAGTCACGTCACGCGCCTTTATGTAATAAAACCAACTGTATATGATTACAAACTATTAGGGATGTCTATGATTTTGTTATAAAATACATGTACATTATGTACTTCAACTTCTAACATTTGGCAGGTTGTATATATTTACAACTTTTAGTTCCAGTTATAAATATTTAATACACCTAGACTAGGTAACTGATATAAATGCTTTTACCGATACCGTATTAAGATGTTCCTATAAATAAATCAGTCGAACAGGGAACTAGGTAATAAAAGAATGGCTCCCAAGACAGAGATGAACTCCCCGCCTATACATACATATGAACTAAGTTTTATTTCTAATCTTGATCGAGACATAGGTAGAAAAGGCACGCGAAAGTTAGAATCCTCTGTTACAAAACTATCAATACAATAATTATCTATGGACAAGATACAAAGCTATTTACTTTGGCCAAAGGCGTTTTAATTTACACCTCATTAGTTAAAAAAACGCTAAAATTTGAATTATGGGGTTCATGACTTTGAAAGAATAGTTAATTTACTTTGTACAAAAATCATAAAATGGGTTTTGTCCTCTTGTATTTCAGTACGAAGTTTTTATGTCATTATTAAATAAAATGTCATATATTTAATATAGCTGCTACTAGTAATGTTAACTTTTTGCGATATCACAAACATGGGGTTGCCAGGTAACGGCCGAGTGACGGTCGTCGTAAAATCCCTTTTACAATTATTGCCAGTGTATGATAAGGCATGCGATACTATTCGAACAATAAAGCTGACCTACTACCTTATCTGAGATCATATGTAAGATGTCATATTATTTCATAGCTGTATTAACTAATTTTATTAAGCATGTGTACATTAATTTCCTATTTATGTGCCGATAAAGTTTTGTCCCGATTACGTATTAGAAAAAACAGTAGAATAATTTGTTTAAATATGTTTATATATTCTTTTGCAGTTAAAAATTTTGAGAGACAAATTACTGTGTAAATTCAGTAATGAATAAACTTGGATGTATCCATGTTACACATAGTAAGTTTCCCCAACAAACCACAGTATCGAGATTAAGGCCTGATTCACCTCTAGTGGTTATATTTATTGTTATTACTGTCCGATTGCGCGCGAGGCGTCGCCGTTATCGAATTAGGAAGCCGACACAGTCCTAAACAAATTTCAATTTCCAATTATGAGGCAGTAGGAGTGGTCCGGTCCTCCCTCAGGGGCCTGTGACTTATTGCGAAGGTACCGCCAAACGAGCGACGGAGACGGGATGGTGACTCCATAACATATTCAAAATAATGGTTCGTTGCGTAGACAACGCTGTGATTGAATCCACCCTCTAGAGATACAGCTATGAAGTTCTGTTATCGACTGTCCTTATCAAATATTGATATAAGCAAAATGTATTCCAAGAAATTTGAAACCTGTAACTATTAGAGCATGCGCATACCTGAAACTAAAATATCGCACAGTAATTGTCTCGCTTTGATTCCTGAGCTTATATGGAGGTACGCACACTACGCGACTTTTAGTTGTCCAACTAAACAGCTGAACAGGCTGCAAAACAATCTACAATCGCACAACAGTTGTGCGATAGTTTAGTTCAAAGGTGTTCGCCCGCTCTTAATATTATCATCAAGTTAAAATACATAATTTTATAATCGACGGAATATTGACGATTGAAATACAAAAGTTTAAAATCTTCGTTCCTATTGATTTTATAGCAATAGAAAAATGTGAACCGACCTTAGATTCCCCATACTTTTTCCAAATCAATGAACATAAATTGCAATAGGATTCCACTCAGTAAATGCTCCCAAATATTTCTTTCAAACCGTGTCACTATCTTAGGGTAAAAAAGGTGCAAAGATTTACCTGAACCCTTACATGTAAAAATATGTCGACATTAAAATATTTATTTTTCAATAAACCAACGAGGGGAAGATCTTTGCAATCTTTGGACTCTGATTTCCTACTTCCAGTCAAATAGTTATAATCCTCTTCAAACATTAAATAAGCCATTAAAGCTATTAACACTATAGTATTAAGGTTGAAATTATAAATAACTCATGTCTTAATTTTCTGTAAAACTGTGTAATGATTTCTTTTCGTAGTACTTTATTGAGAAGTAGAAAATCGGCAGAGGCGTCACTCGATCGGAAGACGGGATCGCTTGATTGAAGTTTACTCAATTCGCTGCGTTTGCTTAACATTTTATGGAAATTATTTCGGAACGCGAGGCGCCGTGTAATTTTATTTGTACAAAGAGAAACTCATCTAACATGATTCTGTTCAAATTTTACATATTACACATATTAACACCGTTTATTTGACGTTTGATTTTAAAAATTCTGTATTTATACGTTCATAACAAAGGTAAGGCTTGTGTTTCAATAGCGGAGACCTTAATCTCACGTCCTTCCATAACAAACATCCGTAGCAGCGTCAATAAGAATTGAACAATAGTCATAACACAATATGAGACCTGTAGACATTCAAGCCGGCAATAAGGTGGATATACAATAACAAACGCGGCGATGCCTCAGCGGCAAGACAAACAGGTTTCAATATCAGAAATATCGACAGCCGCTGAAGCCATCACAGCGGTGAGATAAGGGCGGGTGCGCACGTGCCGCCGCTGCCTTGTCGCCGATTACCTCGCGCGATTGCTATCAACCTTTCTCTGTCGTACTCTGATTCACTTTCAGCCTTTATTTGCTTCCCACAATCTATACACTAGTTTTGAAATTATTCCACGTCTAGTATTTAAATTTCTCCTACGTTATCAAAAAAGTACCTTGTGTACTGCAACTCAAGTGGGATAGTTCCCAACCGTCACCCCGCTTTGTCCCCACGTGAGGACAGATGAGCAAATAAAGTTTTATCCGTCTCACCTTTTGCGACGAGGGAAGTGTTGGAACTTATTTTATTTCGTAACGGTTCCATGTATCACCTTATTGGTTATATTGGGATTAAAAGGTGGGACGGATGAAACTTTTTATTTTGAATTGTCCCCATGTGGCGACAGATCGGGGTGACGGTTGGAAATAATGCCTCAAATGAATGTTTCTGTTGGTAACTGTTCCAAAGTAAGTCTATTAACTATCAATGTCTAGTTCTCAAAGTCTTTAGTTTTAATCGCGAACAGATCAATAATTTTAGACGATGCTTGATCATTTAATAACGTTTCAATGAATCCAAATGGAACCATTTTCAGTTCACTCAAACGGCGCGCGAACGTAAGATAAAGTTTCCGAATTTCTACGACCCACCAGATTGTGAGAGATCGGGAGACATTAAAAGTTATTAGGCGATAAAGTTAGTAACGTAAGTAGCGCCTTCGCAGGGAATTATTTATTATCGGCCCTCGTGCAAATCACTTTTATCTCTTCTCGTCTCATTTTTATTTGACTCTGGTATCAACTAAATAATTTAAATCGTTTATTTAAAAACTGACTAATCACGAATTTCCACGAAAACGTGTCTTCTCGCTCATACTTTCTAAAATAAATAGAGATAACAATATATTTATTTGAAAAAATAGGCTTATGATGGGCTGAAAAACGTTAAACACCCGAATCAATTATGTTATTACCGCTTCAAAAGTACATAAATGCATACACAATTTAATCGAGCTTTTTTAATTATTTCAAATTTAAAATGCAATATTAACACGGACAAAATGTAATTGCATTGCAAGAGTGTTGCGTTAAACAACATTAAAATGCCTTTAATGTAAATATGTGCGCGCTCATCGGATTTCGTAGCCGCGTTCCCGTCGAGTGCAATCAAAATAAATATCTCATTTGACTTTATAATGCGAAATGCTTTTTTTCAATTCACTATTAAAACACACTTTTATCGCTAATTTGTAAACGTAGTGTTAATATGTACTTTTCTCTACTATTCATTATTAACTACTCTCAAAGGTAGTGTTTTTATGTATTTTCAAGCTACGTTGTGTTCATAACTATTCAGGATCCCCATAGAAATGTAAGATTATCTATATCTATATTAACATTGTAAAGAGGAAAGATTTGTATTTATGTATGTATTGAAATAACTCAAGAACTACTAAAAATTCTTTCACCGTCAAAAAGGTAATTTATCTGTGAATAATTTAGGCTACATTTTTAATTTCACGCTGATGAAGTCGCGAACAACAGCTATAAATTATATCATATAAGTAATTCTATAAATTATAGCAAAGAATAAACTGGTTTTGATTATACAACTGGAGCATTAGAAAAAAAGAAATTTGCCGGGGATTCAAAGGCAAATGTTAGAAACATAATACCATTCGGTATTGAAACAATGTCACATTATAAGGAAATAAGACAATACGAGTTACGAAATACGTCTCCTCGATTATAGGGGAAACTCAACACACGAAATGTTTATAGACAAGCGGGGGTTACGGGCGTAATAAAATTTTATACACTTTAATATTTTGTCGAAGAGATGAGGCGTATGTGAAATAAACGCGATGAATTTACCGCTTCATTGTACTGAGAATTTTTGTTTATCCTATTAGAGGAAAATTAAAAAATTAATTCAAAACTTACGGCAAGCTTAATATAATGTTTTCGTTGCCTTTTATTTCTGAAGATTTTCATATAAGAATCTAGTAATAAAAATGAAAAAAGAGAATTAATTGTTACACATTTAAAAATGAGTGGACATAAGAGATCATTTTTAAATCTTCCAAAGTTTAAAAACACCTAAACCTATCTTGTTTATAAAACTGCGTCCCGGTGTAGGCAACATTAACAATCAATGACAACGTCGTTAGGAAAATGCAAATTGTTCAGTGAAGCGAAGCACTTGAACTAAATACTTAAAAGCTTCAAGAAAATTAATCCCGAGACAGCGACGTGTTGCGTAAAGCGGGTCCTCAGCATCCGAAGCGACTCAAACAACGACACTCCGCTTCCTTGTTATATAATTTTATGTAAACAAAATTCACATTAGGAACGCTTCTTTATTGAGAGCGGTCCGTGTCTTGACATATTTTATTATAAATTTATCGTTTTTATTTAATTTTTAATGGACGTATTTTTTTTCAATTGATTATAAATTCACAGAGATCCCTTTAGAACGTAGGCTACAGATATTAAAATTAAAGCAAGTAGAATGTTTACCTTATAATTATTAAATATAATATAATAATTATGGGTATTATAAATATCGGTTAATATGGTAATCGATCGCTATCACTGGAATTAGAAACGTGAGATGAGTTACACATCTGATATTAATCCTATCGTGTCCGATATCAAATGGTCTATAAGCTACACAGATTATAAATTCCATTAAAAAGCTTATGTTTGTGATGCTTATGATTAAAAGATCGTTTTGCTTTTTTTTGTTCCAAGAATGTGAATGTACACATATTGTGCCTAAAACTAATATTCAATTCTGTATCAATTCAAGGATCGCATTTTAAAAAAAACATCTTTATAAGTGGTACCATTCGAGAAAAACGATTCGCACACCGCAAGCCGTTTCCCAAACTAATACTATACCAACCTAATAAAGGATCTAAAGTTTCAAGAGAGCATTTGGTAAAAATACGGTGTCGCGAAAGTTTTCTTTATTAGTTTCCCCCCTTTAATTCGACCAGGCGTGCCCAAATGTCTTTATGGGGAATTTTCAATCTGAGTCTGGGTGGAAGCCAATAAGAAAATCAAGTATTTGTTCCTTGATTCCGGCATTTGGAGGGGAGTCTCGATTCTTTACGACATCTTTTACGATTGGAGGTGCATTCGGAATTAGCCTGCGCTACCGGGGAAAGCCTTTCCGTGTCTACGTAGATGAATGGTAAAAGGATTACAATGACTAACAGATATTCCGCCAGCCGAGAAAATCGAACTTTTTATTATATAACCCATAAAATAAACATTAGGATTTTATACCCCTTCGTTTGTAGCACTAAAATTGGATCGAAGGATTTAACGCTTGACTCGAAACCGTAATATAACTTTTAAAGACAATGAAGTGGATAATAGAACTGGATTTTACGTCTAAATATAAACTAATAAAAGAGGAGTAAACTTTTTGATCACGTCTTTACGGGATACAAAATTCCGTCCTTGATGCAAGTTGACTTTGTACTTGGACTTTGTATTAACAACAATGTTAATATTTTCTGAATTTATGTCTTAATGTAACATAGTTTTTTTTTTATAATAAGATATTTTGATAACCTAAAATCTCTCTAATTTAGGCAACAATAGTATCAAGACATCGTTACGTAGTAACATAATTTCTTTATAGTTTTATGTTAAATCATCCATACACGAACATTTACTATTAAATAAACATCAAATAACATAATAAAGAAGAGTAATAATAGACTGAACTTTAATATACCATGTTCCTTAAACTTTTACAATCAAATATTATAACGCCATAACGTACGTTAGCATGAAATGTAAATTATAGTCGTAGCACAAAGTTTGCACGAAGACATGTTACGACATGCGTATCACGGAACGTGTACTGAATTTATAAACTTAACTTCATAAGCATTTAATGGCGGAATTTGGGTAATCTGTCAGTTTCCCTTACCCTGACACGCGTAGTGTCAAACAAATGTACCTCCAGACACTTGTCTCTCTAATTAATTGAGTCGCATTCCCTGCGAAGGTGTAGGCGGCTATTTATTCTAATGACGCCAATTACTTTATACGTTGAAAGCTGAAACCGGCAACTATTATTTATTACTATAATGTGGGCTATTCATTTAACTCATCGTACAGGACATGCAATTTAAATTCTATGTCAAACATATTTATTAACATGCTATTGTTCGAAAACATGTTATTTTATTTATCACTAGCTGTACCCGTGCGACTTTATCCGCATAAAATTATGATATATTTTGTTGTTTACATGTGTCAAATTATCAATTGCAAATGTCAAAATGACATGATATTATGACAAACCATGGGAACCTTGCTTCTTTGATGTTGGTAGAAACTTATGGTCTCTTTCCCACATTAGGGTTTTTATCAAAAATATTTATCCCTAAGTTTAATACCGTTAAAATTTATAGCCTAAAGCGTGAAGTAAGTATAGGGCTTTTTATTAAAAAAAAGAATTATTCAAAAATATGCTGTAATTGCCGACATCTTAGACAACAAAGAAGTGTGTGTTTACGCTTTATTATAATAGTATAGACTAATTATTATTACTTTGATGTAAATAGCTTTTTTTAAATTATTTAACAGATAATTAACTATCTTGAGGTTTGGAGGATATGCGGTAATATCTAAATATAGATGCCAACTTAAATTTTACCCATTAAAAATATGTATAAATGCCTTTCTCTACATTTTCAAATGAAACTTAAAACCTATGAATATAATTTACAAAAAAACTGATCCGATCAATTTACTAACAAGTGGAAATAATTCAAAGGTTAACAATATATTTACCTTTTAGTCTACACATCAAAACCCACACATGTCGTCGACTAACAATACGGAATAAACGACAAAGGCAAAATACTGACAAAAATATCGGATGCTATTACAAGGTATAAGCTTTCAATTCAATTATTTCGTTCACGTTCGTACATTGAACTGTTTCATTTGTAGTATTCCGGGTAATATTTAATTTAGAGTTGTTATTGTTGAGACATGCGGCATAGCGGCACGGAAGGCGAGTGAACACCCGCGGGGCGTGTTCCGAATTAATCCAATCCACGAAATAGGTATTACAGAAAGCTAATGGGGCAAAGTTTCCATGTAAGCCAATTGTGTGCCGTTAATCTAATCGGTGCCGTGTACAACGATATTTTGATATCGGCCCGACGGCAGCAATTGCCAAATGAAAAATGCGCGGATTTCCTGACTGCCTTGTAATCGCCTTGTAATCCATCAAACGTAACGATGCTGAGCGATTTGCTAAAGAAACGCTTTCAGCTAACGTCCTATTACTTATTGTCATGTTACACGCTTCGTCTATTAACGGGAAATTCCCAATACCTGCTATTGATTTTTTTTCATTAAAACTCAATGCGGAAACAACTCAGTGACTAACCGATTTAGACTGTCGACGATTGAATTCTTTGTCTGTTTGAACTTGTTATTTTTTTTTGGTTTGTTATAACGATGAGAGTAATAATAAAATTTTTGGTTGTAATTTTGTCAATTTAACATAGAATAGACTATGTCTATATATTAGACTTCCATAATGCAAAATTTTGAAAACTCTCTTTGGCATTTACTATTATTCTGCGAAGGAAATGTTAAGTTTGTAAATATTATATTATGGATACTATATTAACATAATGTTATAATAATTAAACTTATTAAAAGTATCAAAACATTCAAACGATACTAGTTGTTTGTTATAACTATCCTTGACCAAAATAACATCATGTGATAAAAATCTTATAAACGCCAGTGAGCTTATTATAACTTTGTTCCTCGTAGCTCCAGCTGTGAAGCTACACGTCACCCCCCTAGCCCCAACCTGCCCCCCACCCGTCCGATGTGACCGTGAGCTCATGCGATAAAACAATTACTCCAATCAAGTCCAGTTTGCCATACATAAATTCACAAACAGAAAGGCCCAATAATTCATTACGCATTTGACGCAAAAATAAAAACGAAAAAATAAAAAATTCAACCATATTTCTAGTGTACCGCAATAAATCACGTTAACAAGGAAAAGAATTAACACGTTCCGATATGAACAATAAAATTTAACATAATCCAACAATACGAAACGCATATAGAGCACGCTAAATATCGTAACTGTATAATCTAAGTACACGGTATTAATTACGCTGATTACATAGTAAAGAAAAAAATAAACAAATTAAAACAATAGGTCATAGTATAATCAGATCAATTGGCTGGTTGTCGTGTTCGGCCGGCTCGCGTGTCGGGTTAGGCTCACTAGAATCTTGATATGCCTTCCCCCACTAATTATAGCCTTACCTTACCTCAAACAAAATCCTAGGCAGCATTCTCTTGTGTGAAAATATGAACTAAACTTACCGTTTACGTAAAACAGCTTTACTTCTAACAGATTCTAGATTAACTTAGCTCGGCCGGTAAACTATAATCTTTTACTGACGTCATACATAATGTTCTTTCAATCATAATTTATTTTGATGTATAACATATTATGCCATTATTATGTAAAGCTTGCTGTTAACCGATACAAAACACTAATGAAGTTAGCGTACTCCTCTCTAAGAGGCTAGCAATGCGTCTGCAGTTCTTTTCAGGTGATGGATGTCAATGGGCATCGGTGACAATTTTGCATTAAGGGTCCCACTACTCCTTTACTCCATGTTCATATAAAAATAGTATTTTAGTATTATATTTTCCATTTATACAGAAGTTTAATTCCAATGTTGATAAGTCTTAACTTAGTATTTTAAAGGAAATGGGTCGTTTGTTTCCTATCGTAATTATTTTCACACACACAAGATTGAAGTTTGCAAAATGCATCACCGTTGAATATTTGATTCTGTAGATGTCAGAATAGACGACAGCGCCACTACGGCGACTGGTGCCTTAAATAAGACATTTTAGCGAATACCTCATCCCGAGAAAATATTCCAACTATTTTACACAGCCGAATAACTATTTTTTTTTTAATTTCTTTGCATTTTAAATTTGAAGTAAATTTTAATAATATAACTGAAAAAAAAAACAATACTGGTTACTTCAACATTTTCTAGTATAAAGTAAAAAAACATAGGAAAAGAAGTAAATAGATTAACTAATACTGCTTCGTAATTTAACACCATAAAAGAAAAAGAAATTTGGTACATGAAATTAAGTCTGTCTGGGATTTTGTTGTTCTTGTATTAGAAAAGTTAAAAAGTATATTATTAGAGTTCAACAACATATTGTATCGATTTAACGCAATTTCTATCCACATTCTGTTTCAGATGCGAGAACAAAATTTTAAATTAACACTCGTTTCTTTATTGAATACAAATGATACTAACTTTTTGTTCTGTCTCTAAAAATTTACTCAATTTGCAGTTTCATATTAAAATTAAATCATTATTTTAGAGTGAAGACATTTGGAAAAGTACTGTAAAATTAACAATTCTTTTTAACTAATTTCATTACGTATAAATGTATTTAAATGCTGTTTAATATTATTAAGATATTGGATAAAAGATCAGCTATTTAGTCGCACAAATCCAAAACTTAAAACGATTTAAAAATAAAACTCAACTGCAACGCAATTCTATACGAGTTTGCGAGGCACAGCTCGAAGCTTGCCTTGCATAGAGTAACAGACAGTGACGTCTGACTTCGTGAAAAATGCATTCTATATAGACGTGAGACGCCATGCAAATAGGGAACACATTGAAAAGTCTTTCGCGCGAACTCCGGCCCGCGCTGTCATACAAGACGTTTGCCTTCTAAAACTTGGTGGTACACAAACATCATAAAGGGGACCATTCACTAGAGTGCAGCGAAGTTCACACAGAAAAGAAATGAGATTAAGGATTATGTTTACGTACCGCTTTTTTGTTTTGTGTTACATAGAGAAGTTTGACTGCCTTAATTTTTCTGACTTTAATAATTGTACTGCATGTTGGATGTTTATATAGCAAAAGTCTTTTTATTATTATGTTGTCTTATCTTACAGCTATATTATTCAGTTAAAATAAATAAAAATTAATGTGATTTATAAACAATTTAACTGCGACACAGAGTATTGTAACGGTCCTTTAGTGAATATTTCTCATACAAATCTACATCACGGAACTTTAAGAATTGTATAAATTGAAAAAACTTAAAAACTACTGTTCTGATTTAAAAAATTCTTTCACCATTAAAAAGCTACGTTATCATGTTTTTATTATTTTTTAAATGCAGGCGGGCGACATTCCGAGTAACAACTAGTTCACCTATATGTGCGTTAACAAAAAACATTGTAAAACAAAAGTCTTTACAAGTACATCACGTATTTAACATGTTTAGCAGTCGGTTGTTTCGACATCGGTTCTCGAAGTTAGTGGTTATAAAACTAGCCGTCGGTTTTGTGCGTGACTCAATCCCGAAAGTTTCCCTTCCTGACTACAGACACCCGAAACAGTGGAACACGCAATTCTATACGTGAACACTTAGTAAATCCAAGGAAATTAAATACTTACTGTAAACCTATAATCTACATGTTCTATTGCTAAACATTTTATATGGAAATAGATAAAACTCCTTTTTTCAAAATCTGTTTTTGTTTTTTTTTTTTTGACGAAATATTGGAGGTATTTGGTAATTCATCCAAATGTTACTTTATGGTATACGTTGTAACTAGTATCTATTATAATAAGATAAAAATATATAATATATTGAAAAATAAACATAAAATGCCAACATTTTATAAACACCTATCGAATAACTTCGATACAGTACGACCATAGAAAACTCTTTGATATCTATTCTCAAATCTTTGTTCGCGAGCCTGGATCGTATGTAAGAGCCGGCGACCCCTTTTCAACGGCCCTTTGATCTGTGTCATGCTTACGAAAAATCTCCTTTATCCCATGTCAATATACAATTTATTAGTGAAAATATTTCATGATCGACTTACGTTTAATCCTGATTGACTCGCCGATACTGAGATCCCTTATCATGTAACAAATAGAATGTAAGATTCACTTTTTTTGTATAATAATTCCTATGTTTTTTAAGGTATTAGTTTAATGTTAGCCAAAAATTAGGCAGGAATGTGTAAAATGTGACTTTTCCTAAACATCATAGATCTTGGTATATTTCGGAACTAGCAATGTCATTTGAAAGTATCATATTTTGAACAATGCGACTGCATGTGGATGCCGCCATTTTTGTAATTCTATAAAAATCACGTGTGCTGATATAGCATGTAGTTTTATTTATTGATATTGGGCCATCAGCAAGATGATGTTATTATACGATTACTCGGTATTCTAGATTGTGAACAAAAAATATTAATTTTACAATTTAAATTGAAATCACTTGCTACGAGTGTCTACCCATAGCTAACTTAACTCTATTCACATCATTTACATAGTTATGAACGTGGAGAACTAAAGTGAGGAGGTTTATGCTTACTGGTAACCCTCAATGCTCGTTGGCGCCCCCTTGTCAATGTCAAAAAGATGCCACAAGATCTTTGTCCACCTATACGCCACCTGTAATACAAATATGGAAGTTTTAATTTCCTCTACTTTGTTTCAGATCATGTTCGAGAATTTACCTGCGGACCTCTTTACTACAGAACCTTCTTTATGGACTCGAAGCGAGATGCACTCTATGTTGGCGCTATGTAAGTAAAATAACCTTATTTAACAAAAAGGATAAGAGACGAAAACAAAAATTTTTTGGGACACATAATTGTAATTGGAATTTACAGACCATATTACCTTCACCGCTCTCCGTTGACGTCTTATTAAAAGAAATAAATTTATATTAGTGTATGAGTCAGGTACCGCCGTAACCGACAGTAGGGCGACCACGTTTCTAGCAATAAAACGATCGAGCATAAACATTTCATTATAATATCCACGCGACATTGTTACACGCCCATTTATATCATAAACTAAAGTTCTTAAATCGGTCTATCTTTGTAGTTCATTACAAATATGCTTGTTTTATGATTTGTATTAACGTGGCGTGTTTTTCAGGGACCGACTGTTTCGTCTGAACATGAACAACATTAGTTCATCACATTGCGATGTAAGTATAAAATCACATAATTCTACAAAAAACTATTGTTATGATAAACAAAATATCAAAGAATTAAAATCATGCATCATGAATGTAGATTGTGTCTAGCATTGGTTATTTTTGTATTCGATAATTCAATTTTAATGTTGAAAAAATGTATCTTGAAGTACCTACAAGTTTTTGACTATTTTTATCTCTGGCTCAGTTCTTTAGTTACCTTAATCATTTGCTTGTCTGATTGAATTTCAATACATTCAGTGACTCGTGTTATTTATTTGTAATATTCCACAAAAGTAATTAGTTGATATAGAGCGTTAATTTAATATTCACATTTAAGATAATTTAAAAAATATCAATGTGATTTTCATTATTCTTTTACAGAGAGATTCTATTAATTTGGAGCCCAGCAACGTCGCTCAATGCGTGTCAAAAGGCAAATCTGAGGTGAGTTAAATTTTACTCAATTTCTAAGTAAGAAATTAAGACTTTTTGATTTTTAAAATTATAAATAATTACTTACATACTCTCAACTGTGATTAATTTAACTTTAATAAAACAAACTATTAGTTCGAATTCAAATAAAAGACAAAATATTCTTAAAATACCTAATAATTATCGTTACATTGTCTAACAAAATTTAAAAGAAATACATAATAAACAGGGATGTTATAATAAATTTAAAAATGCCGGTTAAGTCTTCACAAACCAGTAGTGACATTTTACAATATTACTACTAAAAATGAATGCAAAATACGTGTCATAAATCATATATTGATTAAGAACAAAAGCTGTACGTTTAATTACGCCATTAAAACGCCATAAAACGGTGTCATATGGGGCAATAAATCATACGCACCACAGCAACAACGTACAAGACTTACCGCCCGTGCAGAATTGCATGCAACTAGCACTATTTCCATCAAGGGTTAATCCCATTTTTAACAGTGAACGGCGGGAAGCATATTTCATAGCGGGAAGCTCTAAGCCGTGCTTCACTCGCTATATTAAGGCCGTTAATTTTGATTTACAATCCCGCCGTAAAAGCAATATTTGTTTTATTTCCCGGTTACACTCCGTCTGAGAGATCGGTACGATTATTGCATTGCCTTCTATTCCGCGTTCCACTAATTCGATATTAGTTGCGGACCTTCCGATTCTATCCTTGAGTGCTTTCCTATTATTTATTGCGGGATTCTATTTCTTTGTGACAAAACGATGTTAGCTTTATCTTTTGTATTTGAAATAGCAAATGTAATTCTTTCTTTTAATACAAAATAGTTATAAGCTTGAGGGCTAAATGTCATTAGTGTATTTGAATATCGACGTATTAAGTTGGTTAACAAAAAACTCTTAGTCTAGTCGCGTCTATAATGCTATCGGTATAACAAAAGCAGTAAACAAATTAAATTTTCTGTCGTTTGCAGTACAGTCGCATATAATAAGAAAGACATAAACCTTACTCAAAATGGAATATCTCGTGCAAAGAGTACGTAACCTCTTTAAGTAAGTAATAAAACCTCTTTGATAGTCAACGAGGTGGCCACATAAAGCTATACTATACTCGAGCAATATCACAATTTAACCGCAACAAATGAACATCGTGGAAACGTCATTAAACCACGCAATAGTTTAAACTTACGCAATAGCTAACAATAACAGACCACATGCTACCCACCAGAACTCTTCCGATGTTAAAAAAGTAAATTCCTTTTATTAGTAAAAAGAGAGGCCATAAAAAATAAATATATCCGACTCTATCACCTCGATCGTAGAAAGGACGGCCACTCGTGAAAGCTATAATCAAAGTTTTCTCACTGTCGGCGAGTTTTCCTTTCTCTAAACATGATGTCGTTACACGAAAAAGGCTGGAAAACGCCGTCGGCGAAATTCAGAAAGACCGCCGCGGATTTGGCTTTCCTCTTGTTGTTTTAAGCTCACAGCTCTTTGTGACGCTATTAAAGAAAAAAACTGTAAGTAAATCGTAGAACTTTAGATTTTAAGAACCAGTAAAACAGTCGACTCTATTTAGAATTTTACCACATAAGGTAGCACTTTATACCGACTTTTCAAATGAGATAGGGCTCTTCGTTGTAAAGGTATTTCTCGTTAAAGAAGATTACTTTAGCACTTTGATGTTTCAACTGTATAATTTAATTGTTAAACATTAGATACATTGGAATATTAACAGAGATGTAAATTAGCTTCTTGAGTACGTAATAAGTGCCATTAAGGTAGAATACATCTGTAGTCCGGGACAAAAGTGTCGCGGTGGCAAAAAAGGCGAGAAAAGAAAATCCGATCGTAAATCTACTTACGTAAAGTGGCGAATAATTAACGAAATGGACCAATCGAAAGCATTAGTTCCGAGTGAAGTTATGCGAGCGCTCTCGGCTAAGTGCCGTTAAAAGTAACTTAGACGTGAGCTTGATTGTTCTTCTGCTTAATTCTGATTGTTTCTGAACAAAACAGTTCACGTCTACGCGATCGCCGAACGTTCCGAGTATATTAATCCGTTAATTACTTTAGAACAATCTCTCGCGAAGTTACCGCTGCGAGCTCGAATCAAAGAAACTGTGTCAGAACTTTTTATTAAGAAACAAAGAACCTTTTTCTTGTAATTATACTTTGCCTGTATAGAGTTAAAGGAAATTATTTTATTTTCGCAACTAGGTAGTTACTAACTAATAAGTTATTTTCGCTAACATTATTTTACTATGTAACAAACCAACATAATATGAAAAGAATAGATTAGATAACCTTTAATTAAAAAATACTTTTTAATAAAAAAAAAAAAACCGACTTCCAAACAAAATACACGAAAAACAAAACAAAATGCACTAAAAACAAAATAAAATACACCAAAAACAAAATATTCTCAA
>NW_013525516.1:1030916-1161151 GCF_000836215.1 Papilio polytes
AAAAATGGGACCCACCTGCAAGCATTACCTTTCGGATAAAAAAAGAATTATCCAAATCGGTCCACTAGCGGCGGAGTTATGCCGTAATACACATAAAAAAAAATAAAAAAAAATATACCGACGAATTGAATACCTCCTTCTTTTGGGAAGTCGGTCAAAAAGTGAAAACATTTGACACTACACAACTTGCTTAACAAATAAAATTAAAAACGATTCATATAGTTCAACCTCACAATTGATTCGATTCAAATCCGTCTCGATTTAACAACATACTCGACAAAGCGATTTCCTTTCCTCTTGTATATTTTGTCCATTTGAAAATCTGACAGAGTATCAGTACAATGGCGGTGCGCCGGCTTTCGTCGTGACGGAGAGAAAATTAGTTTCAATCTACCGGCCGACCGCAGCCGCCGAGCGCCAATCTGTAAACACAGTATATATTCCGTCCGGGACTTTGAAAATATCGTTTACAATGTCCTTTTGTACCTTCTATTTCGTGTCTCCTATTACTACAGGAGTCACTATTCTCTCAATGTATATAGTAGAACTACAATAAATGTATTTAACATCTTTGAATAGAGTAAGTTTATCTATACAATGTTGAATTACACAACAGAGTAAATTCACAATTCATTAGTAAATTTCATGTAAGCCAAAATCCCAGACAATCATGAAAATACGCCAGACGTCCAATAACAACCTCAAACTGCAAAAGTCATTACCATTTCATCGAACTATCGAACTTTTAATTGCACAATTATGTTCACACGTGCGTAAAGTTGCCGCCGAAAAGCAATCCAGGCATATTTGTGAAAGATGCAACGCTAATGAACTGATGTAAAGTTGAAGCCTTTCATTTTGGCGAAAGCTTTATTCACTAAAACGGACATCGCGTATTCCTGTCGTTTGGAATATTAATGTCCCGTTCAATATTTATGTTGGACGCAAATTTGCATAATCACAGGCCGTGGACACGCACACGCTCAACATTTTTCCTCTCTCTCCCACTTCAACATATGCCAATAAAATTTGCGCCAACGAGCCATTGCACATTCGATTTCTTCATTGGCCGTCCGTTTATTTCACAATAAGTATTAAGTGTGCATTAACATTTTACACGCACGTATTGTTTTGTATTAAAATATTTACGATAAAAACTTTAAAAGCATCCATTTATACAGTTTAATAGAAGAAATATTTTATTTTGCTTTATTTCGCTACAAATTTGTTACTCTCTATCAAAGTACTCATCTAATTACCTACAATAGTCTACTTAGAAATAATAACTAATAAGATTTCTGTACTTCTCATTATTGTACTTTAACATGAATAATGTCCACAGCACTTCGACTGCCGTAACCACGTGCGCGTGATTCAGCCCATGGGCGACGGGTCGCGGCTCTACGTTTGCGGCACCAACGCTCACAGCCCTAAAGACTGGGTCTTATATGTAAGTATACAATTGTTATATTTAACGCGAGTACGATTGAGATGTGAGCAACGATAATGTGAAAAACGTTGATTATGTAAACTGCTGTTCATCTTGAGGCCAGCACATCTGTATTGTAGAGTCGGGACAGATTGATGACAATGACGATTACAAACGAAGAAGGTTTTAATACAGTGTTTAATACGATTTAAAAGAGATGTACTCGATGTACAGATTGTATCAAAACGAACGGTACTGTGATTTCCGTTTATTTATTTTCACTTGAACTGGCACTAGCATTACATTTGGCAAGAAGCCAACAATGCAACAGATCGCAACCTTACTACGCACATCTGTTTCTGAATAAAAAAAATATGTCTCTTTGATTAACTTTTTTACGACTAGATTTTAGCATCCAACCATTTCGCAGGCAGATGCATTACCGCGGACGAACCACGGCTTGCCGTCGCCATCCGCGACAAATTTCACGGCTTCTGATTTCAAATGACATCGTAAGACGAGACCAGATTTTTCCTCAACGCAAAAGAAATTTCTACCCGAACGACTCCGTTAAAGCTCTCATACCCAGTGACAATTTCACAGTAAACGTATTCCGCAACAGTAAACATTTCGAATTTAAAATTTCAATATTCATTTCTCCGTACTCATATTTCGTTCCCCTGACCACTGCAGACGCAATGGAGTGTGCTCTCGTAGCGATAAGTAGAGTTATTTTTATGAAATTATTTTTTAAAAGTCATAAAACCGCTTCAACAATAGGTATCGAAAGCAGACCGCAATAAATTTGCCGCGCCCTGTTCACCTCTCGCCGGCCCTGCACTCGACTTTCATATAATTTTATGATGTATCGTGCCGCTTTGACCCTTCACACGTTTTTATATTACTTTAGATAGCGGTTTAGAGTGACTTTTTCACTATAATAATAAATTATTAAACTGGTATGTCTTCTAACCCTGCTAGGACGCCACTATCCGCTTTTGATATATTATGTACCATTAAAACAATATAACAATTAAAATAATGATATAAATTCGTGATTATTGTTTAACTTGTTACCGACAGCGCGGCAGCCAAAAATACAAAACACTTATTATAAAACAAACATATCTTTATTGAAAACTTATTTACACAAAAAAATATATAAAACTCAAAACTCTGTCGATCACATTCTTGACTTCTTCTATATATTTTCTTTTACAGACGATTATTGCCTTGGTGGCCAGTATGCAACCTCTTTGGCTGTATACATACTGCTTGTCAGCCAAAGAGGTTGTATTTTGCACTCAACAATTATCAAAACAAACATTTCAACGTCGTGATCTACCGTGGTGATAACCTACAACTTTTCATCTAAATTGTGTTTTTTTTTTAATTTACTTAAATATGACTTTAATTTTTTAACCTAATTAAGAAAGTGACTACAAAGTAATAGGATAAAATTTTCACCTACAACTCAATGTTTTTCTATCTTCTTTTAGGATAAATAGTGTACTTTTGTTTTACAATTTTAAACAAAATATTCATCAAATAAATCACTCTGTTAGAGTCATAGCTTCGGGTGATGGTTTCAATTTGGAAGTATATTACGTTTGCGGCGAAAGGGCCATTCAATAGTGTTGATACTGGCCGGACAGTGTTTTACACAGAGCAGCCTGTTAAAACAGAGATAGTGGAAGATTTTATACGACGGAAAGGGTTCGATGTCATTGTTACTTAAATTACTCTGTGCTTTTTTTTATTTATGACAGCAAAATGAAATAAGTGTAGTAAAAGCATCATATTTAAATGTAATTAAGCAAAAATTGCTTACTTACATTTAAAGTTGTAACACATCAAATTGTAAACTCAGATAGTATAAGGTTTGAACAATCCTTTTTTTCGCGTCACCCACTTTAAACGTAACAGTGAAAATAGTTTTACTGACATATAAAATTCAAAACTCTTAAATATAATCTGTGGTTTGAGTAATGCGTTCACTCCCTCCCGAGGGTAAGGGCACGTCAGTTTCAAAAATTGAGTGAAATCACACGTACGGAATCGATAGGGCGATTCTCACTGATGCAACGAGCTGATAGAAAATCGAGCCGACAATTCATATTTGTTGCAACCGCCAATTTATAACAGCAACGATACAAATGGGGCGCAACTATTGAACGAACATTGAAGACAAACGACTATACCGATTGGGCCCCCATCGTTTGACTTCTATTGTTTCTTGTTCTTGCATCTGCGGCAACGATTTGTTTAAAATAACATATTAGATGTTACTGTCAAAATAAACATCACATGAAAGTAAATTATACGAGTAGATGAAAATGTGTATAGAACTATCTACAAACACTTTAAAGAAAAAAAGACGATATACCAAATGATTTTAATAATTTTTTTTACAAACTAAAAAGTCTATTTAAAAATGTATTTTTAGATAGTAAAAACTCCACCGAATTGGCTATAAAAATAAAACATTTTCAACACCTGCAAAATCTAAATCAATATGAAATAAATATAGGCAATCAAAAATCATTTGATTAAATGTTCAAAACAAACAGAGGCATCAGCCGTTTGTTACCGATTACGAGGTACAATAACAATAGGACGATTTGTACGGCAAGCAGATTTAAAACACATTGCATTTATCTTGTTCGAATAAAACGCGATAAGCCCCGCTTATTGATTGTTCCCATTTAAATTGAATACGTTCAATCCGTGCCTCGTCACAAAGCAAATGAGCTGAAACAATAAAATATGTGCCGGTTGAAACGTGCCTTTTTTTCATCAGAAAATAACCTTTCTATACTTTCTTAACTCTTCTTTAACAGCTTCTTTACACTTCGTATTTATTAATTTTTAAAAAACCAGTGTATGAACGTCCATAGCTGGACATAGGTGTGTATAGAACAAGATTGCGTAGCTGTTACCCGTACGTTAAGTGGTTGTACCTCGTTAAAATATTATTAAATTAATTTTAAAATGCATATAATGATTTAAGTAAGTAAATATTTCCTCTCATTTTTTTAATTATTTATTACTGAGTTAAGCACCGACGGGAACACTTAATTGAAGTAAACATTTTAATGTGAACGTGTGTTACTTGCGGTATGAAAGCGACCTTATAGGCTGCCGTGTGAAGGGTGTCTTACAAGAATGTTAACGTCATTATCGTAATTATGGTGGGACGTCGACGCAAACGGCGCAGTTGAGTGCACTCTGCAAAATCACTTTATAAGCCATGCAGTGCAGCATTCAACCACCAAGCCGATGCTATATAACCATTTTTGTGAGACTTTATGCCCCTCGTTAAACTTAATAGAAACTATATCTTACGTACTAAGAATTAAGCTCTTGTAATTTACTCACATTTTTTAAAATAAAATACTCGCTTCATTTTTATTAAAAAAAAAACACTCTTTTTAATTTTATTTAATAAAATATATTAAAACTAAGACGGCGCACTCCTCAAGCAAACTTAGAGTAACTTAAACCGGTCTTAAGGTTAACGAAGTATTTCCTTAATACTTAATTAAAACACACGAGTATAATACCCCTCTAGGCGGTACTAAGTCTGGCTCTAAGTGATACAGGCACCCACTATCCTAAGTCTTACTTTTAATTGAATTTAAATACACTTGAAGAATTAATTTCTTTTTAGACTAAACTTCGAAATCATATCAATAATATTTCCTTTATCTTCTGTAACAATTAACACTGGTTGTATAAGTATGTTTTACATTCTATTCTGCGAAAATGTGCCATAAAAATTCTATCATCAAATACAAAATACAGATACAATTATTTTATTGATAAGAAAATTACAAGTCAGAATGTTAAAAAATAAAAAAAAACTTTACAGATATTTTGAATAAAAATTATACATAAAACAATTATAGTAGGAAAAATTCTTTAACATTATAGAAGAGTTTTTGTATTAGCCATGACTAAAGCTTGTTTTTAAATGACGCGAGGCTGGTAGCCGCTGTAACGTGGTCCGGCAGGCGGTTGTAGACGGCGGGCTCCATGACGTGCGTGGATTTTTCGGTCTTGGCCAGTCGTCATCATTACCTGAAACGTATTATTCATGTCAATTGTGTTATACGATTCGCATAATTAAGGATCACACCAGAACCAGGTTTTCATTAGCCACTATTTCTTTATAACCAACTAGCTGTTCCCGTGCGACTTTATCCGCATAAAATTATGAAAATCTTAATTTTTTTGTTAACATGTGTTAAATTATCAATTGCAAATGTCAAAATGACATGACATGATGATAAACCATGGCAATGTTGCTTCCTTAATGTTGGCAGCTTGTTGTTTATGCTTCCTTCCCCACATGAAGGTTTCTCCAATTTATTTATCCCCCAAATTTAATAGCGTAAAAATATATAGCCTAAAGCGTGTCGTAAGTGTAGGGCTTTTTATTAAAGAAAGAATTTTTCAAAAATATGCTGTGATTGATGACATCCTACGCCACAAAGTAGTGAGTGTTTACGCTTTATTTTATTAGTAATTTTTTTTTCTTTTGTACAACAGAGCCTCGTATTGTGATTACATGTGTACAGTGAGAGTGGTGTAGTCGGGTCGCAGTGTTTACGGCCGCCTAAAACGAGGTAATATTTCACGAGACACCACTGCCAGTACACAGGTGGTTTATCTACCCCATTCAGAATTAGGAGCCAATATTGTCTACGCTTTGTGTTACATTCGTTTTGCAATTGCCACGTCTGTAGCTATGACAAAGGGCTTTACAATTGTTGAACACGTAATTACTTGAACATATTTAAAACCAGCTGTTGCTTACGACTACTTCGTGAAATTATAATACATAACCTATATTATTCACTGATAACGTAACTTCTAAATGGTGAAAGGATTTT
Source organism: Papilio polytes (assembly GCF_000836215.1). NCBI lineage: Eukaryota > Metazoa > Arthropoda > Insecta > Lepidoptera > Papilionidae > Papilio > Papilio polytes. The sequence continues at coordinate 1,037,241 of NW_013525516.1, forward strand.
TGAAATCGACCCATTAGTTTTGGAGTTATTTCAATATATCAAAAAAAATACAAATCTTTTCTATTTTTAATTTTGGTAAAGATTAATACAAAACCCCTCTACTTTTATAGAAGGCAAAGAGTAAAAGATAAGTTCAATGAGATCGTCATATAATGTAAAAAATGTTTCACTAATACTGAAAGTAATTAATGTTAGAAATTTTACCAGAGCCTCTTGTATATATTTATGTATGCATAATTTAGGATGTTACAGTAAATTTAGATGAGCAAGCAGTCATTAGCTGATAGTGACATCGCTGCCAAACTTCTCCCGCGGCGCAATCTCGCAAATTCGACAACCCTTTGTGCGTTCACAACTTATTCTCGCTCAATATTCAGAGAGCAGCTTATATTAACTTTAATGTAATTACGACGTATTGAGCATGTGCTTTTGATAGTTCTAAATAATAGAATACAATTATAAATCATGCCTAGCTTACCAGAATTTGACTTCAGCTGTGGTGGTAAGAAAATAGAAATATGTTAAACAATATTTACTCCTCGAGTGAAAAGAGACAGTCTTAAGTGAACAAATAAGTCTGCAATCTTGTTTTTCTTTTTTTTGTATGTCAAGAATCTAGTGCTTTCTCAATTTTTCAATTCTAACAAAATGTATGTTTTATATTTCGATTACTTGAACAAAATGGAAAATTTGTATCTAAATTCTGTCGTCGTGAAGACAAATCAATTGCAATCACATACAAGTAAAATATTTCCATTAATATTTATGCAACACTACATCTGTACTGACTTCTCGTTTCATATTCTGTCACAATCTTATAGTAAAATGGAATTTCAAAACGTACATTACATTGAATGTCTCAGAAGTTTCGCCCCACTCGAAAATGTATTCACAATGTATTGGGAAGCCATTGCCGTGTGTCATGCTGTACTCGCTCCTATCTTCAGGTGTCCTATCGACACTGTTTTATTTTATGTTACTGCTGTGGAAGTTTAAAAAGTCCCATTTACATGTGAATTTTAAATTTCATGATGCGAATTTGCGACCGCACTCTTCCGTCGTTTGCATACATTTCGATTCTGTTTATACTTTTCTTTCAAGTACCGCTATTATGAAGTTCTTTACTGGGTTACTCGCGATCGTCCACTTTACATTCTAGTTGCTTTAACGTTAAGATCTAAAATGTTTTTATTTTGGTTGTTTGTTTAGTGTAGTATTTTTAAGTAAATGTGATATTCTAAAATATGCGCATGAAAATAAACTCTTTGTCTGAAAAAAACTTGAGTACGCAGAAATTTCCATTGAATGGTATTAATAAAGAACTTGTTATATCGAAATAACAACACGTAAAACATTTTCTTGGGCAGTCCAAAATTTTCCAAAAACATTTACATCCATTATTAAAACTTTTACACAATAATCCAAAACATAATACGGAACGACGAGAAAAAAAAAATTGAAAGCGAACAAATATTTAAATCTCGAACTGGAAGTTTCACTCAATGCTCAATCATTACTCCGTCACTGGTCCAACTGTGAAAAGCATCGCCGATGCTAATTTCATAAACAAACAATAGCAAGTGCCTAATGAAGGGTCCGCCGAGCAAACTTTCTTATTCTGCGAGGGAAAGGCCGGGAGCTCTTCCGTCCGATCCATTTGCTTGTTTATCCTGGACTTAGAAGGCCCGCCGCGGCCGCTCCAACGGAATAATGCTCCCCAGGAAATGGGAATAAACTGCGCTCCACAAAACTCTCTGTAAAGTTCGTGTAAAGTATTTTAACAATACTTTTACCGCGAACAACGCAGACTTTTTTGTATATTTCTCGTATTAAAGACTGTTTGGTATATCGTGTCGTAATTTGTTGTTTGCTTTAGAGATTGATTACTAAAATTTTATTTCGTTCTTGTAATGTTGTTACACTATTAGATCCTAGATTTGTTCGAGCGTTAATAAAAAGGAAAACGACTAAATGCAAACATTTAAATTGTCAACATCTCCATAAACGTTTCAGAATAACATTCTCAAAATATTGTACCGTGATAAACGATATAACGTCCACCCCAAGTCTAATGTGAATTTTAAAGAAAGAATGAAGAAAGGTCTCCTTACACGCGCCGGAGGCGGCCGGCGCACGTCCTCATGCCTAATTTAATCCTCGGCTTATTAAAATAAAAACGGCATAGGTTTTCGACAGGTGCCGCGGGCGAGGACGCCGGAGGGTGTGCGGGTTGCGGGCGCGGCGGGCGGGTCACAGGTGGCGCCGATGGTCGCTGCGTCGTTAAAATTTACATAAAGTCTCAATCCACGACGCCAGGCTCCCGGCTGCCCGCCCCACGTTTATGCTACATTTAGTAATTTTATGATAATTTCGAAAACCTTACCGCCACCCATCGCATTATACTAATAGACCGCCTCTCGGTAGCGTCCGCGCCGCGTTGAAAATACTCCGACGCCTCGAAAATAATAAGTCTCGCTCTATAAATCGCACGAAACGTGTAGCGGACATGGTTTTTTTTTTTGAAAAATTAATAGCAGATGTGTTGTCGAGTACTGGGCACGTCGGGGGTGGGCAGTCTGAAACTGAGGCGCATAAATCTACTCGTTAGGTGATGTTTTTTTTTAGATGCGTTTTGATTAATAGCGTATAAAATTGAAGTGTTCGAGCGTAAAATTTTTAATATTTAACTTTTAACGACGGCTGCAAAGTGTAGGAGGGAGGGAGCGTTAGAAGTGGGGGTCCGAGTGAGTTCCATGCAAATGGATACCTGGGCGGCCATTAAAAGAATCGTTTATAGTTAACAACAGACGCGGAATGTATCGAATGGGAAGCTATAAAAACAAATGTTGTATTGTTGCAGTCGAACTTGACACACCTGCCGCGGCATGAGTACGTGCCGGGGATCGGCATGGGCATTGCCAAGTGCCCCTACGACCCAGCGGACAACTCGACAGCGCTTTGGGTGGAGAGGGGCAACCCGGGCTCTTTGCCAGCGCTCTACTCCGGAACCAACGCTGAGTTTACTAAAGCGGATACCGTCATCTTCAGAACTGATCTGCATAACCTGACAACTGGACGACGGGAGTTCTCATATAAGCGAACTCTGAAATACGATTCCAAATGGTTGGACAGTAAGTAATTGATAGTATTTTAAATCATATTTTAGTATTCACAAACATTATGGTAAACATTAATTTGTCATATTGATGTAAAACTATGCATTAGGAAGAATAATAATAAATCGATATTTACGTAAGAATAGTAACAAATCACTCTGTAGCCGTGAATCGTTCACTAATTGTTCAGTTCACGATGCTCGATGAATTCACAAATCAATGGAATCATTGAAAATCGGAACGTCCCTAATCAGCAATCAGCGACCGCGGGCAGCCAGGCAGCCGGGCCGCCAGGCAGCCGGGCCGCGCTAATCATTACGACTATTGTTACAATTATCCGCTCTGACACGATTTAGGATTTGGAATTCGCCTGTTTGCGACTAAACAATGAAATTAAACTGAGCTCACTCTAACGACCTGTTTGTTATAGCTACAATCTTTATCAGTTGATTTATCAACTATACGATACATTTATTTAAAATTAAAATGAAGTTAAACTATATTAAAATTATTGCTTTGTTTGTTCAGTGTAAACATTAATTTAATTATCGTTATTGTCATCCTGTTTATTACGTTCGGATTTGTAATAACACAATTTATAGTGTACAGTTAAATGATTAACCATAATGTTAAATATAAATTATTATTTAATCTCAGTTTACGCAATGCAGCTGGACTATTAACCAGAATGATTATAATACAATATTTGTTATAACATTTTTTATATCCTCGTCGCAGTGCTCAGGTTTAAAAAATCTACTAATTTTAGTTCCAGTAGCAAAATTACTAAGAAGAAAAAACAAGTCAAACTCATTATTACTTTAAAGTCATTAGGTAATTTTCGGCTATAGTGAGAATAAAAGTATTTAGATAAAAAAAAAACATTGGCTCCTAGTAATGTTTTATGGTCATAATCGTTCTTTAGAAGTAATAAAGAAAATCACTTACACAATATGCGGAGAATTTTTCAAAATAAACGTCGGCTCAGTCAATAAACATTCGGGCGTGGAATATTCATCAACGTATAAACCCGATTTATCGGCCCAATTAATTATGATGGAGCTAAATAATTTATGACGCCAATAATTTAAAGGCCGGCCTTATTAATAATAAACCTGCGACTTGCGATTTTAATAAAACTATGTAGTTTGTGATGAATAAAGATATTGCTTGTGAACGTGCGTCGATAATCCTAGACACGTGGCCAGTTCATTATGCGGCCGACAAATAAGCAAGTATTAATGCGAGCTATAAATACCCTGTATAGAGTGACACGGCTTCATCTAATATTTATTGCACATCGCAGAGAATAATAGCAATTTGATATTGTGCTATCGACGTGGGAAAGAGGGCACAATTTAAAATACTATGGGATAGCATTAAAATATCAAACGTCTATAAATTTGACAATAACATTATATTTCATATAAACCAAAAATACGCTATAAAGATTAAAATAGAAGTACAAAGAAATCCAAAAAGAACATTCCACGTAAAAGTTCTTGAAAATAAATGTAATAATCGAAAAGACTTGCTTATTATAAGCAAAAACTTGCTCTAGTAGTCTTCTTTTGGAAAAGAATCTATCTGTGTTTTAAAATATTAAGACAAATCTTTGTTTCTAGAACCGAACTTCGTTGGTTCATTCGACGTCGGCGAGTACGTGCTATTCTTCTTCCGCGAGACAGCAGTGGAGTACATCAACTGCGGTAAGGCAGTTTATTCTCGGGTCGCCCGCGTCTGCAAACGTGATACCGGAGGCAAGAACATACTCAACCAGAATTGGGCGACTTACCTAAAAGCAAGGTTGAACTGCAGCATACCTGGAGAGTTCCCATTCTACTTCAATGAAATACGTAAGTAATATTCTATGCTAACGTTCTTATCCAAAACTTTAACATACGCTTTGCTTTATAAACTGCAAACACCTCATGCAATTTTAGATTTCCATCTAATCTCAAATACGATCTGTCAATCTCACTAAACAGTTTCAATAGATTGCGCTAAGATTTCATTGAAGTCTAGCCGATTTCTCGATACAAAAGATTGCTTTAGTTTATTAACGGAGCGACACGCTAGGTTTTTGCGTTCCCTATTCGATGTGCATTCTCCACATTACTGAAGAGCGATGTAGGCATATCTGACGCTCCGTGTTTGGTATGTGCGCGTAATTCGCATACCTCACTGTCATTACCCTATATCTATTAATGACCGTCGTTTATGATTAAAAGTGTCTTTGACAGTAATATTCTGTTAGATTTTATTTACCACCATTATCTTATTTTTGAATATGAAAATGTCGAACTACAGAAGGTATTTTCTATAAGTTTCGAATTAAGTTAATCTTCGTACATTTTGTAATAAACTTGAAAGGATATGGCAATGTAATATTAACCCCGCAAGCCGTGACAATGTTCACCAACCGTTTAGATTGACAATTATAATTGCTGAAACTAGTTGAATTGTGGCGGCAACTTTTGGTGACATCGAGATATAAAGTTCGTGTCACACAATTACGACAATTTGACTCAACTCTCATAACTTTGGACAAGCAAGAACAAATTAGACTTCGTGACGGTACTTGATAATTTCCCGGCTCAGTTTTTGGAGCCGTTTAATATGCAAATTGTATTTAACTTGTTACCTCTGTAGAATTGCGAAAAATTAAAGTCGTCATCTTTATAAACATTTTCGTGGCCATTTACGAAAACGAACATTACAATTTGGTTAATTTTTTATTACTCCCAAAAGAGAAGTAATTTTTTTTTATTATCTTTCTGTCAAAGAATGAAACGGTAAGTTCTTGGAATAATTATTAATTCAATGAATTTTATTTTTGCTACTACATTTTAATACAGCAATTTTAAAATGATTAAACTATTTCATGCTCCGAATTCTTTCGTTCAACAATTCAAAAACACGTAGAAACAATTTTGCTATGAATTTTTCAAAAATTTAAAACTTTCATACTAAATATTTTAGGGCAGCGATGATTTCGCCACTTATTTTCGTGTGTATGTTCGAAGACTGTTTTATTAATTATTAAAGAAATGTTAACTAAATATATCAATTTCTTTGTTACATAGAGAGTATCTACAAAGTTCCTGGAGACGATAGCCGCTTCTACGGGGTATTTACAACCGCGTCCACTGGTTTGATGGGCTCTGCGATATGTACCTTCACTATCGGAGATATCCAAAAAGCTTTTGAGGGGAAATTCAAAGAACAAGCCACATCCAGCTCAGCATGGCTCCCTGTTATAAGCAGCAGGGTACCGGAACCGAGACCCGGGACTTGTGTCAATGATACCTCCTCATTACCTGACACTGTTCTCAATTTTATCAGGTGAGATGGTATTATTATGTATGAACTGGCGAAGTGTTTAATTGTTAAATCTATTAAGAAAAGTAATTCGATAATTCCACTTATAATATTATTATTAAATGTTAAATTCATAAAATTTCAACTTCGATTTCATCCAAATAAATAAATGATAAAAAGGATATACAGAATCCTAGCTATGGACTTGTACGTAATAAATTTAATCACTTAAGTGACATCAAAATGCTATATGATCATTCGTTCGTCACCATATTATCACAAGTGGGTAGTGCGAAAACAGAACGACAATCGTTTAAACATCACTCCCGGTCTCCAGCGAGTCCGGGATGCCGCGCCCATTGAAATCCACAGGCACTTTTATCTGGCGACACGTCCTGTTAATTATCCGACGCTCTCGCCCCTAGAGTGTTCAATTATTTTTTTCTGCCCCCACTTTTTCACGATCCTCGTGTGGAAATGTTTGAGATTTTAACACTTCACCTGCAACACCCTGTCTGAAAATAGTTACATGAGTTTTTTCTCTCATTTGCAAGTATTTGAGTTTTATTTAAACGGATGATTTTTTGTTGTCTGCATCGATACGAATGATAGAGCTACGAAGCGTAGCGTGTAGACATTTCGTAGCAGACATTGTTTCGTACTTGGAAACAATACTTTGATTTTAAGTCTTCAGACAAAACTCGTCGTAGTGATCTTACGAGTATTATTAACATGTTTAATTAAAATAAAAATACATTTGATTAATTTGTTAGTATTTACGACTTTAGTATAAGCATACTACGTTTCCAACTATACTTTTGTCTTATCTATAACATATACTATTATAATAAAGCGTAAACAAACACTTTGTTGCCTAAGATGTCAGCAATTCTACCATATTTTTGAATAACCCTTTTTTAATAAAGAGCCCTGTACTTGCGTCACGCTTTAGGCTATATATTTTAACGACATTAAACTTAGGGGGAAATATTTTGGATAAAAATCCTAATGTAGGAAAGAGACCATAAGTTGCTGCCAACATCAAGAAAGCAAGGTTGCCATCATGTCATGTTATTTTGACATTTGTATTTGATAATTTGACGAATGTAAACAATAAAATAAAATTTTCATAATTAGATGCGCGTGAAGTCGCACGGGAACAGCTAGTCTATATATATAAAACTATGTCTTGTTTGTATCAGATCACATCCACTAATGGACAGCGCGGTATCACACGAGAATGAGAAACCGATCTACTACAAGCGGGACCTGTTCTTCACAAGACTAGTGGTGGACAGAGTGAGAGTTGATATGCTGGGACACCAGCTGGAATACACCGTGTATTATGCCGGAACCAGTAAGTACTTGAACAAACACCTGCTTAATTAGTTAAAAGACGAAATTAATTATTTTATCATGCTAATGTATTAAGGATCGGTTTCATGTTTATTCCACAAAACCTTTGAGTTATTATATTAAGAAAGGAGACGACTTAATATCACTCAACGAACAGTAAAATGTTGTAATTTAAGGCACTTGCGCAATGTTTTTTTTTTACTTTAACAAAATTTTATTCATTGTACATAATTACTATTTAAATAAATTAAGTCTATTCTTTATGTAATCGGATAATAGATAAAACAAAAGGAGATTTATTGTTCCAGTACCTATATATTTATTAGTATTTATGTTAGTCTCTATAGAACATTCTCTCCCCATAATCCCATGGGCATCGTGAAAGCTGACGGTAATGTATGCGATGAGCTCGCATCCTGCCACTGTTTATCACTATTTACGCACACATATATGTCTATATCACCCTTTTGTGAGATGCATTAGTGTTATTTCGAAACCACTTTATCTGCTACAAATTTGAAATGATAAAACCGGGCATAGGTCGGTAAAATGTCCCGTAAAAAGCTTCATTTAAAAAAAAAATCACAGGTTAACTCCCGTAACCTTCAAACCTCAGTAACGATTCAGTAAAAGACCCTATTTAAATTTGTAATAAGTTAACATAGTTAAAAATTATTTGATACAATAGTAGACATTTTTCCGTTTCAAATGAAGTAAAACAATTCCGTACAATAAAGCTACAAAACACACAGTCAACCTGGGAGTTTAGAATTTCATAAAAGTGACGAATTAAAAATGGCAACGCACTAGGAGATTAAAAAGTGCGAAAGTGCCACAATGGCTATAACTCGCGCGGCAGTGACGGCCGTGTGGACAGGCTCTCTGGACACCGAATGCCAATGCAACGCCCGAAGGGTTGGGGATTATGCACATTCGAGTGCGAAACATCGGATTTAGAGTTTAAAACACGAAAAATCTATTACACCGTTCGTTGTTTGTACCCAAATAGCGAACAAAACACAATTTTAAACGCTTTTTGTCAACTCACAATTTATTAACTTTTAAAAGCTTGCACTCAAGCTTTTAAGCCGCGCTGTATTTCTAGCAGACGGATGCTATTTTCCAGTTTTAATGGGCCAACAAAAAACTTTTCATGGTTCTTCTATAGAGTGCTTTTGTTTATCTTCTCAGTTAAGCCTAATTTTAAATAGAAATTTAAAGAAAAATGCTTACTATTTTGTAAACTGTAAAAGTATGTATACATATTTTAGTACTCCTTTCGCCTTCCCTAATGTTAGGGTTCTATAAATTTATGAATATCATGTCCGAAGATAATTACCATAACCGCTTTCCAGACAATTAGGCAGCCGCAGTTTAATCGCTTACAAACCAAAACTATTAAATTTCCTTCAGAACTTCCACTTACTATAGAGTCATGTGCATACATTGCACATCGTAAAAATAATTGTTATTACTTAGACTTGCCTGACCACCACAGCGCCCGGTAGCGCGTAAGTACAACCGCATTCGCCTCACGTCACATTTCTATCTGCATAAATTCGGTCCGCCGCACCGCACCGCACCGCAACGCTCTAAACAACGCCACCGAGTGCTAATTTTCGCCCATGTTGTTCCAATTTTCACCAATTTCCCTAGGAAATCGCTCTCAACCCCGTATCCCGTAAGAACCCGTACGGAAAGGATTAAACTCACGTAGATATCTAACGAAGGGGGAGTTCGTTTACTGAACAACTTTTACGAAAGGCGAGCTCCGGTTCGAGTTGGCGTTTGAAATGCTCGTGTGGAATATTAAATTGTTTAAGCGTTACCTTTGACGTTCCCTCATGTGCTTTAGCCACGTACCGTGATAATTACTCTAAGTTAATCTGCATAATGTAACTTTGGCTCCGTTTTCAATAGCGACGTAAAGTCTTTCGTTGAACATTATCACATTGTAGCAACGGGAACGTTTCATTACGGAACTTCAACGAGCAGTAAAATGTTTAAATTTAGCTAATTTTAGCGACAGTTGCGCTCTGTAAACGGTTACATACATTTAGACCGCGGCAAAGAGCGTAAAGAGGAGCGAAATCCGCATTCCCGAAAATCCGATGCACTCTTAGTTCGCTATTATTTACACTGGGACGTGAAATAAGTTGTGCGAACCGCCGTCGCAAAGAGCTCGAGGCATTTGGTGAAAAAGGACAGTTTACTCTTTCAATAAAGAGTTCTGTGGTAGTTTGGAGTCGGTTGCAATATTGCTTCCCCAACCGGGCCATTCGGAATGCTCATTGCGTTATAATATGCATTAAACGGCATCGTCCCGGCGGAAGGCTGAAGCGGCGCTCGAGGTGGCGGCAGACAATGAGAAACGAGCGTATGATGTACCCGCAATGCGGACCCTGTCTTCCTCGTTTGTTTTATCACGCCTAAATCACTGTTGCCAGACAACTTTTGTGCGCTCCTCAGACGTTGATAAAAGTTTGACATCGCTCATGTACACACGCGCTCGCTCCGTTTGTCAATGGAAGGGAACCGAGCTATCAAAGACGTTAAGAGTATTTAGAAGTTAACGAAGTTAATTAAATTCCGCGAGTTAGACGTCAACGCCGAGACTCTTTAGTATCAAGGGCGCCTTTGTTAACAAACAAACACAATATTAATGTTAACGTATCTCTCAAACACAGTTCCCATGTTAACAAGAGACTTGAAACTTAATTACATCGCGTCTGTTTTATAAAACACGCTTATGGGGGTAGTCTGTTTAAATTAAACTGATGACACCGATACTAATTCGTGCTGAGAATAATTTCAAAGTCCTCTTCCGTCAAATAAATTGTTGTTACTCTCTAGAATATAATTTTAAAACTTACTTTTATATATAGGTATTTACTATAAGCACCTAACACTAAAATATTTCCATTTTTCAATTCCAATTTCGACAAAATTAAAGAAATGTAACATTGATCTTACTGCATACATTTTTCATTTCCACTTCTGTCTAGAAAGAGAGGATATTAAATTATCATTTGCTTGGATAGAGAATAAAACAAGGAAGATATATGGGAAATTAAATCGTAGGCTGTAGCCGACGGGAGGAGCTTTGATGCCAAATGCTTTGAAAGCTTCTATTAAAAACGATTTAAAATTCACAGTCAGCTTAATGGTGGAGTCCGACAACTGATATCATTTACTGACCTCAACGCAACCGAAGTCGTGTATGCTCTTTGACATGTGCAACTTAATTATTCTCGTTTTAAAATACCTCTAGTGCGATATGTTTAGTTTATTAGATTAACTCACGTATACACCTTTAACGTAAAAGTCTCATTTTACGATTTTAGAATTATTCATTGCAATTACTTTATCGAGATTTTAATGTGATATTGTTTTGTAATACATATAAATATGAAAAACGATGTACTTTAAAATTACGAAGCTTATAATAATATGAGCAAACTATATCTTAATAAAACGCTGGAGTAAACCATCTTACGCTGTTTTCAATAAATTTGATAATTCCGTTTCCTGCAACGTGACTATAAATATTGTTTACATGCCATTTGTGGCTGTTGCTATGCAATACGTACATACAACAGCCAATCTTCAAACTCACCGATTGAAACTTTAATACATGACTAGTCAGTAAACTAAAGTTGTTGAAGCCAGAGCAACTAAATCACATATCATTTTGTTAGACCGCATTTCATGTTTATGTAGAAACTTGGACTTCATGCACTTAAGTAAATGGGTTTCCGATACTTATAAGAGTATTTGCAGCGGATCGCTAAGGTTTATGCCTGCTAAGTTATTTTGAGGATTATTATTCACTTCGTTATGGACGTTCTTGTTTTAGATTAGTTAATGTGCACCCTGCTTTTAGTGCCTATCAATTAGTGATTATTTTGGCTTTGTTGTTCTACATAATACGATTTCCTTAATTTCATAAAAAATGTACAAATTAACTAACTATACCGCCAATACCGCCTAATGCTTTAGGGTAAGGACTACCGATCTTGCGGTCAAAGGGTTCGAATCCTACCATTCGACAATTTTGTGAACCATATCCTAGCACAAGCCTATAGCTTAGTTGGAATGGTTAAAGGAAATATTAGTAAATTAACAAAAATCTACTAATATTTTTATAAAAAAAATTAGAATAGAGCATTGTAGGTATATAAATCTACTCTTTGCTGTGTATCTTGGATATGACAAGAGACAAGATGCTTTTACCCTTGAGAGTTAAGTTTAAATTTCTGCAAACTCATATTAGGATTTCGATTTGCTTGTCTAAAAAACAAAACAATTGAGATATAAAAACAGATTGACTTCACAACTAGAATTTTCTTTAAAGTACGTAGCTTAAAGCCAATGGACATATCTATTGAAACACATTCTTAAAATAGGTACATTTATACAGAGGGGTCGAACGAAGTGTTACAAAAACGAAATCAATTCTATTTTCTTCCGTGACATTGAGTGACAGCTATTGCCGAACAACAAAGCAATTAGCAATCGTCCTAATTAACATTCAAATCGCGTCCGACGTGAATAAACATTGATTTTTTGCTCCAAAACTGTAGGGCGGAGGTAGCGAACGGGCAGGGGAATACTAATGCGTTCACTTTCGAACGCTTATCGCGCCCGCTAACAGCACCAACGTTTTTTGCATAAAACATCTCATCAAAGGATTGCTAAGGTGCCACAGTATATTGAATATCAAAAGGTGCACGGTCGAGAAAGTTTCAGGGGAGGAAGCACGCGGCATCCCTAATGTCGGCCACCGTCAATTCCTACTTTAAAATACACCTATGGAACGTGTCTGGAATAAGTATCGCAAAGTTTTCTATAGAATTTTTGATACTGATTCAATTTTTATGGAATTTATTTTTAAAATATTATATCGGTGGTGGATTTAACATTCATTGAGGGTGCGTAAATGCCTTACACCTATTTTCATTTCATAGATCTGTGAAAAAGATTTTTACGTACATACTTGTGTTATAAGATATATGTACATTAAAAAAAAACACTATTAAAATAGTTCAATTGTATGATTACTAAATTAGCTGTTGTGCATATTTATATAAATAAATAAAATAAAATAGTGCATGTCTACTTTTACATTGCATCCCAAAGTTAATATATGATAAAGGTCGATTCAATCTCAATCAGAAAAACAAATAAAGATCAGTATATCCGTTCATATTCATATTGATTAGAAACAAATTGTACAGTATAAACCGGATAACCGGTCCCGGATAGGTCCTATGATAGTCGCATAAAATTTCTAACGACGAATCTCATAAAATTGGTACGAGAGCTCGTAGGCAAACGTTAAAAAGCCACGCTCTTCGATTTACGGCACTCATAAAATACATATTGCGATTCGTGATAAAAGTCCCAAACGAATTTGTTCATGCTGTCAATATCAAAATTTATCTCTTCTAATTTAGCTATTTAACGAGGTATTTCATTGCGAATGCGTTCTGTCTTCTCGCGTATTTAGAATCATGAATTCTCTTCGTACTGTGAGAGCGCACTTTAACAGTGGTAGAGCCCGCTTTAACATCTTCGCACGAATGGGCCGGCTCGCCCGGTGTAATACCACGACCACACAGAAAACAGGAGTGAAGTGGAAGCAATTCCACGTTTCGTCTGATGAGTGTGGTGCCGGAGGCCTAATTTTAGTCCCTTCCCCTTTTCACTCTTTTCTTAAGAGGAGAGGGTGGGAAGGAAAAGTGGATTTGACGGTGGAGGAGACGCATAGGAAGGGGAAATATCCTCTTTAGGTGCGTCTCCTCCTCCGTCAATGAAAGGTAGGCAACGCATCTACAATTGCGGATGTTTATGGGCAGCGGTCGTTTTCCATTTCGGTGGATTCAGGTGGCCGCTTGCTCGTTTGCCACCTTATATTATAAAAAAAAAAAGCGCACGCACTGACTGGACTATCGCACATATTTTTAGTCTCACTTAGATTCCTATGAGCTTGTATATTATGTGCATACTATTCGATTTATAGTTGTGCAACTAAACAGTTGAATAGGCTGCGAAATAATCGACAATCGCACAAAAGATGTGTGATAGTTAAGTCAAAGGTATTCGTCTGCTTTTAAAATCTATAAAAACCATACCAATTTTCTACGTTGTTTCTACTTTATATTGAAAAGAAAAATCTTAGTTATGTACTGGCTAGTTGCTAAAAGCCATTTAAAAACTGGTGTAGTATGGCTTGCCTTTGATCAGATTTTACTTAATAAATATATTTTATTACTTTCTCTTTGTAAGAATAAATAAAGCTAAATATTTCTAAAACCGATTACGTCGACAAATCTATACGTTAAACGGGGACTTCTTTATGAAAAGCAATAAAGATGTTAGAGCTACTTTGTGTTTGGGAATTTATACTTTCGGGAGAAATAAAACTTATATTGTTCGGGGATCGGAAAAAAGTTTTCACTTAGCCATGTCGATGCGAACTCTTTATTGGTTTGCGAGATTATTTCTTTGCGGTCTACTGTTTTTATGAAAATGTTATTCATTACAATTTTTAAAAAGCGTCTCAAATACTGTAGGATACTTAATAAAAATAATTGAGAAAGTCCAAAAATATTTCATTTTAATTATTGTGGTTATGAAAATAATTTCCCTTATTATTTCTTGGTTTAACCAACTAGAGAAGTTATATTATAAATGTCTGTAACCAGATAATTTGTCTCCAAAGACTAGATGATTCTGGCTCCGTTTGACATTTCCGTGCGTGGATTTCTCGTTTGACATTTCCCGGTGAATTTCCTTATGTGATTCGTAGCTGTTCAGGATGTTCCTGAGGGAGCAGACCCGACACATCAAATATAACGAGGAATTGTTTAATTATTTTGTCACTCTGAGAGGAATTAATGATGACAGTGATATAAAGAAACTGGATATACCATGTTTTATGGTTCTACGATCTTAAGACTTGTATAAGAAAGTCATTAATGTTATCTTCGTTCTTGAAAGACAATATTGTTGTGAAACGAGTATAACAATAGTAAAAACCCACTGGTAACACAATATTTATATTAAAAAAAAATGCTTTTGTCCGCGTCTTTATGCGCGCGGAATTAAAAAAAAATTAACAAATAGCATATACCTTCCAGACTAAAGTTTACCAAAATCTGTTACGATTTTTTAAAGAAATTCTAATATTAGTAAAAGTATGATGTGTCCTGTACTTTAAAATGAATACTAGCTTTCACCTGCAACTCCATCTGCGTGGAAAAAAAAACAAAAGTGAGTAGCCTATGTATTCTTCCAGACTAGCCTCTACGTCTATGCCAAATTTAATCTAGATCCGTTTAGTAGTTTATGCTAAAAACTCTAACAAACATTCTCATTTATAATAGTAAGATTGATCGTGAACTTACAAAGGATACAGTGTAATAAAAGTAGAGAATGCGTTTGAAGATCGAGCTCAAATCGATAGGAAAACATGTACAAGCGAGGGCCCTCAAAGAAGGCTAAATATTGGTCTACATCGGAGCACTTAACACGTGCCCGCCCGCTCCGGGAGTCTTCAGTTGACACACGATTACGCATGTAAATCTAAGTTTGCTTAGGAGTTTTGACGAGAAATGTAAAGGAAAAGAGTGTAGTACGTTTGCCAAGTTTTTACGATTCAGTTTATTTGAAGACTTAAATGGATGTTTCGGTTTTAGCAGTAAAAGATTTTTACGATCGGCCCCAGTAAGAGAATTTAAAAAGAGGGTTTGAAACATTTACTTTATTATTCACTATTACCGCAGTGGTAATAAACATACGAGTAAGAAATTTAATTATTATTTAAAACCGTACCTAATGTTATATCAAATTCAAATGAATGAATATTTGTTAGAGGTTCCTGTCCAAACGGCTGAATGGATCTCGATGAATTTTGGCATAGATGTAGAGCATAGTCTGAAAGAACGTATGTGCTATTTACTTTTGTTAATTTTCATGTAGACGGAAAGGTAGTGAAATAATAATACATTGACAAATATAAAAAAAAAACATACAGACGAGTTGAGTACCTCCTTTTGGGAAGTCGGTCAAAAAATTAAACGAACTTAAAACAATATTTTTCTAATACATTTTATTTTTATTTTCCAGGTATTAATTATTATGTAACTATCGATAGTTCTAAGTGAGAAGCTTGTTATTTGTGTCTACAATGTACATTATACGACACCTTAACGCTTAAATCATGTTACGGGGACTTAGTAAACAGATTTGCGTCGGGAACATCTGCCTCCCTCTTTTGGTTGCTGGCAAATACGTGAATGTTTAGTCTAAATGCTTTCTCTTGTACACATTATCGTATCAGGTGTGTATTCAAAAGTGTGTGATTTTTGATACGTTTGACAAGAAAATTGCAATTTCGATTTTGTTTTTTGAATACCAGAAAATGGTTTTGCAATTTTGCTAAATTAAAGGGTTACCCTTTTATCTAAAGATGACATTAATAGGAAATAATTGAAAGAAGCTCTTTTTTTCTGTTTCAAATCGAATCCATAATAATAGTGATAGTATTCAATAGTATAATGAAGTATTTGAAGTAATAAATCAATTTAAATCACTACAGTAATCGAATAAAGCCATTGAACGAAGACGAGTGAACAATTCGAGCAAAAGCAATTCCATCATTCCATGTCAAAGGTCTCAGAGGCAATAACATGTAAGTATAGAGGCGTAGTTAATGGGCGGAGTGTGTTACTTCATACGATATTCAGCGAACATAATTACTTGCGCTTGTTTGCGTCAATCTGAACCTTTGCCGTGATCGGTAAAACTAATAGGCTGTGACGTCACTCGCCTTTCTGTGCCTACATTCACTACATAAACTCATGCTATATATCTACATACTTGAATTAATAGCACTTACCTTTTGTAAATACTCGATGCTGTTCACGTAGTTATAAAGTAAATAACTACTCCATAATACCGACATTTTCTAAGCATATGTCGTAACTCTTTTTTTTTAAGCAAAACTGTTTTTTAAAATCATAATTTAAATGTCTTGATGCAATCGTAATATTTTCAATGCAATATAAAAAAACATTGGAACCACACCAAATACTCTTCTGAAAAATCACATTTTAGACTTATGTTAGTTTGCGTAGGAGCCGTGGGATATGTACGAAGGAGGGACTGTAGGGCTCAGCTGACAGTTGCGGCCGATCAAAACGCGACTACGGTCACACGTACGTTTATATTATTGTACGTAACCCGGTTAGGTAATTTCGCTACATGCCTCTAATCCAATTAGCTATTAAGATTCGTGTTCTGAATATTAATTTAATCGTGGATTGGCCTTTGTAAGTAAACTGCAGAGGGTCGGACTGCCCTGTCACACAATAGAAGCTTTCCCGCTCTAAATGGTGTACCTACGTGACCAATACGGTTTCTGTTCGTGAAGATTCGGCGGAAAGTCTTTTTTTTATTTCCGGTAAAAGTTTCCGAAAACACAGGTCGCCTTCTTTATGAGTTGGCGAAGTTTATTTTAGTATTCGAGGACCTGTTTAGATTGCAAAGCAATCCTGGAAATAAATTGGATTTTTTTCCTAACTTACCATTTGTTTATTCAACATTTAACATAAATAAAAAGAGAAACTTAAATATAAAGAGTGTTAGTATGATATTTTCTTAAACAAATATTAGAATGGCCATGTAACTGATAAGAAGTACCTATAGATATACAGATCTACAAATTTCTGTTATACAGTAGATAAGTTAAAAGTCCAGGGGAAACACAAAATATATTTAGTTATAGAGGTTTTTTGTTATCAAAGGTCTATGTTATAGAAGTTTTGGGCTCTGATGGGAAGGTAACATATTATTTTTTGAAGTCATAGAGGTTTTTATGTTACTGAGGTTTGAGTTACCACGGTTCTACTGCATTTATTTGAATAGTTATTATACTGTCCGACGGAGCTAACACTTGGAACCTTCAAGTCTTTTAGGTCTAAATAAAACGCTATCACCATGAGTGGTGTTTATTGTCCTTCACATGTAAACGCTGAAGTACAAGACAAATAAGATCAACATTCATAGTTTGAGGTATACAGGGGAAAAGTTATCGTCGCGATCAATATCTCAATCTGCGCGGTGACTTCCCGCCGATGAGGATTCAAATTAATTGACGCTGTCTCTTTGATGCGCCCTTACAATTTATCACTTTGTTAGACAAGCTATTTATAAATGTACAACGTTTTGATTTCTTGAATTATTACGTCGTTTTAACTAATTGCGACGTTTTCGAGTGATGGAAACGGGACACGAATTTATAAAGATCTTTATTATTTATTCAGTGAAGATAATACGCTAAAAGCATAGTATTACTTCTTCTGTAATCGTCTTGATTATTAATTATAATATATTTCAATATTTACCTTTAATTTTATGAATAAAATACTACAATGTTTGACACTAGAAGCCTTTATGTGCATCAATAAGGATTTAACTTCGCCAATTTTTTTTTTATAACATAAGATGGCAAACGAGCAAGCGGCCACCTGAATCCGCCAAAATGGCGAAGCGACCGCTGCCCATAGACATCTGCAATTGCAGATACGTCGCCTACCCTTATCCGACGGAGGCGGAGACGCACATAAAGAGGATATTTCCTCTTCCTATGCATCTCCTCCATCGTCAAATCCACTTCCCCTTCCCATCCTCTCATAAGAAAAGGGTAGTTAAGAGAAAGGGACTTAAATTAGGCCTCCGGCGCCACACTCATCAGACGAAACACGGCATTGGTTCCATTTTACGCCTGTCTCCTGTGTGGTCGTGGTATTACACCGGGCGTGCCGGCCCATTCGTGCTAAGATGTTAAAGCGGGCACTACCACTGTTAAAATTAATTAAAGACTAGCTGCAGCTCGTGACTTCGTCTGCCTGAAATTAAAAATATATAGCCTATGTTACTCACAGATAAATTTTCTCTCTAACGGTGAAAGAATTTTTAAAATGGGGCTGGTAGTTTTTGAGTTATTTCAATATAAACCAAAATACAAATCTTTCTTCTTTTTAATAATAGTATAGACGACGATTACGAGGTTACCTGTTTTATTAGTTTTATTAGGCTCAATTAATATTAACTTCTTAAATATATCACGATGTGTTACTATGTAATGTACATATATAATAAGAAATGGCAAACAAATAAAGCGCAATAAACACGGCCGGACCTCACAGATCTCACTAATTGATCCCCGAACGTAACGAACCATTTTAATTTCTTTTTGCGGTGAGACGGTGCCCTTTGGGGTCACATTTATCAAGGGAATACCCGTACCTATGTATTGTTAGGCAATTCTCTCTGTATACCACTGTTAATGGCCATGCAAAATATATTTTAACAAATACCCACTTTCTCTAGTATCAAAGAAAAAAATCGTTTCTTCGTAATTCGTAAACTTCAATTTTTATATCTAAATAATATCAAAACGAAATAACAAATGATAAGTATGTATTCCATATCGTATTACATAATAGAGTTTATTGACTTTATAAATCGTCTTAAAGCATTTCTTCTTAGAACAATGTAAAGAATGCATTATAAATGTAAGGAGAATTACTACAGCCGTTTTTCTTTTGTAATATTAATTATTTATTACTTGTTTTAGACGAAGGCAAGATACATAAGATCGTACAATGGACTCGCAATGGAGACAATCAGTCCGCTTTATTGGACATCTTTGACGTCACGCCCGGGGAACCTATCCAGGTATGTCTAACAATATTGTTGTTGATTGAAAATTCTCACCTTAGGTATCCATTGCTGAAATACTTGTATAAACATATTGTTAACTCTGTTTTTTCAAAGGTAATACATAATTCCGTACAAACGTATTTATGATTAGCTGTTGCTCGCGACTTCGCCTGCGTCAAAATTCAAAATGTAACCTATGTTACTAACAGATAAATTACCTCTCCAACGGTGAAAGAATTTTTAAAATCAGCCAGGTAGTTTTTAAGTTATTTCAAAACATACAAAAATACAGATCTTTCCTCTTTATAATTATAAAATTTATAATAGATACTGATATATATATACATTATAGATATAATAGAGAAAGATGTCTATAGAGTCAAATCTCTATTCTCTGATTACCACATATTATTCTTAATATAGCATACAAACATATAGGAAATAAACAATATTCAAACATCAAATATCGTCCGGAGACACAAATGTATGTAGATACTCGAAATATTGATTCACTGTATTAATAGCTCTACATAATTATTACATTATAAGTTAATAACTAGGCACACGAAAGAGCCACTTAAAAGCTTTTGAACGGCTTTAACTTGAGACGCTTTTAACTACTTGTACAATTTCCGTAACTTAACATTACTGGTACTAACTTATTTAACATTTATTAGATACCATGCTATGATATTTTGTTACATATATGTATGCTATGATATTTTGTTACACATATGGTATACCACAAAAGTAATCAAATACGAAAAAACTATTGTTAAAATGTAATTTGCACACTCCCATTTACAAAAATTCTATAACTCTGAATTTATGGAAAATAAAGTTGCCTAGATATCGTTCAGAGTTAATCTTTTTTAAATCATCTTTCGGGTTCGCGTGTCTCTTGGAAATGGCAATGGCGATTTTTCTAAGGCACGCAGCTGATTACTTAGTGTAAAGAGCCTCTTAACAATCGATTCGGATATAATTTAAACTGATTAACTGTACAGGCGATGGCATTATCTCGCACGCACGGTTCACTGTATGCGGCGTCCGACCGGCGCGTGCTGCAACTCCGCTTGGCTCTATGCGCGCGCCGCTACGACGCGTGCGTGCGCTGCGCCCGCGACCCATACTGCGGCTGGGACAGAGATGCAGCCGTCTGCCGTGAATATGTGCCCGGGTAAGTGTATTCATTATATCCATGTCATTGAAAAATCTTGTACGCCGACTGAAGTCTTTGATTGAAAATGTACGAACAGGCGACGTATAAGAGCGCGCGAACACCTTTTAAACTATCGCATAACTATTTAGTCGCACTTAGATTACTATGAGCGTATAAAGAGGTGACCACACTACTCGATTTTTCGTTGTGCAACTAAACAGGTGAATTGACCGTGAAACAATAGACAATCGTACAATAGTTGTCCGATAGTTTAGTCAAAGGGTTTGCAAGCTCTAAGATTTCAGAACCGCTGACAACGCTGTCCTCATTTGACAATCCTATCCTATCTTTATTCCATAACTGATTATGTAATTCTATACCTAGATTGATACAAGACGTTGCAAATGAAACGGCAGACATTTGTGACTCCTCGATATCCCGCAAGAGCGTGTCGGCGACGTGGGGACAGAGCCTGCACCTCGGCAGTTTCGTCAAGATGCCGGAGGTGCTGCAGCCGCGCGCCATCACCTGGTATCATTACTCCAAGGAGAAGGGACGACATCCAATCACATTTAAGTGAGTAACTCCGATTGTCACTTATGTCTTTTCATATTCGTGAAATTGTATCTCACAGTTCTTTAACGTGCGGTAACTAATGCCAGTTCTTAATTTGCCAATTTGATCAAATGCATTTTTTTTTTATAATATTGGATGGCAAACAAGCAACCGGCCGAATCCACCGAAATGGAATGCGACCGCTACCCATAAACATCCGCAATTGCAGATGCGTGCATGTTTCGTTCAGTCTGTTAAACTTTTACTTGTTGACAATCTTCAATATGCCCAGTTCTATCTTAACAACAAATAAAAATGACTCAGCTTTGCAAAAACAAAATCAAAACAGCTAAGCTTTCGTTTTGCAACCAGCGTATGCTTACTAACTACTACTTAACTACAAAAAAGAGTGTCGAAACTTGTTCTTTTATATGTTTTCGTAAAACTAATCCTTCGCGTGGAATAATGAAAAGCTTAAAAAAAAAACTTCAGACTTGACGCGTTTACTAAAAGCGATTTAAATATCAACACGAAAAATTTCGTGTGTACTTTCGAATCTACATTACGCCCAAATAATTTCTACACGTATGTCATAAAACCACCCGGCCATAATGAAGCTCGAAGTTCCACCCTCACCTATACGATGGAAACTTTTTAAAGCGTTAAATTTCCACCAAAACATTGAACGAGCCCATATTATTACCGGCGGCGAAACGAAACACCGAATAGAAAACGAATGCGCCTCAAAAAGGAAATTTCGGAAAACGTTTAAGGCAAAAGAACACGCGTGCAACGAAGTTAATTAGTGTGTTTCGAATCTACTGTTATCGCACTTCCTCTTGTATAATTAAAATGCAAGGGGCAACGCGGAATCAAGCCTTTGTTTGTCGAGTTTCATACGCCTGTCCTCTGTTTTACTGTTTAAAGAGGGTGAAATTAGTTAAAACTGTTAGTACTTCTTTTGAAAACACATGAAAGTGGTTTTTTATTACAGCAGTCATTTTAGTTTGCATTTATTATTCTTCAAACGGAATATGTACAGTTTTATGAGGTTTTGAAAACTAACTGATGTCCAACTGATATCAAAACAAATCAATATTTATGAACAAAATGTAATGTTCTTTTATTTATTACAGCAAACCAGAGAAATACATAGAGACTTCAGAGCACGGCTTGCTCATCATATCTGTGCACGAGGGAGACGCTGGCAGATACGACTGTTGGCTCGGGGGATCCCTACTCTGTTCCTACAATATCACAGTTGACACTCATCGGTAAGTACAATTAAGTTCAAGATGAAAACAAAACATAGTGAATCTACTCCATTGGTATTTATGTTCTTACAACTTCTAGCAGATTAAACGTATTTATTTGTTCATTCCATTGCTTTTTTGTTCTGATATCGTTTAAAATATACGAATTTCTTTTCAGATGTTCTCCTCCGGAAAAGAGCAATGAATATCAAAAGATTTATTCCAATTGGTGTCATGAATTTGAGAAATACAAAACCGCTATGAAGACGTGGGAAAGAAAACAGGAGGTAAATATTATTTCAATGAGTAATAAGGTCATTTTTAGTTTATTAACACTGGTAATAATGATTTTTTTTTTATTTCAGCAATGTGCACGTCAAAATGACTCGAATCAGAACACGCATCCAAACGAGATAGTGTGATAGCTCCTAAACATCGCCTATCTCATGTTCCAGTCGGTTAATTACTATGCAGGAGCGATCCCAGTCCCCTATCTGTCGGCCGGCCTCAAATACTTCAATATATTCTCGTGAACATCCGTCAACAATACGCTCCAAGATAAAGTGATTTAACGAATCCATAGATTTTACACGAGCTCAATAGTACTGAGCTCTCCATAGATTTTAAATTCAGTGACTAAACCAAATGTGCATCGACTTCATGAGAAGGTGATTTGATGAAAAAATGGACAATTGAAATTGTATCACGTGCGTTGCTTTTGGACACGGAATATAGTGGTCAGTTTAAGCTTCGTTGTTCGAATAAGGTAGAGATTTTTTAGATAACTGGTAAATTACTGAAATAAGTGTTTATGCATTCTGATTGCTTCATTTACAACAAGACAAGACATGTTTTTAATTTTTACAAACAAAAATTTTGTATGATGAATAATTGTAATCTAGATTTCTGTTTGAAGAAATATCTAGTGGTTTCTCACTTAGAAAGGTAATTTCTAATTTTAATATTTATTCGTGTATGATTGCAATATAGTAGAGGAGTATGTGACGGTCCTTTTGTGGTTAGGGATATTATAAATTTGATATCAGATCGTTAGTGAAAAAAGCTCAGTACCTGTGTACTAATGAGAATAAGATACGTTGCGTCGCGTGGCCGTTGTGACGTCATTCCGCGGCCGCCATTCTGAATCTCCGAGGGTTGTGGGAGGGTATGCCTCATTATTTTCCCCTATATGTGTAAATAGTTACCCTAATTTCGATCTACCTATTAAAATAAGTACGTATAGGATGCACGTCCTTTATTGTAATGAATATAATTTAAGCCTGTGATATAAACAAATTTGGTTAGAAATGTTATTTTTAAGTCGATGTGAAAAAAAATTAACTCTAAATTATTGTTAAAAATACAGTTGCGATCGCGCCACTTACTTTCAAAACCATCTCATTCTCTGTGATTCAAATCAAGTATACATTGATTTATAAATTTCCTCACACTTTCCTGCACTGTGACTTTCCTTGTAGTTTTATTAAGTTACACAAACTATGCAGTTTACATTTCTAACGACTCATAATTGCTTCGAATATAGCTTCATTTAGCTGATTAAGATGTAAAAAGATACTTTTTTAACTATTTTAATTATTTACATTCACTTATTGATATATGAACAAAGTTTACTAAGTGATCAACTAAACATTTAACTCAGTTACATCACACAAAGCCAATATCATTAAATAACATGAATCTATTTAGATTAATGAAATTTTTTAATGATAATGATATACAAAAATTTGTAAACTTCAACTGTTTCTTCAGAACTCTCAAAAATACTACTGAAATAAATTACAAAGACTTCCACAACTAAATTTATATCGGCAAAGTTATTACTTAGTAAGTTTGTCTATATGTTAGTTATGTAATATTTTAAACAATTATATACAATGATCTCAGAGAGAATCCAGTACCTAAGTCCATCAGAGGCAACTAACATATCCTTTATCCTAATAGCGCCAAATTTTTCAAATATATTGATTTTAATACTGGAAATTATGAAAACCTATTTATTGTATAATTACTAAATCACTATAGCTTGTATAATCGTCTTAGCAGCAATAATTATTTACTCTCAGCAAAGCTTGCTCCCTGAGTAAAATGTGTGTAAGGACAGTAGTAGATGTTTTTAACATTTCCTTGCAATAAAAAAAAGTATAAATTTGGTGTAACTTTTAGATGTAATCTGTCCTCACAAACATTGATACTCTGTTAATCGTAATAATAAAATGTTATTAGTGTAGACAGTGTTTCTAGTAAATATTTCCGCATATTTTTGTACAAAGATTTGATCTTAATGTCCTAGGTGTTAAGTACCAATATCCTGTCATCCTCACTTAGTACTTATTCGAAATTTTGCTCGACTCCATATCATAAGTTATTGTACTATTTAAGAGCTTGTATTTATATTACTATTCTACACGTTTTTTTATATCTATAATTCATAAACGAATTGCATTTTCGATAAATTATTATACGAATATTTTTTCTAGAGGTTTATTAAGAAAATAGTGAATTTTAATCGATTTGTTTTCGTAGCTTTTTGAGTGACTGTTTATTTATACAACGTTTAGTTTGTATAGTTATAGTGTTACTAAATTAGTTATTGTTATATTTAATTTATATTTCAATAATAGATATGCGTTCGTTGAGAAATCCGTCACAAATTAGAATTCAATATACAAAATGCAATCATTGTATTTACTCAGACCTCGTAAATTATTTATCAAAAAACAATGAAACTAAGAAAACCCGTTCATGGCAAAAGTCCTCAAATATATTTAATATAGGTGCTTCAGAGTTTTTTAAATTTGCTTAACAATTTTATATTTAAAAAGATCAGATTTCATATCATGATGTACATACATGAAAATCGAAATAGATATTAAAAAAAATTGGTAAGAAATATCTGAGCTTTGTCGTTTATTATGTAACCTAAGATTCGGTACTTAAGTATTGTAGTTATAAAACGATTTCCCCTCTTCAGGGATAATCTTGCGCAATAATTATAGCTAATTTACTTATCGTCTGTACTAATCGAATAGCTCTGTAAATTCCACATGTTACTATACTATGTAAGTTAATTCAAACGTAGCGTTAAGGTTTTATATAATAAATCTATGAAATGTATCTTGCATATGCTGAAGTTCTTATTTTATTAACCTTTATTACAAAACGACTTACTGATTTTGAACCCACTAAAGACGCTCTGTTAACTTTAGGTAACCATGACACTTGCAAAAATACAAAATTGAAGTTACTACATTACAAGATACATTGTAGAAAGCTGGATAAGGTATCCAATAAAAAGGAAAATGAAAGTCCAATCACAATATCATAATGCATTTTATTCAAGCAACAACTGTTATTACACGTAATGTTATTTGGTCTTGAGATCAATTGAAAATAGATTCATAAACACATTCTAAAGTTACCACAAAAAACAACAAAAATGTGCTAACAACATATAATGTTGCTAACAACATAAACAATGATTGGTTTTTTCATGAATACATTCAAGAACATTTATAAATAACTCTAGAAAAATATACTTCTCACGAGTTTCATAACAACATTATAATAAAAAATGACACATAAAGCACCTAAAAGAGATGTTTAAAATAGTTTCAATCTATCAAGTCGCATACCGGGTTGACATTTTCGTCATAACAGAGCTGGGGTGTGTTGCCCCGTCAAGGGGAGACCGGCCAAGGGACATAAAAAGTGAGGGCGCGTAATTATATAGTGCCACTAAACTAATTTCACGATACATTGCCGACGAAATCTGTGCTTGGCACCGCCTCGCCTGTCGGCAAATTGTGATTTTTCCTTCGCAGCAAACGTCTGATTACTATTGTTTGGTGTTTCGTATGAATTGCTAATATCATACTCGTTGGTACATAAATTGCTTTTATGATTAAATTGTGGGCTGTGTATTTTATACATAATATAGCGAAAAGAACGAAGTACCAAAGTTACTCATATTGACGTTAAATATTTTGAAACTAAAGTGTTATAAGTATTGTTAAGAAGAAAATTAGTATCGTGCTGTAGAATTGGCGCATTACCAGATTATCGGCATAAACGTCACGTCCCTAGCTGACAGCTGTCAATGTCATAAGAAGAATTGGGATATTGGCGCGCATTCCTGGCGAGTCTCTAGTGGAGTGTTAAAATTAATATCGCTAGCTACAATTATATCAATTGTTTAAAAGTATCTAAAATTGCTCTTTGAATATGAAATTTGATTTGAATTGAAATCATCACTAGAGTTACTAAACCATGTAGAAAATTAGCAACTTTTAAATATGTTCTACTACTTGCATTTTAGTTTAAATCCTGGATGTTTTAAGCAAAGAAAGTTAAGACTTAACTGGGTAAAGTTCAGTCGAAATCCATAACAGGATTAATAGTTTTTCCATTTTTGATTTCCACTATTCGATACATAATAAATGCAATTACTATTAGAAACTAGCGCATGAAGAGTTACAAGTTGTTCGTCTCTCGGCTGAGATTAGTCGAAAACTTTACAGATTTGTCAAATGCGTCGCGCTAAACTGCAACTAACTACGTGTTATGCTTAACAATGCTCATCTGCGAGGATGCAACATTAATATATGTAACTACATGGATTATACGCTCGCAGCATCCCAAATAGATGCAGTTTGGAAACTTATACATGTAAAATATATACAAACACAATATACTATAATCATAAAGTAACTAAATTCACTCGTGATGTACAAAACGGTACTAGTTTTTCCCGTGACATCATCACGGAATTTAAAAAAACCTTGAAAGTAACCTAAATGTTCTTCCAGACTATATTATACATCTGTGCCTTTTATCGAGATCCGTTAAGTTATCTTAGAGATAAGTAATCACAAACATCCATCCATCCCTAATTTTGCAATCATAATTTATAATGATAGTCATGCACGTCTTTTGTTTTTTATTGTTTTCAATTGTTAAATTTTGAAATATGTAACTGCTAATCGATCGTCTACTGTTACATTTTTGTCTACTACATTTGTTAATATTTGTGCGTTCTAAAATAATATTTTTCCTTGATATATTTATTAATAAAGGGGAAGAATTGGGAGCACCGCATCAAATGGCGGGTGTACAGAATGCGGTGGTGGGCCGTGTAATGTCTCATTTCACGGCGGCGCACGACTCCGCCAGCGGACTTCGTCTCCATTAAATAATTACCCACACGCCAAAACCTCGCCGATAGGGTAACTAAGTAGTAAACTTGATAGTGATGCATTAAAGTTTTATCACTTGCATGTAAAAACTAAAATGTCGATGGTATCATTTGAACATAAAGTGTAGGTAATACGAGACAATCTATATTATAAATGTAAACGTTTGGATGGATGGATGTTTGTTTGAGCTTCTAGCCTAAACTGCTGAAATAATATCCATTAACAATTGACACAGGGGTAAAAGACAGTCTGGAATAACACATAGGCTACTAAGTTTTCTATATTTAATTCCACTTGGACGGAGTCACGGTCAAAATCTAGTTATTCTTTTAACGATTTTTTGTCAATAATTTTGAACAAAAAGGGAAATAAAACCGTACAGACAAATCTTATTAGGATTAAACATTAAAAAGGCAGGCAAAAAGGTTAAAGGGATTACGTCATGTGTGCTTAGTTCCCATCACTAGAAAGTAAACGGGAAGCGGGAGTGCAGCGAGAGGTCAGCCGGGTAATCCTTTATTACATAGATCGGCGCGGGATGGGCTGCGGTGTCCCACTCGCGTAAGCGCATTACCCGAATTAACAATTAGTCATGCCCACGTCTGCCAACGAAGTTTGCACAAATTTACATAACAATAAAACCCTTCGTACTCCAGACTGCTGGGCTGATTTTTAATATTAATTGGATCACGAACGCGCACCGTGGATAATGCGTACGAACCGAACGCTACGTTGCGGTCAGACTGAGGTCACGAAATGCGTGAACATTTTATTTTCATTGCACCAGAAATGTTTTAAATTGCACATTCGTGTTAATACTTCGATGCTTTCGTGTTATTTATTTGCAAACCGTAAATGATATTTTGACGTTAAAGTTGCAAAAGAGACGGATATCCCAGTCAAAACAAAAATTTTATTTCAGGATGTGTAGGTCTTATACAAGCTTTGTATAAAGTTCGTATTGACTATGGCAATATCTTAACATGAATATATATGATAGTTCTCTAACAACGCCCGACTGGTGCACACAAATATTTAAACTTTAAAATCAAAATCTATGAAGTGATAACGTTGGTAACAATATAGAGGCCCGCATCCACTCCCACTCAAATGGACGCCGATAAAAGCGCGAAACTAAATCGCGATCCGAACGAACAAGAACAATAGCGTAGCTAAAATTGTAGCATTGTGTACGCGCGGGTGACGCGTCCGCGAAGAATAGAGTCATTTGCTGCTAACAGCATTAACAAGCGTGACCCTCCAGCCATCAGTTTTTGTTTGTTAATCTACAGGAAAGGGCGTAACTCATTTTGTCATCTCGTAATTTAATTTCACTTGAACCCCAGCTACAAGTTCGGTCATGTCTCCGGCGCGCCCAGCGCCCCGCGGCCCACACCGGACACTCGACATACTAATTAATTTACGTAATTTATTATCACTGCATTCGTGGATAGCCGAATTATAACTCGACTAAATTTAATACCACCCGAAAACATACAGCGCTCGCGGTTTCTGTAGTATTTACGTATAAAAACGTATTACGAAGCGCCATAAATTTCAAACTTTCCGTATTCCCGCAATATAATCTCGTCCAGACCCAAACGTTATTCGAGAACTTTAATTTCCTTCCACAATAAAAGCCCAGGAGCCGTCCCTTTCATAGGTAACTGTAGGTATACATTTGGAAACGCTTAAAATGCAATTTTACACGACCGATTTTATTTATGGCCGCCAAAAATGTAAAATGCAAACGTTTTATGGGGCTCAGGAAAAATAGGAAGAACAAACAATGCCTCTGTTATCCCAAGACAGGGGATGTCGGAACATATTTGTCCGTTTTCCGCGTTTTGTTGGGGATCCTGAGCGCCTGGTACACGTCTTTGAATAAGAAAGGAGCAGGTAAACGCTTCAAAACGACACTTTCTTCCATCTCACTTTTGGCAAAAAAAATAAACATCAATATAAAAGGTAAGTCTGTGAAATTGAATTAAAAATCTCAATTACATTTATTAATACAACAAACAGACTGGCGTTTTAAGACCCTTTGCAATGAATTGAAGATTCGTATGACTGATAAATTTGATTACACCGCTTACAAAGAGATTTAATTTTGATAAATCAACGTTTATTATTAGAGAAATTTATTGTATTTCGTTCGCTTGTTTCGTCAACGTTTTCAATTGGGTACTAAATTAGATTAAGACAAAACCCAGTTCGCATAAACAAATGAAACTTATCTTAGATAAGAAAAAAGGAGCACATTTCATTAGTGGTCAGCGCCGTTTGCGTGGTGCGAAAGATTTCCTATTCACGCATGCCATAGCGCCCGCATGCGGTTGTTTATATTCCTCACTTATCCTTACCGCCCATTAAACTCGTCAACTGTATCTCCAGGCAGCTTGTTTTACAACAGAACATTTGCATTAATCGTTAAGCATATGCAAAGACTCCCCGCATGCTGTACAACGACCGAGATATCGACAAATGTAACTGCGCCCTATACTATTTTGATGTCTTATGCGTTCCTATCCTATGTAAATAGGGGGTCGTTCGTCTCTCGGGATGGCGAGATGGAAAGTTAAGTGTTGAAAAATGTAAAATATTTAAGTTAAATTTATAATAAGGATGGTGGAGATTACCTTGTTCATTTATTTTTAACGCAGCAGCGGGAGATGGGACATTTTTATTGGCTCCAGCTTTAGATTAGTTTTGTTCTGTGAATTTGATGCATATACAATGAGCTCGATTGTTCAACTCCCCGCGTATGCTTAGCGTATAACTGTGATATAAATTTGAAATGACACAACACGCTGCATAACTTTTCCCCCGAAGACTAGATGCGTATTGCACCTGTTTAGATTTGTCCGTGTGCCAATCCGTCCGTGTTGAAAATTCTTGCTAGTTTAATCTATTATTAAGGAGAAAAAATTGGAATTTAGTATTTTATGAATAAAGTCAAAAATTACTAGACCGTTTTTAAAAGAACATTTTGCCATTATAACTTTTGCCAGAATAACAACTAATAGATTTTTTTGTTTTGCGCGGACGTCAGGAGCAAAATTTATATCTGGATAAAAGAAAACGAAGATATTAATTATAGACATTAATCCTAGACGTATTTAAGTATGTGCAAGTTATAGGTTATACCATCAGGTTTCCAACAAAAGATCTATAGAGTCAGTACGTGATGGACATGTGTGCGTCACGGTATGCATTTGGTTTGCAAATGACGGCATGAAAAGCGAGGACTAGGCGAAATTGAAATTTCCTCCTAAACATGTTAATTACGGAGGAAAGTATTAACTTTGAGTTTGTACAAAATGTCCTTTATTACAATAGAATGTACGAATTTTAATATCGATATCCCATGAGCAATTCAGTCGGTGATATAAATGTCGCCGTCAATTGGGAATTTGAAATTCTGTGAACAAATCTGAATTATAGCAACATGGAGTGACATTCTGTGTCCAATTCGAATACAAAAATAAAAATATGAACATGTGCAAAAAATATCCGTCGTATGCATTTGGGAATTTTGCGCGGCGACGAATTTAATGCGAGGGGAGTCTAATATTAAACCTCGGGGACACATCACTTTTAATATTTGGCCTGTCCTGAAGGGATTCTAAATTATTTACCAAATGAAAAGGTAATGGTCGAGGAGATGCGAATGAAGGTATGCAAATTTTATGTAAGCATGTATTGTTAGCTATAAAACGCGTTAAAACGTAGCCCTGCTCTTCTCCGCTGTAATGAAGAATGCGAGCTCACCGAAACAACGCCGCAGCAATATTCATATCAGCCAAAGTGAATTTCGTCGTACCGCGAATATTAGAAATTATGACTCGAATGTACAACATACTTGTTCCTTTATTTACAATATTTTAACGCTAATACGTTAAAAGGCAACACTGTCATCCGCCTAAATGAACCAAATGAACAGAGGAATTTTACAAACGTGTAACACGAAATGTGTCTGAAATGACTCCGAAATGTGGTCTTAAATAGTATGACTAAAAAGCCTGGGATTTTCATTATTTGTAACTAAAGAACTCAGTATTTGAGTGAATGAGTTTTTAAATTTCGGTCGAATTATCTTAACCATTTCATTCATATCAAAACAAACTTCAATATTAACGACGTATTTCTTAACAATACCTAGGGTGTCTACCAATTTAGTTTTGCTATTAAATTACATCTGTGCATTGCAGAGTTGAAATGCGCATTCTGAATGCGCACCGATGGGATTTGCTGCGAAAAATCAGTATTAATTCGTACACGTGTCCGTGTTTAGGGGAGAAAGGGGTGAGCGGAGTCACGGGTCGTAAACAGTCATGCATCGTGGCGCTGCGGCTAATGACGGGTCGGCAGCGCAGCGACTTTCCAACGCGATACATCACCAACCACCACGAGTACCTACAGCCGCTCCACGCATTAGTTATCGCCCTGCGTTTTAATTGATAAACTACCATTTGTTTTGATACCATTTGTTTTGATACTAATTCTGTTAATTAAACGTGAAAATGTATCTAGCAATTATATAACTAATAGGTGCAAATAAAACCATTCATCTTTGTATTTTATTTATGTTTAAGCCTTTAGCCTATATTCATAAAGTATATTTAAAACATGTTTTAGAAATGTCTAATTTGTAAACAACAATCTCAAATTCAACTTCAAATATCCATATTACACGTACACACGTTGTACGTGTAATACAAAAATACGCAATTTCTTAACATTATCGCGTTTCCGAGACAGACGGCGGGGTAGTCACATGGATTATTCAAATAACGGCTTTCTCTTCCGCCTCACGTCAAATCATAAAGCGGATCTTCATAAATAAACAATGCAGTCATAAGGTACCTTACAACGCCAATCTTACACAAACAAAATACGAATATCTACTCGCAATCTATTGTAACCCATCTTATACGATGTTTTTTCGGCAGCCAAGCGTCAAATATTCTGACATTAAAAGATTTCATCTTCATATCACGTTTGTAACCTGCCGTTATTATACCCTGTAGCTCTATTATTCAAAGAATTAGTTACTGCATAACAGGTTCTGTAATCAATGAATTTGTTATCCATACAATCTGACTAAAAGTATTTTTTTTATATAATATAAGGATGCAAACGAGCAAGCGGCCACCTAAATTCACCGAAATGGAAAGCGACCGCTGCCCATAAACATCCGCAATTGCAGATGCGTTGCCTACCCGTAGTTGGCGGAGGAGGAGACGGACATAAAGAGGACATCTCCCCTCTCTATGCCTCTCCTCCACCGTCAAATCTACTTTTCCTTCCCATCCTTTCCTCTTAAGAAAAGTGTGGAAAGGGACTAAAATTAGGCCTCCGACACCACACTCATCAGACGTAACGCGGAATTGGTACCACTTCATGCCTGTTTTCTGTGTGTTCGTGGTAATAAACTGGACGAGCCGACACATTCGTGCGAAGATGTTAAAGCACTACCTGTCTACTACCACTATCAAATGAAATTAAATAAATAAATAAATGAAACAGTATAGATGGATGAATATTTGTTAGAGTTTGTAGTCTAAATTTGCCATAGATGTAGAACATAGTCTGGAAGAACACTTAGGCTACTAATTTTTGTTTATTTAATTCCACGCAGACGGAGTCACGATAAAAGGCTTGTATCAGATATAAGCTAGAAATGTATGTTATCACAATAGTGTTGGTTACTTTAATTCAAAGCTTTGAATTCGAATACCTTTAACATCTAAAATCAAAACACAAATCAATCTCAGTATTACATAAAGGAATTCGGTTGCTTCGTATCGATACATCGAATTCCATAGACTAGCACTGCGATGTAATTTTAGCTGTAGTTACAGTCGAGCTGTGCCTAACGTTCCAAGCATTGCAGTGGCTAAATTATGGTCAAGATGCAATAGACGCCCTGTTACCTTCTGTATAACTTGTGGTTTGTGGCAATGTCATTCAAATGCAAACTTGGTACATCTAGCGCGACATTTTCATGTTTTGCTTTTTAATATGTAACTGTTACACTAGCACTTCCCTAAGTAACGCTGTAGTACGTAATCTAAGTAATGTAAGCGTAACATTATGAAGTGATAAAAATTAACGATAAATAAAAAAATACCTTATGGAAATTTGAGGAACTGTACCCGGCAAAATACCATCACTCTGTTTTTTTTATATAACAAGATTTTTCATACGTTTGAATTTTATCTACTGCTTACGGTAAGCTTAAGAAGAAAATAATTTTAAACTTCTTGGTAGTAATAATATATCTTGGTAGTGGTGAAATCTATTCTCAATATTTGTATTTGTAAATAGACAAACAGCATGTTTGTGTTACTATACATTTACACAATGAATAATAACTGTGATTTATGTCTGTAACTGGTCACAGTGTACACATAATGTAATTAATTCAGAGACTGAACACATTATACGGATTGTTTTGTACTAATTACGTTTGTGTCATTTGCGTAATATGCCACCTCTGTCATAAATATTGCAAACATTAATAAATTTAATCATTTAATAATACTTTATGTTTATTTTAACAAGTTAATTAACATTAAGAGCGGGCACCCACCTTTGACAAAACTATGGCACAACTGTTGTGGCATTGTCGATTGTTTTTCCATTCAAATGTTTAATTGCACAACTAAAAGTCGAGAAGTGTACGCACCTTCATTTAAAATCATAGGAATTAAAACGACTAAACAGTTGTGCGATAGCTTAGTAAAGGTGTACGCGCTCTCAAAGTAAACCATTCCATTACAACCTATAAAATTAAAGTGTATCTATACTTACAATCCATATATCTTTATTTCTTACTCTCTATATAATACATTTTACACTATACAAAAATATAAAAATAAAATAAAATATATTGTATAAAAAATAGAGCACCACCGGCTGCGGAATCCGATGACTCAAGCAACCAGTGGTCAGGGCTGCAGAGACAGGAACCTCCTCACTAGTCGTGTACTACTTACAATAATTATTAAAATCTCTTTATTTAAAAAGTAGTTTTATTTTTGTTAAATTAAATTAACTTTTATTTAGTAAATCATTTGAAACTAAAATCTACAAACGATTAAGCTCCGGTCTAAATGTATGTACTTTCAGTAGAATATTTCCGAGTATAAAGTCTAATAATTCCTGAAACTGTGTACAAGCAAAACATAATTTTCAGTGGATTATTACCGCATAATATTGCATTGAAATTGTTGGAATGTTTAAATTATGTAAACTGGGAAATTCTTATCTAAAGTATGGGCGTCACAGCCATGTTATGCTTAAAAAAAATATAGTCTTCATTACCTTTTATGCCTTCTTCCAATGTGCACAAAACATCCTTGCCAATATGGCGGTCGTGACGTCGAGCTAATGCAACACCCTTATTCTGACATCCGACTACTATCCGATTATTAACATAACACGCACAATTACGACATTTTAAAACCATGACATAAATATATTAAATAATGTTTTGGATTACAATTACAAAGCTTATATCGTTGTTTCAAATTATGACAAATGGTACTGATTCATAGCACAGAGTAAATAATCTTCAAGAATACAGAATACATCAAAATAGTTAACAAGCTAACGAAATAAAATTTTTACGAGATGTTTTATTAATTAAAATTTTGAATGATCAGTACAAAGCGATAGAGACAAACTCTATTATTATTTATTTTTGAGTCAAATACTTAATTATTTAAATTTAAGCCTCCAAATATTGTATAAAAAAGTTGATAATATTGTACAAAAGTGTTTTTCTTTAATTTGTTTATTGCTAATCACTGAGTACTTTGCATATTAATAGATCGCTAATTAAGTAATAATATTACGTAAAGGTTGCATTTACATCGTAAATAGTTGAGAGTCGAAGTCGAACAAAACGTAGCGTCATGTCCATTGTCACATAAATAACATGTCTACGCCGCGGTGTAGGCTGGTCAGTGTGGCTTATTCTACTTTCACATGAGGGCAAAACAGAGAGGTAGAGCAGTACACAATGCAGTACAAATTGATCACAAACAAAATTGCAATTGAATACTGTTCGTATGTGTTCTAATAATAGTAGTACTATTTTGTCAGCTGCTCTGGTTCTCTGTGCTGTTTTCGTGTGAAACATTAGGCAATGGGCAGAGACAAGCGTTCGTTTACGGCTGCGGTGGTTGAATGATGTCGCTTGTCGCCACAACACCGCAGCGCCCTCTGCGTGTAGCCCTACGCTAGAACCAACAGTCTTAATCAATGACATTCTAAGATTTAGAACACATTACCAACACAAAACTCGTTTATGTGTGTAGCTACAAATCACTACCTTACTAATATTATAAATGTGAAAGTTTAGAAGGATGGATGTTTGTTAGAGTTTGTAGCCTAAACTGCTAAACGGATTTCGATCAAATTTGCCATCGATATAAAATATAATCTGGAAGAACACATAGGCAACTCGGTTTTGATTTTTTTTTAATTTCACGCGGACGGTGTCGCTGGCGAAAGCAGGTTACCTATAAATATTATAATTGTTTTAGAAAACTGCATCATTTTCCTAGGATTTCTTTTCCGAGATTGGTAATGAATTCCCAAGACAATCTATTAATATGTAGTCACGTCAGTGACCCAGAGGGCAGAGATTAAGGATTTCCATTTTTCACGGTCCTGGCACACCCCTCAATTCCACGACCACGCCGACGTTAGATGTTTGTAAGTATTTTTTTAATAATCTCCTTCTATGGAGAATAAAGGAAAAATATACAAAACTAATAGTAAATTAATACTTTAAAGTATACTCATGATCTTTCCACTAAACCGGAGATCTTGTTTCTAACTGTAATGCTGCTTACGCAGTTTATAAAAGTGCACTTAAAGTTTTACATCGTTCTCCAAATGTAAGGCGTACTGGAGGTGTGTGATCTAAGTCCTGAGTGCACGGTACACGAGCGCACGTTTAGCTTTCTTACAAATTTAATGACTATTCTTTGAACGCTTGCAGTGAAAATAATCCTTTCTTTGTTTTGAAACTGCAACCGCTACGAAATATAAATCGTTTAAGTATGTACAAACACACGATTACATACGTCCATACATGGTTTGCTCTATATAGGGTAGAAACGATATCACGAATGATATAAAAAACGACATTATGAGAGTACATTCTCTTTTTTTTAGTTCCTTTAACCATTCCAACTAAGCTGTAGCTTTGTGCTACCATATACATAGTTCACAACAATATAGCAATAGAATTCTATCCTTGAATAGCAGAGAAAAATTGACTTACATGAGAGTTTTGTTGCTGAAATTAAATTTACTGGCATGCGCCAAAACAAAGTCTTTTGGTGTTAAAATATAACAGGAATTTAATAAAGGAAAGATATATTGAATTATATTCAGCGTTAAGCGCGGGGCAGGAGGCGGGGCAGGAGTCGGGGCAGAGCACGGATTAAACGATATAAAGTGCATTGCCGATGTTGCCATGCACAGTAAACGAAAACAGTTTTAAACATTTTAAAAATGTATTAATTACTGAAAAATACTCTAAAGTTTTTTTAAAATGAAACATTATTTGAAGGACATTTTGATGACTTCTTAATACTTTGTATACAAATAATTTTAGTACCTTTCCCTTTCCACCCTTTTCTTTTGACGGTGGAGGAAACGCGTAGGAAGGAGAAATGTCTTTTTGTGGGTCTCCTCCTCCGTCAATGAAGGGTAGGCAACGCATCTGCAATTGCGGATGTTTATGGGCAGCGATCGCTTGTTATTTCGATGGATACAGGTGGCCGCTTGCTCGTTTGCCACCTTATATTATAAAAAAATGCCCTTTCAATTTTTTTTAAAAGTTGAATAATAACTAATTATTTTATTTTGATACAATTTCTATTGAATATTTGCTTCAGTATAAATAAAAGCATATTCAATTTAATGTGTATTATAATAATAACATTAGTAAATAAAATTGAAATTACAAAAGTAAATGGATTAGGCATTATATTTATAGAGACGTAATAATAAAAGAAAGTGTTTTTAAAATAAACCGAGTGTACAAATAGAAAGAAAAAATTATCATTTTCGTTTAATTTTCATTTTTAAAATGAAGTATAGTTGGCCGCGGCGCAGCATTAATGCCTCGGATTAAATAATGTTAGAGCGCCTTTGTTGCAGCTACATGCGAGCTGGGGCTATGTGGACTTTTTGCACAAAACATGGCACTCTATGATATACAACTTTACTATAGAAATTATTACCATGATATACTTTTTAGTATAATTTAAAGATAATATAACATTACTTTATTCTAACACAGAGTGTAAATAATTTAATTATTAACAAAAAACACATTTTACGCTAGAAATTGTACTGTCTTGACAGACAATTTCCACACATGTGTGAAATGTGAAATTAATCTTTTGATACAATTTTAGCGTTAAATTGATAAAATAGATGGTTATTTCTACAAACTTTAACATTGACTATATTGTCCAATATCTTAGCAATAACAAAATACAATCTACTAATAGCCGGTTTTCTATTTCATTTAATATTTAGTGTTTCTGGTTCAATAACTTCATGAAATGATGAATGACAGTGGTAGTGCCCGCTTTAACATCTTAGCACGAATGGGCCGGCACGCCCGGTGCACAGTGTTTCGCGTTGTATGGGGAGGTTGGCAATAATTATTTTTGAATATTTTTTAACTAATTTGGAGATATTTAATTTGTTTTTATATAAATATGTGTAAATTAGTTACTGAATTATTGTATTAACAAAAATATAATAATTATGTACATACGCCAATCAATAAATATGCACTTTTACGGTTTTTAGGCCACATTAGTAAGGGCGCCGGAAAAG
The DNA here is from genome assembly GCF_000836215.1 of Papilio polytes. NCBI lineage: Eukaryota > Metazoa > Arthropoda > Insecta > Lepidoptera > Papilionidae > Papilio > Papilio polytes. The sequence goes on from NW_013525516.1 coordinate 1,075,822, forward strand.
GACACACAAAATTTAAATGACGTCTAAAAGAACACATCCTCAGCTACATTTTTGCAGAACATACTATGGCGTAAAAATGCACAGAAAAAAAATTACAATGCTTGCAAAAGGATATTTGTAAGATCACATGAAAATCAACGGTTTTTAGGCTACATTAGTATGGGCGCCGGAAAAGGACACACAAAATTTAAATGACGTCTAAAAGAACACATCCTCAGCTACATTTTTGCAGAACATACTATGGCGTAGAAATGCACAGAAAAAAAATTACAATGCTTGCAAAAAGATATTTGTAAGATCACATGAAAGTCAACGGTTTTTAGGCTACATTAGTATGGGCGCCGGAAAAGGACACACAAAATTTAAATAACGTCTAAAAGAACACATCCTCAGCTACATTTTTGCAGAACATACTATGGCGTAGAAATGCACAGAAAAAAAATTACAATGCTTGCAAAAGGATATTTGTAAGATCACATGAAAATCAACGGTTTTTAGGCTACATTAGTATGGGTGCCGGAAAAGGACACGCATAATTTAAATGACATCTGAAAGAACACACCCTCAGCTATATTTGTGTAGTACATACTATGGGGTAGAAATGCACAGAAAAAAATTAAAATGCTTACAAGATCTAAATGAGCACCTACGGTTTTTTGGCTAAGTCAGTATGGGCGCCGGAATAAGGCGGAATATTTTTCAATGGAATCCAGAAGAACACATTCTAAGCTATATTTCGGTAGTACATACTATGGGGTAGAAATACGTAGAACATAAACTAAAATGCTTGTTTACAACAAGATTGTGCCAAGGCACCTAGCACATGTTTCGATGCTTAGTGAAAACGTAACACATACATAAAAACACATAGTTTTTGGATCTAAATATAATACATGTCATGACGAAATAATAGATATCAAGATTTACTACATAATTAACTTTTTTAGTGGAATAATACTCTGTTTAAAGTTATCATATTTTCTCGACCAAACCGATATTCAATAATGACTACTTTTACTACGATTGTTATGACTAAACCATACATTGAATATTTTTTTTATTTACAAATCTAAATGTGCTATATATAGAGCTATCCTTTGATATTTTTAAAAGTTTACAATACTTCAATTTCGTGTTTGGCATTTTGGCCAACCTCTCCGTACAACGCGAAACACTGTGCGTTGTAATACCACGACCACACAGAAGACAGGCGTGAAATGGAAGCAATTCCGTGTTTCGTCTAATGAGTGTGGTGCCGGAGGCCTAATTTAAGTCCCTTTCTCTTTACCACCCTTTTCTTATAAGGAGAAGTTGGGAAGGGGAAGTGGATTTGATGGTGGATGAGATGCATAGGAAGGGGAAATGTTCTCTTTATGTGTGTCTCCTCCTCCGTCGTATAATGGTAGACAATGCATCTACAATTGTGGATGTCTATGGGCAGCGGTCGCTTCACCATTTTGGCGGCTTCAGGTGGCCGCTTGCTCGTATGCCACCTTATGTTATAAAAAAAATGCGTTTCCGATCTAAGTACTCGTAACTGGAGGTTTACTTAACACTAACGAATCACTAGATAATCATAAAATAAATGAAAACTTTAGCAACCCATGAGTAATTGATTTTTTTTAAATAGCGCCTTTTCAGTATTGGTTAAACTTCTTGTCAATTTGCCAGCCCTTCTTATATGACAAGAGACAAGCCGTTCTCAACAAAGGGCCAGTTAATGGATGATGATAAATAGTACTGTCAGTCAGTTGAGGGTTGGATAAATACATGATTAAGGACAGTTCGCCACTTCGTTGAGAGGGATTTGAGATGTATTAATTAATATCTATTTTGTCTGTCTTGATACGCTACTAATTTTTAAGTAAATAAATAAATCCTTTATTATTTCACTTTAAAGATATATACATTTCATGAGAGCCTTGGCTCCTGTACTAGGTTCCACTGTGCTGCAGGAGCCAATCCCTTACCCCATTTGTGAAGAACAATACATTCATAAGTGTTTAAACATATAATACAAAGAAAAACATTTAACATTAAATTTGCTTATTATAAAAAAGACAAATAAAAAACAAAGGAAAAAGGAAATTACATACATTTTTTTGTGCGATAGCGTTTTTGAGTGTTATGTGTGTTTGTGTATGTGTGTGGGAAAGTATGTGTATGAATGTTTCGCTATGAGCATGTCAGATGTAAGTATATAATTAAATCAGTATCGGATACATATACAATAACTAATGTTTATATAGTAAATAAGTGTTTGTAATATTTTTTTGTAATTCTAAATACAATTTTAATTAAATTTTTAGATTTCAAACAGAAATTTTCTATTCATATATATCAATCTTTTCTATAGTTACTAATTAAGTACGTATCAGCCAAGTCGACAATAATTATAACAATTGTTTATTTTCTCATAAAAATAACAACATTAACTTTGTTGCTTTTATCCTTATAACATAGAAATTAAGCCTTTTCTTATACCAATCCTAATTTAAGGTTTTACGTTCTATAAAACACGTATTTATGAGCCGAGCAATTGACTTTTATATAACTTGTCTTAATATTTCAATGCCTGTAACACAGATCTTGTCCCCTACCTAATCAATTTGCGTTTCCGAACCATAAAACAACTGAACAAGCAGTTAAACAGACCTTAACCGCAATTAAATTTATTTCCCAGCAGAGAGATTGGACCGATATAACTCTGTGTTTGTTTTTGTCATCGTTTTGAATAACTCACGTTATATCATACTAATATTATAAATGTGAGAGTTTAGATGGATGGATGTTTGCTAGAGTTTGTAGCCCAAACTGCTAAACGGAAATTTAGCATAGATGTAGCGGATAATCTGAAAAAACACATAGGATACTTGGTTTTGTTTTTTTTTAATACCACGCGGACGGAGTCGAGGGCGAAAGATAGATTGTTAATATTTATAAGTACTAGTCACATTTTATGATAGAAGATAAAAACAAGAAAATAGTCAAGACAAAAACCCACAAAACATATTTAAATGTAAGGAAATTGTTAAGAACAAATGGTTTTGTATAAATTTTTCTCTAATATTACTATCAGAGTATGATAAAACTCAAAAAGCCCATGTATATAATTGTAAACCTTCTAAATTTTTAAATAATCAACCATTTTATTTACAAAAAAAGAAATATAAATTAAGATATTATTATTTAAGTCTGTACTTAAGGCCTTCTTAGAGATACAGTTTAACCTTCTATGGCTACAATCTAAAACGTAAATACACATATTATCTACATTTAAGTTCCTTAGCGAACATTCGACAGGTGTTCGTTAATGTTTCAAAGTTCGACCCCTTCAATAACCCTGTCTCAAGAGACACATTTACCTCATCTATCAGAGGGTTAAATATTGAATTATTATATTAATTTACTTAAGAGATCACGTCGGTTAAATACATAACTATAACCGGGAATACATAGGACCACAAGGTTAGCACTGTTTATAAGAAAATTTAGAAAGATAAACTTCAGGACAAATTTCATGTAAACGATAATTTATTAGTTAACGTTTATTAAAAAACTAGCTGTTGCCCGCGACTTCGTCCACGCAATATTAAGATAAAAAAGTAGACTATAATATGCCCGTATATCAGCTACCCTTTAGTGAAAGTTCGGGCGAAATCGGCCCAGCCGTTTCAGATATTACCTAGAACAAACGCGGCTTGCGGACGGACAGACAGACAGAGAAAAAAAAATTAAATGCGATTTTAGTTATCAGCAACGCTAATACATCTTCACGAAATCTAGAATTTTTCTTTTGATGTTACAAACAAACACTCAAATTTTTTTTATGTATAGATTTTGCATCTTTAAAAGGTTCAGATTTAAAATTACTACATCCTAAAGCACTCGCATTGTAAAGTGATTAAATTATGTTGTCGGTAAAACGATCTCGACGCTAGGGGGCGCTAAAGCCTGGATTAAGTCTGGTTAGTGCGTTGTTCCTGGCGCCGCGAGAAAATACCAGCTCAAATGTAAATTATTTTTAATTTGATTTACAATGTTGGAAAATATGAACTTCGTAATATTTATTGCGTTTTAAGATAGAAAAAGAGAACTTTTTATTATGAGTTTAGAAAGACTTTATTTTATAACTACCTTTAATGAGAATACGGGAATCTCTTTGCAACATCGTGTATGCGGATAATGGAGTTCACGAATTACTTAAAGAGCTGAGAAAACTGTATTACGAGTATCATTGTTAAAACAGCACTCAACTGCAACCTCTAAGACCAAATTAAAACATTTCATGTTCCAAGTTAAACGTGTCTTTCTTTTTTATATTCAAAGATATCTTACTAATATTATAAATGCGAACGTTTGTATGGATGGATGTTTGTTAGAGTTTGTAGCCTAAACGGCTGAACGGATCTCGATGAAATATAGCACAGATGTAGAGGACAGTCTGGAAGAATAGATAAGCTATTTACTTATTACACATGAGCTAGGACCATTTTTTTAATTCCACGGACGGAGTCGCGGGCAAAAGTTAGTAGATTATATGAGCTAAAATAAAGCTGATCATTTAAAAGTTTGTTTAAATTGTTCTATGTCTGTTTATAATTAATAGGCGACGGTAAATATTTCTGTAACCAAAATTACGAAACAAAGACGTCGAAATGTTGACGCGTCGGAATCCGCAGTGACAGCGGAATAACCTGTCCGCAATCTGACGAGTCAATTATCCCCCCTTCCCTCCATGGCGTCAATCAGGCGGGAACGCGCGGGTTTGATGGAGTTATGCGTAATCTATGGTAAAGCCGGCTCATGCCTCCGTCTGCCGTATGCCGTCTGTAACGCACGCTCTGTATTCAGACCAATCGATGTGCGATTTAAAGGATTGGAAAATAGCAAAGAACGTAACTGTTTATCGATGTTATACATTTTTTAATAGCTATTTAGGTTAGGTTTTCCAAATACACTTGTGACTGCTAATTGCAATTCTATGTTATACTCCAAGTCTACTGTACAATACACACCAAATCTGCTAAGCTACTATATTGTTATTTTCCATCAATTAATCCAAACATGTGAAGGCATATCAAGAAAGCCATTAGATGTCAGCGTGGGATGTGATGTCACATCCGGACAGCTCCCTATCGTCCAGCATCGCGCGTCGCGTCATCTGCCCCATGTTTACACTGCTAGATAAGCATGACCAATCTTATACCGCCCTCAGGCAGGAAATGATTCCTTGCTGGAATACAGAAAGCGCTGGAGTGGACTGTCATAGCATGACTTATAAAATGGTAACATAAACCACTGTCTATTCGTTCTTTCTGTATCTAAATCTGAGTATATTTCCTCCATAGATGCTGTGTAATTTATTTATTGTTATACATTTTGTGTCTTAACGGACGGTTCAACGGTTTTGTGGTGGTAGAGGACCTCAATAGCTAGTTTTAAAGTTATTTAACTTTTTGTATAAAAATCGGAAAAATAAGACTCGCGACTTTTATTTGAGCGTACATAAGTCTAAACTAATATGTTTGCAGTGGTCTTTTTTGTTCTTTGACAAGCCTAATAATTAGGCTTTCGTACCGTTATCCCTTTTCTGGAATAACTCAGACGAGAACAATATAAAAAAAATTATTGAAAATTTTCTTAAAACTAAATTTCTTGCTTTAACTTTGAAAAGCTATAATTATATGGTAGCTATTGAGGTCCTCCACCTCCACAAACCCGATGATCCGTCCGTTAAGAATCATCCTGTATAGTGGTTGTAAAGTCAGGGCTCTCCCTTGAGCTATCTATACTAATATTATAAAGAGAAAAGATTTGTATGGTTGTATGTACTGAAACAATTCGATAACTACTTGGCCAATTTTACCATTAAAAAGCTACGTTATCGCGGAGTACTAGAGACTACTGGTATATTTTTTTACAATTTTTTTTGAATTTTACGTGGACGAAGTCGCGAGCAACAGCTAATTAAAACTTGTTATTAAAACATTGTATGAAGGAAATAATAAAGCTGTTATACTTCGATAACATTTAAAAAATAATCTATAGTCGACTCTATGTATTTTGTTTTCCACCGCTGTAAGCCTCCCAGTGACCACCGCTGACATTATTCATTGAAAACTATTCCGCACTAAGCGATGTTTCGGGCAGTCTCCGGCCAAGCGTGGCCGCATTGTTTGTGTGGATATCTTCGCTACACGTTACAACGCATCCAAATGGAAACATGTGGTTTGCATCTTACGAGTATATACTAGTAAATAAATTTCATAACATATCTGTTTTAAAAATTGACTCCCAAAAATCGTAGCAATGTAGACATTATAATTAAATTTCTCGATTAGAACAGAAAAACAAACAAAAATACAAACTTACACCAATACCATAGAGTTAGGAAAACAAAAGAATAAACATTTGCCTACAATTTCTTACATGTAGTTGATTATGTACAGGACTTAGAGATACATAATGTATTGATCATATTACGAAAGGAGACGAAAAACCAACCTTTTTTAGTCATTATTAGACCTAAATCACTAAAATCATACGTAATATATTAATAATCTTTCATGTAAATGTACACAAAACTCTATATCTAATCTAAAAAAAATCCTAAATACAAACTAACAATAGCTTTGTTTATTTTAGTGCATCGCAACTAGAATCCCAATATTCTTACATTATATAAAACGAGCCGCCTGTTACTGACATTTAATAAACCTGGGCGCGGGTTCCCTTCTGTTTACTGCCGCGTTACATATTATAACTAAAGTTATTTATATGACACGTATTAAATCCTTTCATATTAATTGATAACAACGTATAAGTTATTACCACATAAAAGAACTATACTAATTGTGCCGAACACGACGATTTCGAGTCCAACGGCACAACCTAACCTTAAACTACACCGGAGAGCATAAAATTGTAAACAAGGAGGTGATGGAAAAATATAGTGGTAAATATATTCTGTGTTAGTCTACAGGTACCTGATCTTTGTTGGTGTCAATCGAGTTAAGTCTATAGGCGCCACAGATGCTGTCTGCAGTTGCACCTGTATACACCGTTATTGTTCCAAACGCGAAACCGAAGTTCGACGCGACCCCGTTCGGACAATCTCGAACAAGTAATTACATCCGATGATCTTTGAATTCGCACTTTTAGTCACTGGCTTGAACAAGACCCTTTATCCCGCACAACTCTCTGCAGGCCTCGCCCGACTAACTGGAGATGGATTTAAAACTACCCACTAGTGCGGGTGAATAAAAATGCGACCGGTTACCGCATTTACCCGAGCCGCGAAATTTTAACTATATGTTCGCCACCGAATGTAGCGAAACCGTGCCATCTGTACCGAATAGTAATATTTAAAACGTACAAATAAAATTACATGATGCATGCTAAATACATGTACATTTTTGAGGAAAAATTTTAACAATCAAGATGCATATCATGGTATTATAAATTTAAAGAGCGATTCAGTTTAAATAGTGCATTCGTTTTCTCGTTTTAATTTACGTATGAAAATCTTAACTATGAAATGAGTGGGTTAAAGTTTTCTCAACGGAGTTCGGTATACGAACAGCGGGTGACTCGCATTAGTTCGGAATTAAGCGAACCTGCCACTGCAATTATCGCGCTAATTAAATCAACGTTATGTTATGACTAATTTATCCGATAGAAAGGTTCGCTCTTGGCAAAATCGACGCCAATAAAATGTTTTTTTTTGTTTAAATAAATTACTTTATCTTGCTTATTAATTAACATACTTAGTTATAGCTTCAACTTTTTGTCAATAGATTAAAGTATCTAAAAACTGCCTTAATCATTAAGTAGACGGGAAAACCTAAGATTATTACAAAATTAATAGCAGAAGAAATTATTCTATTTGGCTATCGTAATATGCAGTATTACTAAGAGCAAATGTTTTCTTGCATTAAAATCAATAATCTTACTTTATTTACATGACAAGAAATTACTATTCTCGGTTAAAGACTGTAAGAGCAATGTAAAAGTCAATATTAAACCGATTTTGTAAAGCAGCATTTTAGTGCAGTATAGCAACGATGACGTATGTATAACGGCCTAGGTGCCCATTCTAATTGGTGGCAATGTTCTTCCGCGTGCAGCCGTGACGTCGTCTGATTGCCAGCGACCGGCTAACGAGTGACGAGTGACGAGTGACGTCACAAGTATTTTGTTTTCGAACGTTTAAAGCGTCACGGGGAAAATAATTTTGTACGCCATTACACTAAAGAAATATATGCAATATTTTCTGTATCGAACTGAAAATTTTATAAGATTTAATTTTTGTTGGAAGAAATTATAATGATGTCGTTTTTAGACAACACTAAATACATTTTTTACTTTCATGTATAAAATATAACAATCAATACAAAAACAAAATATTTTAACTTTTATCATTGCACCATAATCAAATCATGATAGTTTATAAAGAAAATATGTGGGTTTAATTTTAAATCGATTACTCGACATCGTCTCGATTAGACTCGTAGAGGTGAACTCGAACATTAATCGAATTTGATGTTCGTCGGGCGAACGATCAAGAGTACGTTAGTTCACATTACGGTGCTCTTGAGTTTCACTCGATACTTGCAACTCGATTGCTCGGTAACTCGGTATCTCGATATTGATACTAACATCGACTCGAGATGTCTAACACGAGTGATTGCAGCCTGTCAAGCACATACAAGTGTAATACGAAGCTCGATTGAAGGATGAAGCCAACACTTCATTCTCTACCGATGCATCACCACGATTTAATGACGATTTAATTTGTGGCATTCCATTGTTTAAACTTTGTTTTTTGTTTGTAAAAGCAAAACCGGGAATTAGGTTACTGTTAATACGCAAAATGCTTTTTTTGTGAATTTTTATGTTATTTATCTGAATTTCTGTGAAAATAAAACTGTCTGTAATGTCCTGGACACCAATATAAGGTTCACAGTTTTCCATTCATTTTAAATGATTTTATTTAAAAGCGTTTAATGTGTCGAAAAGGATGTCCATTAGCGGGGTTAAAGGCCTTTACCTCGGTCATTATTCGGCCCTCTATAACACCTCTCGCCCATGCCCTGTCGTATCGGATGTTCGTTAAAAAACTTCATTTTTTTAATAACAATGACCCTACAACAAATGATAGATGCCTCCATTTTTTAAGTAATTTACAGCAAATTTTAACTTTAAAGTGAAATTTGACATAACATAATCATAGATAGTACCTATGACCATAAGTAAAACTATTCTAATGTTAGAAAGTGATGCGAACAATACTTCCGGAAGCCTTTTATAGAAGGTTTCCTTAATGTTTTCATTTGAAGTACAAAACGCCATTTCGAAAATCGGCTCGTCATAATACGTTTGTATAGAATACTTCATTTATAGGTTATGTTATAAATATAGGTATGGATAAAATAAATGTAAGTTTGTGAATAAATAGTGCAGGAAATATTTTTGAAATCATGGGCTTGACTCAGATAACGTGGGATTACCGAAGTCATCAATTAGCGGATTATAAGTGGCATCACATTTGGATCTGGGATATTGAGGTATGTATATAAATATTGCATAAACTATTTATTGCCTCAGTTAATCAGAGACATAATTATGCCTTTCCTTTAAAAATATAAGGAAACAAAGTTACAATTACGGATTAAATGACAACAGTTTAATTGTTAAATAGCGACTGAGTCAAAGTTTGCTTTATTTGGCGAGTGCCTTTTGAATACACAGCTAACTCGAGATCAAATTACTCCCTTAGGTCCGAAGGTGTGTCCGTGGACAATATTTAAACGCTAACGACGTTCACTTTTCTACCCTTTCACTTGAAGCGAATTTTTTAAGCCGTTAGTGAGTTGAAAGCACGCCCATTAGGGGGTTTATTTTCTTTTATCTCATCCATTACTCGGCCTGTCTGCAACATCTCGCCGGTACAAATCTGTCACGTCGGATGGACATTTTGTGACGAGGTCTTGTGTAAGCATCTGGTAATTGCATTGAACTTTTCTAGAATATTCCATGATGCTCTTTGACGCCGACTTTCTTAATTGTAAGAAGACGTAAAAATTGCTGAATTATTGTCACTAAAGACTGACAAACCTGCAATAAAGGTTGTTTACAATGACGCACTTGAGTGCAATATTGGTAACAATATTATCGAAATAATGCTAAGTATACTTTATATATTATGATAGAACTAAAGGTGATAAAATACAAACAGAAATAATCCACGATAACTAAGTGATTGATTTAAATTATTTTGAGGTTATAACATTTTGCTTTCCACCTTTTCGAATTTGATAGATTCAAGTATAGTGCGCCATTATATTTCAAAAAGAAACTTAAATTGTAATTTAATGTAAATTTAATGTATTCTGTTTCCTTTCAAATGTATTCTAACTCTAAAAACACGGTGTATTCAGAATGTATTTATTCTAAACAAGCGCATGTCGTTTAGTAATGTCCTGACCGGGCAGTGCAAATTATCTGCGATAACCCACTTTTCAGAGGAAACTATTTAATTCAGTTAACGTGTACGGAAGCCTGAAGTACGGGAACGAGAAGCACTTATGTCAGATACTTGAATCACGGACTTAGTTACTCGCCGTTTGCATAAGTAAAGTGGTATAGAGAGACTTTTATTTGTTGACGTGTTGTCTTTTTGTTGAAAATTCAACTTAAGCTGGGTTTCTGAAGTTACCACTTATATTATCATTAACTAGTGATTCATTAATATTAGTTTGACCTATGTTTCGTAGTTCGGAAACGTATTTAATAAAAATCTAAGAAATTGTTAACCGTAGCTGGGAAACCATTAGTTTAGCTTCAATTATTGGTTTAGCTAGTATTTGTTCTAACCGGCCAAAACCTTCCCATCCTTATCATTCACTTTGAAAAACAGAGAGATCAAAATGTAATTGTACAGCTTTGGTCCTATGGAAGTCTTTATGAATAATGATGATTGACAAGGGCACAAGAAAAAAAGTTAACTACTTAATTCTTTTAAAGGGGACTTAGTGCACTGTGAGAGCACAACCAAACCGATGCCATAACTTCCGTAGATTTGTCAGGTCACTAATATAATGTTGGTGAATTAAAATAATGTGTAAAAACTATATGCGTATTTTAAATTGTACCTCAAGTTTGTATTTTAGTAGGTAAAGTTGCTTTAGGCTTTTAAATGCATACTTTACCTGTGATTAAAATTTCACACTGTCGGTACCGAGGCTCGTCCCTAAACAATATTTTAACATTAACGACGTTTACTCTCCTACTGTTTCACTTTAGACGAGTTTTTAAACCCTTTAATGAGTTAAAAGGCGTGCCCATTAGGGTACAGGCGTTTTAGTGTACTTTAATCTAGTTCATTACTCAAACTGTCTGCGGGAGGTACACTTTTACACTTAAGTCACTTATCAGACCTTATTCAATCTTGTTTATATTAAAACTAGCTGTTGCTCGCGACATCATCTGCGTGAAATCAAAAAATAATGAAAAACATAGTCTATGTTGGTTACATTACTTTTGCAATGGTGAAAAAATTTTTAAAATCGGTTTAGTTTTTACGTGAATCAAACTTGTAGGTACATACAAAAATACAAATCTTTTCTCTTTATTACATAAGTATAGATGAGTACATAAGACTAATCTTTTCCCGTGAGTACGTCCGCGTGGTAATAAATAAATAGTAAGTAGCCAATATTGTTCACCCAGGTTAACAATCCATTCATCTTAAATTTAGCTTTTATATTAAGTATTCGTAAGACTGAAACTTGTTACTTAAAAGTGATATTAAAAAAATAAAAACATATATGTACATTGTTGAATAGTTTTAAAGAACAGTGAAAACGAGTACGTTTTAGGTAATTTTTTGTACTAAATTTCTTTGTCTTCAATTAATTAAGGTAAAAGCTCATTCAAACAGAAGAAGTGTAATTTGACCAGAGAAATATTTTAACGACAAAGAAATATCTGAAACGGCTTTTAACTTAAGTGAAATCAAATAATTCGAGAAATGAAAATATCCCCTTTTAGGCAATTAATAGGGAACTTGTAATTTTTTATCTTTAATATTTACTAAGAGGCAGAGTAATAATTTTGTAGGATTTATTCAATAATTTGTTAAACATTATTCGATTTTTATAAATTTTGTCTGGCCACTTACCTGGAATTTATATAATTTCCAAATTAAAAAAGGCTGGCATGCAAAAGTTGTAGTTATAACTTAAGGTACTCATCAGTCGCAAATGATACTGGTAAAATGATCGTCAGCCACTAACCATTAAACCAGAAAGTGTTAAGAATGAATGTGGATGGCTACAAAGGAAGAGGAAGACCGAAGAAAGTATAGATGGATTGTGTGAAAGAGGATATGCTTAAGGAGTGGATATATATATGTATGACAGCTGATAAAGTATAGAAGAGCAGCACATACTGTGCCGACCCTCCATAAGGGATAAGGGCAAGTCGATGATGATGAGTCACTAACCATTAAAATAAAGAACGTCAAAACAAAATTGTACTTACATTATTATGATATAATAGATGAACACTTATGATCTTTCAAAACAATTTTGGTCTGCGATCACTCAAAATTGGCATCAGGATATCGATTGCCTTCCCGGCGAGTGATTGACGCTGCGAGAATAATTGAGTCGGTAATCTGCCCTCGTCCTGTTACACTCGTAGCATCGCCCCGTGCATCATAATACGTTCTATTCATATGTTTGATAAACGTAGTAAATGTACTTAGGGTTGCCAACTCTTAGACTAACCAGAGTCTGACAGATTAGACATTAAAGACTTCGAATGGTGTAAAAAAATCACTGATCGTCTTTTTTTCTTTCAGTTTTCACGTGTACTAATTGGCTGTCTGTACTTCGTCTGCTCTTAAAACAGTTAACACCATTTTCATTTTATCATAGATTTTAGGATGGAAGTTATATTTCCAATTATTTCGATATTAAATTTCGAGTCGCCGTCGCAAGAACATAAATAGTATCTAAATCTTACAACAATAATATTCTCGTAAATACGTTAATAATTAAATTGATTTCATTACAATTAGAGGGTAACAGATATACATGTAGTAGAAAATCAGTATAAAAGCGAAGGCTCACACTGGTCGCTGTTTAAAAAATCATCGCGACACGACAATGCACTTCTCTGTCCATTCTTGATTATTCGCTCGTCGTGTTCGTTAAATTGCATATTTACTGCAGATAGTAGCGTTTTATATGCACCGTCGTCGACATTATGTGAGGCAAATTAATTGGTCCAATTGAATTGTATTAAAAGATGACTGAAATGTTTATATTAGTTCATATAATATTCACTTTATATAGAATTACACTAAGGAATATTAAGTGCTGTGGAATTGGTTGAATGAAAGATTACCGTATATTAACAATAATAATGCGATAAAGTGGATTGGGGGTGGACGCTTGCAATCCATAAATTTTGCAACAAATAAAACACTATTTTCAAAACATTTTCATAACGTTGTAGTCGAAATTGAAGTGATTGTAGAACCTACAACGTACGAATGTTCTATTCGTATACAATTTCCGTATTTTACATACTAAGCCACAACAAGGTAACATTTTCTAAAATTTCGTTATTCATATTCAATAAAGTTGCAGCTAACGAACGTAGTGCGGCCGCAGACGAGGCACTGAATGTGGCCGGAGCCAATCAAATCTTATTGTTTGTTCCACATAGCAACATCGGAGCGGATGGAAATTTGATGGTACACTTACCTACGACTATCTAAGTCAACATACGCCAATATATCAGCAGACTACACACTTCAACAGACATAGTATCTACGTCATGATTTTCAATTGTTACAATGAAATGTTTTAAATTTAACACTGTTTATAAAGAACATTCTAGAAGTTTGTGACTTACTATCATACTCCCATTCATTGACTCTCATCATATTTTTTTTATTATTGTATTATGAACTTAAATAAAAGCCTATTTGCTTTATTGTCACACTAGCGATCCCCGTGCGAATTTTTATTAACGAAAGAATTATTCAAAAATACGCTGTGATTGCTGACATCCTACGTCACAAACAAGTGTGTGTTTACGCTTTATTATAATAGTATAGATAGTATAGAAGTATAGATAATACTAGATATTATATGTTTATATATGTGTACGCTGTTGTTTTTTTTAAATAAAAAAATACTGAACGATTAAGAATAGATTATCTGGATGTTAGCTAATGGATTTTTTTCCCTTTAGGTTGGTTGATTGTATTGATTATATCCGCCCAATTTAAAGAAAACAACTGAATGTTTGATTAATGGCTGGTTTCCGAATTACTTTTAACCATTATGTAGTGCTTATTGCGGTACGGTTCGATTATTTTATTGTGTGTCTTGTAGCACGTAGCTGATATCATTAATTGTACAATATGATTATGTATTGTTACTAACAGAATAAAAGTAAATGAAACTAATCAATTAGATAAATATAATCCGATATGTTTTCGTAATTTGTCAATCTATAAGTTATACATCAGATAAAAATGCATTAAAAGATAAAAGTGATTTATTATTTTACAGACGAATCCGGATTACGTTGTTTGTAAGTCTATGAATGGTTACTATTGCAATGCCAAATCATAACCTAAACTTTGAAAATATGGTTGAAGCTAAACTATTTCATATTCGGAAACCTACATTATATATTTACTTTGTGTTGCCAGATGTTTTAATAGTCAGTAACTAATATAACAAGATTTTAAATTAGGTCTTACAATTTCTTTAGAGTTTGTCGTGTCGATATATAAATAAATGAGATTTCTTTATTTCTGTAAACATTTTACATAATATTAAACTAATTTTACTATATTAAAGTTTTAATAAAACGCATCTGAATATGCATTATTGTAATAACTTTTGGACTCGCTGAAGTTTCTTCCTTCGAATTGAAACCGACAACTGTTGGGCACTTGATTAAAAAATCTTTTCCTTCTTATTTATTGAATTAATGAAGTAACATTTATTTTCTTTTATTAAGAAATGTTATCATAATTTCGTTACGGGTCACTACGTACGGGAAAACCCAATATTAATATAATGCACTTTATCTATTTAATGAATATTATCAAACTAATTCTATACCTAATCCAAGTTGATGAATGATCAATATTTCATTTTAAATATTACTGGCTGTTGCTTGCGACTTCGTCCTCGTAAAAAGGAAAAAAGAACAAAGAGAAAAGTTAAAGTTTAGTGAATTTTTAACGCTGGCGTCCAGAAACACGCTATTTATTAATCGTTCCTAAACATTAGTAATAATAAAATATAGCCTATGTTACTCACAGATAAATTACCTTTCTGTTTGTGAAAGAATTTTTAAAGTCGGCTCAGTAATTTTAAAGTTATTTCAATATATACAAAAATACAAATCGTGCCTCTTTATAATTTTAGTATAGGTAAACGTATTGTTCATATGTCATCAACATTTGGCTGTGCCAAGGAACTTAATTTCCGGCTCGGATTGCTTCTTAAAATGTCTATTTGTTCAATAGGCTAAAATCAATTTGTTTCAATAAAATTACATTTTCATAACAATGTCGAAACAATCATCACCAAGAGTGAGAGGAAAGTAAAATAAAAGAAAGTTTTTCAGATAATTGAGTACTTTTATTCAGTGTTAGTACATTTTGGTATTTTATAGAAATATTTCTTATAGTTATTTAAATGTTCTGGTTGATGAAGCTCAGGAAAGAGGTGACTCTCGCGTATGCGGAGGGTAGGTTCCTTTCGCAGCCGAGACCAGAGCCGAAAGACGTGATACCGACCTGGAAAATATTTACATTATAAGAAATGACAATCATACTTCGACTTACATGAATTTTATAGTTACAATAATCAGTATTACTAAAAACCAGTTAACAGTGAGTAACGTAGTCTACCATATATTAATATGATTGCACCTAGAGATCGATGTAAGCAAAGCTTTTAGTAAGAAACAATCGACAAACGCCAGCTATACTATAAGAGCGGCCGCACACCTTTGGCTAAACTATCGCACAACTGTTGGGCAATTATCAATTCTTTCGCAGACAATACAACTGTTTAGTTGCACAACTAAAAATCAAGTAGTGTCAATATAAGCTTAGAGGAATCTAAGAGCTACTAAACAGTCGTGCGATAGCTAAGGTGTGCGTCTCTAATTGTAAAGTGAAATTTCTTACCAAGGTAGGTCTGTTGTTTCTCACAACAGTCAAGGGGCCGCCAGAATCGCCGCCGCACACACCTCTACCACCAGAGCCGCTAGTGCAGATGTTCGAGGACTGGACAATCAGCGGGAAAGCCAGAGAGCAGGCGTTGTTCGTGATCACGTTCAGATTGACAAAGCTTAGGAACTGACTAGTGGTGATTTGACCATCTGGAATGCGAGAAAAGATTTTTTTTTAAGTTAAAAATGAAGAGAAATTTCGTGTACTTCGGGATATGAAAAAAATAACCATGTAAAAAATATAAAATGTTTGTGAAAATAAAAAGTTTTATGCAAAATTATTTAATCATGATAGTCATCAAAAGTCTATGACCACAATTGTGAGAGTTACATTGTATGAAATATAGAAAGTGATTTGTCTACCTTTTGGGGAGATCTTTATTCATCTTTTATTAAATAATAATAATTAAACTTTTTAATTTTGGAAGTTTACACTTACTTTGCCTGGTAAGACCGAAGCCAGATGCCGTAGCAGTGTTACCCGCAAAGTTCTCGTTCGCTACAGAGCCAGTTGGCAGAGCTACTAATGCGATATTGGCTGTAAAAAAATAAATTTCCATTAAAGAACTACCTAAATGCTTTATACTATACTAAGATTTAATTTTTTTTTTTTTTTTTTCAGATGAACCAAAACAGTGTGCTTGTAATTATTGAAATTCTCCGTCAAATCACTCTTAAGTCATATTGTGATATATCCTTACTCAACTGACTGAGGAAATCTGTTTAGTTAAAACCAGCTGTTGCTCGCGACTTTGTCCACGTGAAATGAAAGATATAGCCAATGTTAATCAGGGATAACGTAGCTATTTAATAGTTTAATTTTTGAAATCGGTCTAGTAGTTTTTGAGTTATTTCGATACATACAAAAATGCAAAAATACAAATCTTTCCTCTTTACAATATTAGTATAAAGTACAGAAACTTACCATTTAAGGACACGGCGCTGTTCAAGCGGATGACAGCGACATCATTACGGGCATTGTTTGGGTTCCAACTGTTGTGCATAACAACGTTGGTGGTTTCCAGCCTGGTGCCGCCGCTGAAGAGACTGATGGAGCCCAACACGACGGTGAACCTCCAGCCCTGGTTGCGACCGTCGAACCAGCAGTGAGCAGCAGTCACTACCCTGGACGTGGACACCAAAGAACCGCCGCAGACACCGCGGTTGCTGGTGCCGACGATGTCAGAGATCAGACCAGCCTGTAGAAAATCGGTTTTATTAGCCAAAAGTGAAAATGCATTTCAATGACAACATAGAATTAAAACAATAGAATTGCTTATGCTGATATAATTGATGATAGGTTAAAATTTAAGGATAACAGATATAATTAAATTTTGACTATCATATTTTGTTTTTCAATAAAGTAAAAAATTCTAATAAGCCCATTATTACGTTTAAGACACAAAATAACGATCAAATAGCGAGGACAAACCTGGTAAGGGAATTGTCCCAATCTAGCCGCTGATCCTCCGATAATTCTGGGCTCATTGTTCTCCTGTTCCGCTTTGTAGATGGCCTGCGCAAGTGGGATACCATAGTTCTGCATGTAGCCATACGCGGTGTTATATTCAGGAATCTCCTGCTCGATGTACCTCGCGTTAGCGAAGGCAACAGTTGCCACAAGAGCCAGAAGTAACTTCATTTTCAAATAACAGGAAACGTACTCCGATTTTGGTAAATCAAAAATACTTTTATATCCATCTTCTAGCAATCTTATTTTGATAAAAGTATTAAAATTTAAATAAGCTATGATAATAATATGATAACGTAACGTTAATAATGTAATAATGAGAATAAAATATTCAAATACGTAATAAAAAAAGAAAAAGCAATTCACAATTACTTTCAATATATTGACCCAGCTTATTATAGATCTTGGCCAGATTCTAGCAGCCTAATTTTAGTAGCATTCTTTACAGTAGTGTAAGTAGGATTTATCTAAATGTCTAATGGAATACTATATACTATAGTAGATTGGGCATAACATAATTGCTAACTATCTTGTCCTTTTGTAATCTTTGACATACTGATTATTACTAAATTATCTTTATAAAATAAAAATAAAACAAAAGCACGTAGTCTAAATGTTTCCCAGACTATCCTCTCCGTCTACGCCAAATTTTATCGAGATCCGTGCATCAGTTTATCTATCCAAACTTTCGCATTTATAATATTAGTAAGGATTGAAAATATTTTATTGACGCACTTGATGATTATTTTTGTTAATCAATTATTCATTGATACGATGCGTCGTAAAAGTTTAATTAAATAAATATTGTGCTGTTTAATTTCATTTATTTATCAAAGTTATTACATCTAGACATGTTCTTGGTGATAAGTTTTATCTAAGGTTAACGCGCATTCGTCATTTCGCAGACCATAAGGCGTTGTTAAGTGTGCGTTGACTCTTATCCAGCTTTATTCGGTTTAATAATAAATTGTCTGTTCTGTTATCGATCTCTATTAAAATATCATATAAAATAAAAAAAACTAATGAGATTGTTACATTTTTATTAGTTTTAATATTGCATTGTATAGGTACTCATATGTACATTTTGTTTACAAATTTGATGTGATGAATTCCAAGAATGAAGTGACTCTAGCGAACGCCGACGGATATCCGATGTCACAGCCGAAACGAATGCCGAAGGAAGTCACTCCGATCTGCAGAAAAATAATTATTTAAGTTTACAATATTAACCATGTGACGGCGAATTTTACCACTCATTTGTCTTTATATCGATAAAGAAAAAAAACATTAATTTGTCTATTTGCATGGGGCTCCGACATCTTGCATGCATGCCTTTTTTGCCAACAAAAAAGTATAGGAATGTAAAATGGACTTGACAGAGTAATGTTCTAATGGGTACGAAAAGTATCTTATTTTTGTACGTCCGTTTCATTCCCTTCTCTGTTGATGAAAGGTAGGCAACGAATCTGTAAATGCGGATGTCTATACTTCGCTATTTTGAAAAATTTTTTAGGCCGTTTGCGCTTTTGTCGCTTTATATTATCAAAAAACCTATTTTATTTGTTGGTATAACATTTTTACGCACCACAATCTGTCTGCCGTTGTAGGTGGTGACCAGTGGGCCGCCGGAGTCGCCGCCGCAGACCCCGATCCCGCCGAGACCACTCGTGCACAAGTTAGAACTCTGTATGACCGATGGGAACGCGATGTTGCACACACTATTGGAAATCACGTTCAGATTCACTTGGCTCAGGTATTGACTGGTGGTAATGTTAGCACCTGGAAATAAACACTAAGAAATTTAGTAAGGAGTTTAGGACCGTACACTCATCTGAAACTAAATTATCGCACGACTGTATAGTCTCGCACACTACTGGATTTTTTGTTGTGCAATAAACAGTTGAATTGGCTGCAAAACGATCGAAAATCGCACACAGTTGTGCGATAATCATAGATGTACGCCCGCTCAAAGTATGTTAAAAATATCTAGCGTAATTCTTAGATGAAACTGAGACCAATAGAGTGTCTACACAATTTATTTTAACCGAATATACCCACTAAAAATATACCGAAAAATTATTGAATTCAAACCAAAAAGTTTACATATATGTAAAATAGAATACATTTGAAAAAGAGTGGTCCATTAAATTAAGTAAAAAATCATTACCTGTGCTTGTAGCACCGAAGCCAGAAGCAATAGCGCGGTATCCGGCGAAGGTCTGACTGGTTTCAGCATCACTTGGCAACGAAATTGTTGCTATTGTGGCTGTGAAACAATATATCCTTTAGCGTATGTTGTTTTATCAAATTATTTATTATAAAAACAATTGAACGTGATCCCTTCAAATTCAGCTTTTTGAAAATCCAATAAAGACGTGATAAGTCGCTTCTAATTATCAGTTAAACAAATGAAGGCTGTCGCTTACCTGATTGCGCAACAGCCGAAGGTAAATAGATGACACCGATGTCGTTTCTGACTAACAGGGGAATCCAACTCGGGTGTGTGACAACAACGCTGGACTGTTGTCTGTTCCCGCCAGAGAACAGCAGCACGGAGCCAAGCACCACGGTCACCCTCCACGCCTGGTGTCTACCATCGTACCAGCAATGCGCAGCAGTCAACACTCTGTCTGGTGAAATGAGGGTACCGCCGCAAACTCCACGCCCGGTGATGCCAATAATATCAGTGATTAGACCAGCCTGTAACAAATGATTATGTTTATGACATTCTTTGGACTTTTTAAACAAATTTAGAAACATAGGCTGTCGCTAAGGAAGAAACTTAGTATATGGTAGATATTTTTAGATTAGTATGATAAATTATCACGCAAAGATTGTTTATAGGTATTAAGGCCATTTAATGATTAAAGTGAAAGAAATTGAATGCAAATCTAAGATCTCTTACATCGATCTCTATTAGTAACATAAATAATTAATAAACCTGGTAGGGAATTTGACCAAGAGCAGCGGGAACTCCTCCAGTGATTCTTCCCCTCAGATATGCCTCTTCTGCTTTTTGTATCCTTTCAGCTTCTGGGACTCCGACATCTTGCAAATACCCGTAAGCAGAGTGATTGTCAGGTACTAAAGAGTTGATAGATTTGGCATTGGCTGCTGCCGCGAGCACCGCAAAAATCACTAACACCTTCATAATGAAAGTTTACCCTCTCATTACTTCAATAGCGTTTATATAAGCTATAATTATCTAGATCAACTTTAAATCAGATGGCAATAAACTATAACGATAGTATAACTGATAAATTGCCGTGATTGCAAAATCAATTTCGGTATTTAGGATAACTTACGTAAATATATACACAATGTTGTACTCTATTACAAGTCGATTAAATATATGACGTTAGGTTTATGTTATTTTCGATGATTTAAAGACTGTTTTGAAATATCACTTGTTTACGAATTCTTATGCTTATCAAATATTTTATTGATTAGATGGTACTTTGTGATTACATTCAGACCGGTAACAAGTACCTTTTGCAACAATTTTCGATAACTGGTATTTACCACCGTATTGATAATAACAGTAAATAGCGTTAGATCATGTTTCATACTAATATTGTAAATGAGAAAGTTTGGACAGATGGATATTTGTTATTATGTATTTCATTTATTTCTATAAAGAAATACATAATAACGATAACGGCTTAACGCATTTTGATTAAATTTGGCTCATATATGGAACATAAACTAGATAAAATACTAGGCTATTTTTTAAGTTACGTTCTTATTTTACTTTAATTTATCTGCATGACATCTATATGTTTCTTAATAAACCAAGAGGCAAGAGGTGTTTCAATGTTATGCAGTTTTGATATGTTACCCGAGATGGAGAGATGAATTATTAACATAACTATTTTTCATAAAATTTTGAACATCTAAATAATAGTTTAAATTAAAAATAAAATAAGTTCAAAAGAATTGTAATTTTTACATCAATGATGATGATGGAATGCGTAAAAGGAAACGAGCATGACGGCGTATTAAAACAATTGACATTTCATTATTTTATAATCTGTGCTGTCGTTGTGAACTCAAATAATACCGTGACTAAATATTTTGTAAAATGGAAGAAATTGGTATTATATTGCCCGAAAAAGTAATTTTTAAACATTTTACTATACTTTACCCATTGTTGTATATAGTAATTATTAACCTAAATGTATTTTCAGGATGACCAAGTCGCCGACACAAAAGGACTGTCTTTCGCTGGACCCCAAACTTTCGATGAACTGGAATCTGAAGATCTTTACACAAAGTACAAGGTAGTTAACATACCAAAATCGAGATAGAAAATATATGACCATTCCACCTCTTTTGTTTCTCTGTAGAACCATTATTTGATATTCTTGTTTCAAATAATGTTCTTTTATTACCAGAAATTGCAGCGGATGTTAGAATTCTTGGAAGTTCAAGAAGAATATATTAAAGATGAACAAAGAAATCTCAAGAAAGAGTACCTACATGCCCAAGAAGAAGTTAAACGTATCCAATCGGTTCCATTGGTCATTGGACAGTTTCTTGAGGCTGTTGATCAAAATACTGGCATAGGTATATTTTTTGCTTATTATATTTATAAAATATTTTTTAAATTATAAACTAACGAGTGTACTGTACTACCTCCTTGCTGAATGACTTGACTGAATGCTTTTAACAATACTGTAAATTACTTCAAAATGTAGACAGTCTCTTCAATGTTAATAATTCTTGTTATTTCTGGTTTTGTAGCTTAGATACATGTTTCAAGATTCTTAATTAGTAGTTATTGTGTTTAATGCATAAGCCCACATTTTTATACATTGTTACAGTTGGAAGTACCACAGGCTCCAATTACTATGTCAGAATCTTGTCTACGATTGACCGTGAGCTGTTGAAACCATCAGCATCAGTAGCGCTGCATAAACATTCAAATGCTCTTGTTGATGTTTTGCCACCTGAAGCTGATAGCTCTATCTCTATGCTGCAAGCAGGTAAGATATATTGAACATATTCTTTCAGTGAGGTTTGATATATTTTAGAGTATATCTGAAGGCATTGTGTCTATTCTTGTTTTTGTAATTAAGTAAGAAAAAAGGCCATTTTATAGATACTAGAAAGTAATGTTTAGGTTTTGTTTGCTGTTTGCTTTGTTATAATAAATGTCTTTCACATGTGACCTCATCCGTGTGCAATTAAAAATAAACAAAATAAGCAGCCTATGTGTTCTTCCAGACTAACTACATCTATACCAAATTTTATTGAAATCCACTAAGCCATTTAGGTTACAAACTCTAACAAACATCCATCCATCCATCTATCTAAACTTTTGCATTTATAATATTAGTATGATTTACATGCTTTATTCATTATTTTATTTATTGTAAAATACTAATTGAATGAAAATATTTTTTCAGATGAGAAACCGGATGTACAATACTCAGATATTGGTGGTATGGATACACAGAAGCAAGAGATCAGAGAAGCGGTGGAACTTCCCCTCACACATGTGGAGCTGTACCGCCAGATTGGTATTGAGCCTCCAAGAGGTGTGTTGATGTACGGACCTCCAGGTTGTGGCAAAACAATGTTGGCAAAGGCTGTTGCACATCATACTACAGGTAGGTTAATACCAATTTTTTTATAAAAGACACAATTAACTTGACTGAGAATGACCTATATTGTTTGTATGTAATGCAGATCAGTGAGCCTGCTCAGAGATCAGGTCTATTTGAACCTGCATAGAGTTATAATTTGCAATTTGAAGTCTGCACTGCAAGTCACTTGCTTGTCAGTTTGCATAGTTGTGTAATCATGTTGAGCCATGACCTAATAATTTAATTGTTGAGCCATAGATCAATAGTTAAAATCAGTGGCCTAAACTACTAAACCATTCAGAGCTGATTTTCATACATGTATATATTACTAGCTCTCGCCCGCGACTCCCTCCGCGTGGAATTAAAAAAAAAACAAAAATGAGTAGCCTATGTGTTCTTCCAGATTATTCTCTACATCTATACCAAATTTCATCAAAATCTGTTCATCCGTTTAGGTTACAAACTCTAACAAACATCCAACGATCCATCTAAACTTTCGCATTTATAATATTAGTATGAAGTATGATTAGTATGATTTAGTAGTAAGTTTAACCAATAATAATCCTGGCCCAAGGATGCTATATTTAACATATTCATTGCATCACTTTTTAATGCGCATGAGGATATTAGTTCCATGTTTCTCGCAACTTGCAGGGTTTTTATACTGCCACTAAACAATTTAACATTTATTTTAATATCCATGAAGTTTAAATATACTTAGTTAAACTTGACACTTTAAACAAGCATTTTTATCCTATACATAAAAATTAATAATGACTTTCCTAAAGCTTTTTTTGTTGACCCAATCGTTTTTTTTTTTCATAGCTGCATTCATTCGTGTGGTTGGTTCTGAGTTCGTGCAGAAGTATTTGGGCGAGGGACCGCGCATGGTGCGCGACGTGTTCCGTCTCGCTAAAGAGAATAGCCCCGCCATTATATTTATTGATGAAATTGATGCTATCGCTACAAAACGGTAAGTTTGGGAGCACGCATAAATTTACAAAATGTTGTTCATGTTAAGATTCAATGTGGATGGCTACAAAGGTGAATGAAGACAGAAGAAATTATGGATGGATTGTGTGAAAGAGGATATACTTAAGAAGGGATTTAGATATGACAGCTATAGAAATGTATGGAAGCTACACATACTGTGCCAACCCTCGGTAAAGACAAAGTCAAGTTGATGTTGTTGACATGTCAACATAAAGTTTTTCATTTTCAGATTTGATGCTCAAACGGGAGCTGATAGAGAAGTGCAGAGAATTCTGTTGGAGTTACTCAATCAGATGGATGGTTTTGATCAAACCACTAATGTTAAAGTAAGTCTTTATACTAAATGTGCAGCAAATGGCCATATATTGAAACAAATCTAATACACTTCACTTTGTGCCGCTTACAATCTGACCGATGTCCGAATTCTAATGGAGTTTGGAGTATAAGTGTAACATTATCATTTAAGATTCATATTTAAATGTCATTTCAGAATTCAACTCTAGACCGACTCTGTTCACTATTTCCTTAAGATATCTTCATATAAATGGTTTAATATTAATGTATTTTAGTAATTTTTAGTGAAGTTAAATGTAATCAAAATGTGATGTTATTTTCAGGTAATAATGGCAACAAATCGCGCGGACACGTTGGATCCCGCGCTGCTGCGGCCCGGCAGACTCGACAGGAAGATAGAGTTCCCTCTGCCGGACAGGTCAGATATTATAAATACTTATTTATTTCACATAAACAATGTTATGTTATTTAATCTCTGTCCCACCACTGGCTGATAAAGACTCAGATAGCTTAAAAGTGATTTTAATGTTAGAGTAGGGAACAAAATGCTATATGTTCTATCCTTTTACATGTTGGATTGTTATCTAACAAATTACAAGAATTGTGGGACAAGCACATAAACTTATAAATAGTAAACTAAAAATTAGACAGAAGAAAGTGGTACACTTCCAGCTGTAGGTCATTGTGAATAACCTCCCAAGTGTTTATGTCTTAAGCCTTGTTTTAGTCTCACTTTCCCATCACTTTTTAATAAGGGAAGGGTAGGAAGGAATTCAACAGGGGAGGAGGGTTAAGGTAGGGAAACATTTTTATGTGCACAAATTCAAGGTCTGACTGTTTTACTTTTCTGTCTGTTGATTACAAGTAAAAAGTAAATCCGAAATTGCAGATTTCTATGTGCAACGGTAGATGTTATTTGATCAAATATAATGGCCATCTGCTAATTGACATAAAAAATAGAATTTAAGTAGTAGTAGAGTTTCCTGGTGTTGGAATATAAAGGAAGTGTGTGCGCAGGCGTCAGAAGCGGCTGATCTTCTCCACGATCACGGCGAAGATGAACCTGTCGGAGGAGGTGGACCTGGAGGAGTTCGTGGCGCGGCCGGACCGCGTGTCGGGTGCGGACATTAACGCCATCTGCCAGGAGGCCGGCATGCACGCCGTCAGAGAGAACAGGTATTATATTTATATGATTTAAAATACAAAATAGCGGAACACATCGTTAGTTGAATAGAAAAATGAAAGTTTTCTTTGAATTATTTTTCCTTTAAAATTATAAATTTACACAGAAGTATATATAGTATACAGCAAGTAACAGTTAGGGTCTTTAGTAATAATTAATTTTTTAGAAATTTTTAAACATCTCACCGAGCATACAAAATTAATAGACTTTTTAGTAGTCATTAGCATGCATTAGTATTCAAAATAGCAGATAAATTTTCTAGCTCCCAATGTTGATATTTGATTAGGAGTATGTGGTAATCAACTAAATTTGTAAAAAAAAATTTTTTTTTAAATAACAATCTTAAATTTACTTTTAGATACATCGTATTGCCGAAAGACTTCGAAAAAGGATACAAGAACAACATCAAGAAGGACGAGAGTGAATACGAATTTTACAAATAAGAAATTTGATGATTCTCTGAATATTATTATTGTTTTATTTTAATTGGAAATAAACTTTCATTCGTAAATATTATTTGTTCTTATTTTCATCTCTATCTTTTTTTTGTCTTCAAATTGCAATCTCAGTTAAAATTTAAAAAAAAACATTAAATTCCGCAATTTGCATATTTTTTCCTCAGCTCAGCTTTGTATACTCTGTATAGTTAACAAAAGGTTAAATGAAAAGTCAATAATATTTCCAAATCTATATTCCATAACAGTTTCTTATTAACAATGTGATTTCATATTACAATATATTTGGCATATAACCTTAAGAAAACTGATACAAATAAATTACATTGATAATGGAAAATTACGGATTCGTCTGTGATGATACTATGCAACATTCAACAATTACGTAAACAGTACCAACATGTAACAATTTAAGGCACTTAATATTAAATATTTTTTTAATAACGTAATAAAGCTGCCTAAGTCACTGGGGGAAATATCTACAGCAATAAAGTTAGCATTCAAAGACAATGAAATGCAAATACACCTTTTTAAAAATCAAATACAATAATCACTTCAACACTTGGTAAATCTATATTGAGGCTCAAATATTTGTAAGTAATTAAAAAATTTCGCTATCTCGGTATATAAGTTAATAAATTACGTACAATATTTAACATCTAAAGGTGCAATGATTCGATTACCAACACTTACAATACTCATAAGAATCGTATATAAGGCGAATATAAACAACCGTAAGTAAATAGTAAAGTTAATGTATACATAAGCCCTACGAACTAGCAATTCTATACTTAAACATGTCTGAAAAACAAAACAAAATTTCATTAGTTTCTAATCGAAAAAAGTTTAAAAAAATATTTGTGACTAAATAAAAATGTAAAATTGATTTTTCTTATAATTTATTTATAAATTAAATAATGAAATTAATTTTTGGAATGTGAAATAAGGCAGATTATATGAAAAGATATCTACATTAAAAAAGGTTAAATCCTTTAATTTGAATATAGCAACATCAAGGGTTAAAACATTCTGGAATGTAATAGGGCATTCCAAATAAGTACATGATCCAAATGTTATAATACTGATTTTAACAATTTTTAAGGCCTGTCCCACTACTGGCTGATAGAGGTTCAGATAGCTTAAAAATGTCGTCACAGGTAAGGGACCAAAATCCGACATTTCCATCACATATTTTATATGTTGTATTGTTATTAGACAATTTACAATTCGGTGGGACAGGCCCTTAGGCACTTATCCTGGCATTAGTATATAAAAGATATCTAACAATTAAAAACCAGAAAAGTTAACACCAAAAATCATAGCCATTACAAAGCTGATTGACAGATTACTTAAAAAAATTAATTATCCTTTTTTATATCTGTCTTATGTGCCAAATATACAATATTTTGTAGATAAATAATTAAAGCTGCATATATCGGAATTAGCTGGCTTAAACATACTGATAACTTTAGAATACTTCCTACAATAAGTACAACCCTACTGATGTATTAATTTAAGTTAGGCCATGGAGTTTTTAATGTTTTTCATTATTATTTAAAAAAAATTGATTAAATCAAAAGTAGAAAAAAGTTGCTGATTTTTAAATAACGCAAAATTGTTTTGTCTTTTCTTACAGGAAAAAATTGTTCTTTTCTTAAATACCAAAGATAACATGTAAAAAAATATAAGCATTATAATACAGACCCAGATAATACATTCAACATAATATGATACTGAAATTAACATAGCTGATAATAAAATTGAATTTCTATTCTCATATATATTTCATAGCTGTCATGGTTGAGGCAAGATATATTAATCTCTTTATGTAAATGTATCATTTAACTATTAATTTAATCAACAATTTAAGTACATAAATATAACTTGTACTAACATTTAAACAGGCCAAATGTGGACGGGGTGATATTTGAACTGAATGTTACCTATCAATGCTAATATTAAAATTGTCTTATTCTATATAAGGCATAAGTTACATATTTACCCTACAACAAGATAAATAACAAATGTATGGCAATAAAAACACGAAATCTTTAATAACAATAAATACTAAGGGCCTGTCCCACTACTGGCTGATAGAGGCTCAGATAGCTTGAAAGTGATGTCACTGTCAAATACCAAAATCCGATACTTCCATCAGACATTTTATACATTGGATTTTTATTCGAAAAAAATACAAGAGTTGTGGGACAGACCCTAAATACATAGAACATATAATATGGACAAATACATATAACAGTGAATAAAGAGGAATGTATGAAAGTGTTCATCATTGTATGGAATAGTGAGTTATATCAAAATGTAGGTGTCGTTTTTTGACATGTATGAAGCGCCAAAAGATCAGAAGTATGCAGAATTATAGTAATTTTAATCTAGAACCGGTCTGAAAATCTTTTTTGAAAATCATTTGCTTTTGTTTTTTTTTTACAAATGTAACCTTTAAATGGCTGTCCTGAGTGTTGAACATAATGGCATTTCACGCATTATGTCGGCACTTACTGCTAATTGTTCGGCATGAGCGGCACGAGCAACGCCGGCGGGCCGGCGCGGCGCAGGAAGGCGTGCTGCAGCAGACGCGCGGCGGGCTGGCGCTGCGCGGGGTCGCGCACCAGCGCGCACTCCACCAGCTGCAGCAGGTCGGGCGGGCAGCGCGCCGCCCCGCGCGGCCGCGGCGGCGGCATGTCGCGGATACGACGCATCGCCTGCAATACAACTTATATAATACTACTTTTCGCCCGCGATTCCGCGTGGAATTAAAAAAAATCAAAATAGAGCAGCCTTTGTGTTCTCCAAGACCTCATCTATACCAAATTTCATCGAGATCCGTCCAGCATCTATCATTAATCTATCGAAACTTTCGCATTTTTAATATTAGTATAATACTACCTTTCACTCAATTCAAAAAATAACAATACGTTCTTCAGAGATCCATCCAACCATTTAATTTGCATTTATAATATAAGTATGTTAAAATCAATTATAATGTCTCCAGTCTAATCTAGTAAATCCTAATTTTAGCAACTCTAATTCTTTAATGAATATCAGATTTTTTATTGTGTACCATACACGACTTAAGCCCTTTTATTTGATAAATTTTAGAATAATATGACAATAGAAAGTATATCTTATTTAGGTTACAAGATTTGTACAAGAGATCGTTATATCTAAACCAATAACAAACTCTATTAGCTTAGGAATAAAAGATTATCTTCTAGATATTCTCACCTGTAATGGAGGTTCATTAAAGAATGGTGGCTCTCCATCTACCATCTCAATCAGCATGATCCCCAGCGACCACACATCCACCTCCGGGCCATACGGGAGCCTGGATATCACTTCCGGAGACATCCAATATGGTGTTCCAACTAACGACTTCCGCTTTGGCAACTCCTATAAATAATTATTATTAGATTAACTTACAACATTAAAATATATAAATTTTAGATCTATACTAATACAATAAAGTGTAAACACTATTTAATTTGGTAAGATGTCAGCAATCAGTTTTTTTTTAATCATTATTACGATACTATAAAACCCTACACTTACGACGCACTTTAGGCTGTATATTTTCATGGCATTGTAGTTAGGTAGAAGATAATTTGAAAAAAAAACATCATATTGAAAAGGGAAAAAACTACAAGCTGACAACATTAAGGAAGCAAGGTTGCTGGTTACGGTAAATGTTATCCAAAGTCAAAGGCCTTCATCGTCATTTATGCATTCGAATTTTAAAATTTGCAATTGAAAATCTCACAAATGTGAAAATACAGTTTATATAATTTAATGCGCATAAGCCGCATCAAAACAGCTAGTTTTAGATTTTACCTGTGATACTTGAGCACAGAATCCAAAGTCAGATAATTTGACTCGGCCATCTGCAGTCAGTAGTATAGAATCGGATTTTATATCTCGATGTATAACACCTTGGCCATGTAAAAACGCCAATGCCTGAAAAAGATTATAAATACACATAATTTTTTTTTTATAATATGAGGTAGAAAACGAGCAAGCGGCCACCTGAATCCGCCGAAATGGAAAGCGACCGCTGCCCATAAACATCCGCAATTGCAGATGCGTTTGCCTACCCTTCATTGGCTTAGGAGTAGACGCACATAAAGAGGATATTTCCCCTTCCTATGCGTCTCCTCCACCGTCAAATCCACTTTTCCTTCCCATCCTTTTCTCTTAAGTAAAGGGTGGAAAGGGACTAAAATTATGTTATGAAAATATTATCATAACATTTTTATCCATCACTTTAAATATTAGATATTTTCCTGCATAAGTACAATATAAAGTTTTTTTTTGTATACGATAATTATTACTTGCCAAATATGCTCACATAACCAACAATTCTCTTTGAATTCTTTGATTTTATTTCGTTATTTTAAATCATCGATATTAATATTAAATTTTTTTAAGTCACACATTCATTATTTTCCAACCACCCCATTCCGTCACAGTTTAAGAAATATAAAAGAGAATCTTTCAAAGCGATGTTAAGATGACCTAACACAGATAACATACAAAGTAGGTCACATTCTATGAATAGTGTTACCTTAAGGCACTGTTTGCAGACTGTCGCTATCTGCTCGGGGTCCATTCTGGAGCGGGTCACTATGTCTGTGAGCGAGCCGCCTGCCATATACTCCATTACTACCCATAACTCATCCCCTACTAAATAAGACGCGTGCATCTCCACTATATTAGCATGAGGATAATCCCTCATTATAACCTGTAAAATAAAAATAGGTAATGTTATAACTGTTGCATAATGCCTGGTTCACACTTGAGCAGAACAGTTGCAACAAGCGACACTCATTGGCGCCTTTTAGTGTTTACACTCTGCCAGTTGATGACCTATCAAAGAGCTATTGGCTAACTGTATCGGCCAAGTGTGAACCAAGCATTACGACAATTGCAAAATTAAGACTATCTACACAAATTATGTGTTTTCAAATAAGGGTTTCAAACTAAATGATTAAAACCACGTTATTTAAAAAAATATACATGTTATCAGAGACCAATTTGAAGAGTCCAAAACAAAAGACTACATTTTTTTATAAAGACTATTGGTTGGAGATATTCAGGTTACCTTTAACGTAAATAATGATAGCTGATCTACGATAAAGAGATAAAACGCTTTCAATGATGTCTTACCACTTCATTAAATAGCAATTCTCTCCGCTGCTGTTTTAGTAAATTCATCATTTTAACAGCAACACGTCTTCTTGTCCTTGTGTCTGTAGCAGAACATACAAAGCCAGTGCTGCCCTCACCAATCTTATTGAAACCGACCAATGTCGCCTTCGGATCACCTTCACTTACAACTAACCGGAGAGCTGCCCTGAACTGGAAAGAGGATTAAATTCATTATTACGGTTTACGCTGTAACCTGAATAACGAATGACACACTTTAAAGAACAATTATGTTGGCTTCTTTCTATAAAAATAAACATTTGTTTGAATTGTGCAACATTATGGTGAAGGAAATAGTGATGGAACCTGCACATATCGGCAAATTCAAAGATATGTATGAAGTCAACCAACCCGCAGCGGGACAGCGCACTTAACTCACTCAGTCACTCCTTACTTAGGGTCGGCTCCGAGCCCCTAATTGGGGACGTAAAGTGAGCTGGTGATGATGATGAAACATTTGTTTGTTTCCAATCGTATTTATTTAAATAGGTTATAAAAATCTGCTAATGATAAGAGTTATGATAAAGTATACCAACATTGATTTGATCAATTTGGTTGAATATGTAAAGCGTAATTCATTAACATTAAAAGAATAACGTACAAATTACATTCTTTTTACATAAAAGCTATTCTTTATTACATAAAACGAAAGAAGAAAATAATTAAAACGATCTTAATTTCAATTGTTATTATGATACAAGAATATTGACCTTTTAATGAACAAAGAAAGGACAATATTTCAATAGATACAGGAAAGGATATGACAGAATATATTAATGTTAAATAATATTGTTGTAAACTTACTTGTTCGTGGGTTAAACGCAACTCATGCTTAGATGCTGCCAGGGGCAAATGGGAAGGCGCGCCGGGGGGCATCACATGTTGGTGTCGCGTCATGGAATATGTGTCAGCTAAAATAATAAAAACAGCATATGAATTATTTCATTATTGAAACATTGTTACAATTAGAAAACTGATATATATTTTTATGAGTAAATTTTAAAAGAATTTTCAACTCATATAAATTTCAATAATCTGGAACTAATTAAACTAGTGTGAATTTTTTTTTTTTTTTTTATTTATTAGACAAAAGCATAAAATTAAAAGTACAATAAGAGATGTTATAAGTGGTACAGAAACCCACAGGATTTATGTGTGACCACTGGTCGCTTAGTTTATAGCATATGAAAAATAATAAAGAAACTTAGACTATTTTACTCAAAAAACAACGCTGTTTTTCAACGGTGAAAGAATTTGAAATCGGCCCAGCAGCCCCCGAGCCAATCCAATGCATACAAAAACACAAATCTCTCCTCTTTATAATATTAGTATAGATTATTTTAATTTACGCATTACATATTTGTTGTTCTAACAGGGCCGATTTCAAATTAATTTTACATTTTGATGGTTAATTAAGTTTAATCAAATACACAATCAGTTTTTCAAGACTTATAATTTGAAAGAAAGTGTTTGACCTAAATGTCTACACCTTAAAAAGTATCACTTACCCATACTAATATTATTTCCATTAAGGCCTTGCATTGCAAGTGTGGGCTGAGCTTGAGGCGGGTGATTATGTTGATATGGTACATTAGCATTCTGAATGTTTTGGTATGTTATTGTTGTCTGCTGATTATCATTCGGCTCAGCACCTGCCCTCACTAGCCCCTCTTGCCCCGCCTGCGACCATTCTACTGGTGATTCAGGTATTGATTTCTTTAAAGCAAAATTACTTTGCTCACGTCTTAAACTAGGGTACTGCTGTGGCGCAGGCGGGACTGGTGGTGATTCTTCAGGTACAGCGGGTGGGACATTTGCTTGATTTCGTAAATCTCTTCGTATACGAGGAGGACTTGTACTTCGTAGGGAGTTTGATCTAGCAACATTTGACGTTTTTGGTAACACAACTCCATTTTGTATCGGTTGAGGATTTATTACTATAGGGTTTGTTGATGGAGGACGAACCATTGAGGCAACGGAAGCAGATCTATGCTCCCCTCTGACTATGGTTTTTAAATCTAAAATTTCAGTTGGCGTAATCTCTGATGGGTCAACTAATGGAAGAGGTCTGTTTGTTGATTTTAAAATCTGGAATGGAATGATAATCAAATAGATATGTAATGTACTGAACTGTGGTCTTAAATAATTTGCACTAGCCTATTCATTGAGTAAAAACATTAAACCAAACAAATTAGTTTACTCACTGTTATAAGTACATGTTTTATTACAATTTTTACAGCACAATTATATAAAAAGAAATTTTATAATCAGTAATCTCATGGCAATCTTTCTTATTTTATATAATCAGGTAGATTATTATACTTTTGATAACTTTAATGACATTTTATAGGGTAATTTTAAAAATGTATAACTCTCTGGACTCAGGTAAATGTCAAAACTACAAATCACTTATTCCATACTCATTCATTTTTTTTTTAAATTACGATACCACAAACTTGTCATATAAGTTCAGTTTTATAGAGAAAAACAATAATGGGATGGAACATATGAAAGTTTTAAAATTCCGTTTTAACTATAGAAGTTGCAGATATTTTGTTATTTAAGTGGGCAAAACTTTCAGGATGCCTTATCATCTATTTCTGTGTCAATTGATAATATTGTGCTATAGTTAAAAAAATATTAAAATAGACTATGCAAATGAAAAGTTGCTTTCATATGCACTGGAGTCTGGTGTATTTGTAATTTCAAATTACCTGATTGCTGCCAACTAAGGAAGCCCATTGCAAAGGAAGTCCTACATATTTTCCTTCTCTCTTATCAAAGCCTGTGTGCACTCTATGCTCAAAATTGCTCGGTGGAGAGATCAAAGGCTTCTTCTTCTTCTTTGAAAACATATTGAAAAATAATTTTCACCTGCAACTATTGACGTACATTAATTTCTTTAAGTCACATAAAGTAGTTTTGATAATCCCTCAGCTACTCAAATAACTAGAAACTAATCAAATCACATGAAACACACCCATTCAATAAGAACTAAAATCGCAAATCACAACATAGAACTTTAAAAAGAAAGCTTGAAATCACAAACAGTTTTCACTTTGCACCGGGACTGTTTTCTATCCTGCACACGCCACTGCCTACTTACTACACTAACAAGTTATAAACATAGAACTTCCGCCAATAACAGGCTTCTAAACAATATTTATATGTCTGGCAAATTCAACAATTAGTTTATCACTTCCGCGGAGAACTTAGTATTAAGTTGTATCTATGCATGATCCACAAATTTAATAAACGTAATGATTACGTACGTTACTATACTTTTAATGAAAGAATTCCACTTCACTTCACTGTTCCTACTTCACTAAGCTTTTAGTCGAAAACAATATAAATTTATCAGCTTTTCTAACACAATCTTTGAATTCATCGCGGAAATATGCATTAATCGTATATAATTATTATATTTTTATATTATGTATTATTCCAAAGCTTCAAAGTATTGTATGTTGCCATATAGTAAGCTGGGAAAATATTTTAATTTTAAGGTACTTTGTATTACCTACTACCTGGTAATACAAAATTCTCTTTACTTGAACCTGTATAGTGAGTAAGTGATGTGCAATTTTAAAATACCGAACTCGAATTAATCTCTTCATTAAAAGCAAAGTTACATTTGTTCCCACTAAAAGTTATTAGGTAATGAGTGTAAAATACTTAAAAAAGTAAGTCCCAATCGAACTAAGGTAATTTAGTAAATTGAAAAATGAATTGTCTTACGTATTATTTTTATTGCGTATTTACAGATGTAACGTACCAAACCGCAAACGTACCGAATAATGAGATATTTGGGACAGCCCTAGGTGATCTTTGAAAAGATGTGACAAAATCGAATGGAATGTGTCAGTGCTGGCATTTTGCGACAATTGCCTGTAAATCAGGAATGTCATAAATGTTTCTGGCCCGAAATTAAAATTATTCGATCAACGTACAATCCACAAAATATGATTTTAACAAAAATAATTCAAAAGTTTAACATTCAAGTCTTTTATAATAAAATGAAATAATAATAATAATTTAGAATATAGATATATTTTAGTTAATTTTTTTTTGTTGTTTTTGTTCTACAGTTCACATCTGGCCAGTACAGTTTGTATGGATTCACTGGCGCCATATTTTGTACAGCTATGCCAGTTGATTGCCATGAGCCATGCCAGTGTGAACCGCGCATGAGGTCATTGTCAAATCAAAGCTGTCAAACTGTCGTTCCGAAGTTCGCACTGTAATGTTTTCAAGTTGTAAAGTTAATGTTGATTTCGCCTTGTAAACAGGAATTGCTTAAAAATGAAAGAGAAACGTGAGAAGAAAAAGAAGCACATAAAGGACAAAATGAAACACAAAAAATCTAAGAAGAAAACAGTAAGTTATTTGATTAAACAAATTCTATTTTTCTATGTAAATCGATTAAAGTGAT
This sequence comes from Papilio polytes, assembly GCF_000836215.1. Taxonomy (NCBI): domain Eukaryota; kingdom Metazoa; phylum Arthropoda; class Insecta; order Lepidoptera; family Papilionidae; genus Papilio; species Papilio polytes. Next base: position 1,111,733 of record NW_013525516.1, read on the forward strand.
CTATGTTTTATATTGTTTTTATCTTTTTAGTATTCAGAATCTTCAAGCAGTTCATCACAGTCTGATGAATGGGTCGAAAAAGATAAAGGTTCGTCCAAAAACCGTGATGAATGGATGTCAATGACAGGTATGTTGAAAACATACACAAAAGATGATGTTAAAGTTACGCGAGAAGATAATAAAAAAAACATAGATTCATATAATCCTTCAACAAGTTCAAGAGAATTAAATCCATATTGGAAAGATGGTGGTTCCGGTCTACCTCAGTCACATGAAAGTTTTCGTAAATCAAGACAGTTTATGAAACCTTCTGATGATGATGATTATTATACTAAACCATTAAGCAATCAGGATAAGCAAGAAACAAGAAACAAGCATGAACATAAGTATGACGGAAATGAATTTAGACAAAAAGCAAGCAATTGGCGAAAAGATGAAAGAAGGGAAGAAAAACAAGACTACAAAAGTAAACATGATATAACAACAATTAAAAGTGAAAATATCAAAGATTCGGTTTCTTTGAAAGGTCCATCAGAATCGGAGAAGGGTTCCGATTCTTTATATCTAAGTGATGAAAAGATGAATAAATTAGCAGCTAAAATTGTTAAAGCTGAAATTATGGGTGATACCAAGTTAGTAAATGAGTTGAGAGTCAAGTTAGAAGCAGCAAGGGAGTATAGAAAACAAAACTCTGGTGTTGGTAAAGATGACAATGGTATAATGTTAATGACAACCACTGCTATGGGAAATAGTAGGCCTTTATCCAAAGCAGATTCATCACACGCAGGAGATCCAAGAAGTAAAGGTGGGAAAAGAAAAGCAGAAACACACAATGCTAATGAAAGAGTCAAATACTTTGGAAATGATGATAAATACAATTTATCGCAAATGGTGAGTATAAACATACAATTTGGTATAATTTTGTTCTGCCTTTGTTGCCAGTCACATATGTCCATTTGCACTAATTTTTACTATTAAAATAACTCAAAAACCACTGGACCGATTTCAAAAATTCTACCACCATTTAAGCGATGTTAATAGCAAACATAAGCTACATATTGTTATTTTTAAGTTTATATACCCAAAGGCAAGCAACAGCTAGTTATGCTATAAAATGTAAACTCAAATCAAAAATATCTTATTTCAGTTTGAACAAGAAAAGTATGGCACTAATTATGACCAAGATGCAGAGTTAGCGACAATAGTAGCAAAACATAGGAATCCTAATGATGACTTGGAAGACATTTTTGTTGATGAAATATCAAAGAATAGAAACCTGGCTAAGGATAATGACAAAGAGAGACAACATGCAATCAATCAGAGTATGAAATTAGAACGATCATTGGAAGGATGTGAATATTGCATAGATTCTAAAAAAATGTTGAAACATTTAATAGTTAGTTATGGCAGTAAAGTGTATGTGGCATTACCTGCTAAGAAATCACTCGTCAAAGGGCATTGTATTATAACAACTTTGCAGCATAATACATGTGTTACTTCCTTAGATGAAGATATTTGGGAAGAAATATTGGTCAGTTATTTAATAATTATAGTAATTAGTAACAATTTTATGGATCCTATGTAGATGATTATAAGTTACAGTTTTTTTTTAATTAACTTTGAAAATATTTAATTCTTTGTAAATTTAAAAGTAATGTTTGGAATGTTTATGATAGGTGCATGTTTCAAATATCGTAATTAATTGAATCATATTAATGTTTAAATTTTTTTTCTTGCAAAATTTGCTTTTCAAACATATTTTACATAGGATCATGCTATGGAAATTTTATATAGATTTATATTTAGAGAACTTTCTTGTTTTAATTTTATAAAGTTGTCTATTGTCTCCTATTTCAGAATTACAGGAAAATGATCACACAATTCTTCAACCTGCAAAACAAAGATGTAGTCTTTTTTGAGACAGCAACAAGGCTTCACAGATATCCACACATGGTAATAAACTGTGTGCCATTGCCGAGAGATGTTGGAGACATGGCATCCATTTACTTTAAAAAGGCTCTTCTTGAATGTGAAGCAGAATGGTCAATGAACAAAAAAGTTGTAGACTTGAAAGGTAAAAATATAAGAAAAGGTGTACCAAAGGGTTTACCCTATTTTTGGATAGATTTTGGTATGGATCCAGGGTTTGCACATGTTATTGAAGACCAACAGTTATTTCCAAAGACATTTGCTGAGGTGAGTAATTACAATATTATGTTCATACAACTTTAAAATTAAAAAAACAAGTTTAATTTTTTTCTTTTTAGGAAATTATTGGTGGCATGTTGGATTTAAATCACAATCTATGGAAGAATCCGCAACGAGAATATGGTGATGTTCAGAGACAAAAGGTTTTAGATTTTGTAAAAGAATGGAAGCCTTTTGAGACATCAATGAAGAATAAAGGATAATTACCAAATTTTTGTTTAATTGACACATTAATATACTTTAAATACCAATATTAACAGGACAGAAAAAGGAAATGAGTCTACTCAAACTAAAAATATAATATAAAATTTATTAACATCATAACCCTTTATCTTCTTTCATCATTTCTTCCATTAGCCTTTGTCTTTCCGCAGCTTGTCTCATCTTTGTCAATACAATGGACTCATAGTCCCTCTCTGATACCAAAGAAGGTGCACCTTGGTGTCTTTTTGTTGTCAATATTGGTTTTTCATGCAGCCATTTTAAAGTTAATGGGTTTTCTGGTAGACCTGGAATTAAATAATGAAAAAAAAATTTAGTAAATAATGTTCAATATTTCAAAGTACTTAAGCAGTTTGTTGCATCATATTTTTCTTGTACCTGTGTACTTATAGAATGATGGTGCCAAAGCTTTTAAAAAACTAAATGATTGACTATATTTTAAATGCCACCTAATAAGTTATTGTAGGAGCAGTGACTGAATATCTGGACTTACTAGATTTTTACATTTCTTATAGGATTTTTCTGTATTAAAGACAGAAAGTCACAAAGTTGTAACAGTAAAAAGATGGCATCTAAAACATTTTTATACAAAACAAATACAAAAGAATAAAACAACATGAAAATAAAGTTGCAACTACACTCAACATAAAATTATTATACAGTGGAACCTTGATAACATAAAACCTCTATAACTTCAAAAAATAATATGTTCCCTTCCCATCAGAGCCTACAACCTATATATCATAGACCCTTGATAACTTAAAAGACAAGTACAATTTATGAACAAATCTACAAAATAGGGTTACCATATTTTGTAGATGTTCTTTTGTAGTAATATCATTTAGATATCTATAATTCTACAAAATTAATTCTCTTATTTATCTATTGAGTTACCTTTTTCAAGTTCTACAGCCACTTCTGAAGCTTCTTTGGTAGCAAATTCTACTAAAGCACTGCCTTTTTTATTGGGAGAAATAATTAAAGCAGAAATGTAGCCATACTTTTTTAAAAATCTTCTTAAAGTAGGTTCATCATAACCACCATTGTTTGGGTCATTTTTATCTGCTTTCCATTTTATCTTTATTCTATTCAAGCTGGGAACATAATAAGGTTCAGCAAGCCCTGCCTTATTTCTCCTAATTTCTTCTTTAATTCTCTGCTGTTCTTCTTGAAGAAGACGACTCCCTTCTTTTTGTAACCTTCGAATTTCTGCAGCTAGTTTTTGTTCATCAGTAAGATTTGAATCTTTTCCCAAGGCGGCCTCACGCTCTCTTCTTTCAAGGTCTTCTTTTAGTTTCTGACGCTTACTATCTAACTGTTTGTGACGTAGTTTAGCAGCGGCTTTAGCTTTTATAACTTTGTCATACGCAGCTCTAGCACCTGCGTCTGTCAATATCTCCAAAGCCCTAGACAATTCATGGAAAGTTTCGGCCGCTTTGGGATCATCAGGATTTTTGTCCGGGTGACATTGTAGGGCCTTTTTACGATACGCTTTTTTGATCTGAAAACATTATACTATGTTAGCTACATAAAAAACAAATACACACTCACATATACAAAACAGATTGATACCCATACCTCAGATTCAGTAGCAGAAATCTGGACATCTAAAATAGCATATAAATCCACATCTTCTATATTTTTCTTAGCCATTTTTGAGCCCTTTTCCGAGTAAATTTAGTGTTGCATTATTCTTGTCCAAACTTTTTAAAAAAGGTAATTATGCTTATTGTAAACTATAGTTAATTAAATACAATAAACTTTCAAAAAACAAAAGTTTTTAAAATGGTAGCTGTCTGACATTGACGTTTACAGACTAAAGAGTAGACAGATACAGAATGACATCTTTACGGTTTTTCTTATTAAGGAAAAAATTATAATCTGTATCGATTAAAAAAAAGTTACTGTCAAAATTAGGATAACCTAAAAAACACAAAATTCGAAAGATATTTACATTTCATACAAAAAACTGCGAAACAATAGATACTGTTATAAAGTTAATATATTAAATAGCCATGTTGCCTCGTTATTTAAGTATGTTAATTATCAGGAACGGTAGGTGTTAAAACAAATATTTTCGTTTACAACTGATTTGCTTGATTTTAGGAAATTCAATCAAAAGCGGTGGTTTATATCTCCGGTCTAATTCAACGGTCGCTCAAACAATACCACAAAAAGAACCAGAAAATATCCAGGGTATGTGATATTCGTTTTTACATTTAGCAGTTCAGATCTTGGCTTAGTTTGTTATAACCCAAATTGCTTGCTATTTATAACTCTTAATTGTTACATTAAATTATTGTACATTGTTTTATTTAATGTTATTTTCTATATTTCCAGAAACTGTGCCTAATAGAAGCAATCCACTAGAACACCCAGATTATTTTCGCGTACACAATTTATTCACTGTGAAAGATTTATTTGATGCAAGAGTGCACTTTGGTCACAAAGAAGGATCTCTAAATGAATATATGACACCATACTTGTACGGCTCAAGGTTGGGTCATCTTATATTTGATTTGGATATTACAGCAGACCATTTACGTAAAGCATTAAATTTCACTGCTCATATAGCATATAGGGGTGGAATAATTTGTTTCTTCAATAGGAATGCATTAAATGCGCATTTAGTAGATAAAACTGCTCAGGAGTGTGGTGAATATGCTCATACTAGATTCTGGCGTGGTGGTATCTTTACAAATGCTAATCATCAATTCGGTGCCATTACTAGGTTGCCAGATTTGTGTATATTTTTGAATACACAAAATAATATACTCAGTCAACACACAGCTGTTAGAGATAGTGCAAAAATGTTAATACCTACAATCGGTATTGTTGACAGTAATTGTAATCCTAACTTAGTTACATATCCAGTCCCTGGTAATGATGACACACCATGTGCTATTGAATTATATTGCAAATTATTCAAAGCTGCAATTCAAAGAGGTAAAGAGGAGAGAATGAAATTGTTACAAGAAAGTGAATAATTCATTAATTTTAATAAAAGCTCTTAATTGTTAGGAGTATAGTGTTTTCAAACAATAGACATAATTTAAAACAATAATGATTTTTATTTAACATGGTCCCATAATTGCTTATTTCTAATACAGTTTTTTTGTACTAATAAATTCTAATTTGACAAATATAGTAATAAATGTAAAATTAAAACTTTACAATCACTTTTATAGATAATAATATATCTGATTAATATAATTTGATCACAATAATGTTTATAATTGTAAGGAAAATGTTCATAGCTGATTTTGCAGAATAATCACCCAAGTAGAACTTTACGCATCATATGAGTATTAGTGTTGCTATCTACTTCACGACTTTCCCAGCTACCAGTGATGCATTTTGAGCTGCACAAGTATTGGAGCAGAGGTATGCGATATTTGCCGCAGAAATCGACGAATTTAATATGCTCCACGCGATTATCGAAGAAAACACCTGTAAAAAAAAACTGGTAGAAAATTGTTTTGATACATGATATCAGAAACACTGAAGACCTAATATGACACTTAAAGGAAATTGGGAATTTATATTGGTTAGTTTCTAAATATAAATTTTTCTATGGTACAATAAATTATTAGTGTATTTAGATCCAAGTTAAGGCCCAAAGAAAAGCTTTTATCGACGTGACGTAAATACTTGAATTACCTAAAGCGAAACATCAGAACAATTTTTATCTATATGTGAATTCACTTTGCATTACAAAATGTAATTTAATTTCTAACACTTCCTGTACAGAAGGTTGTTGATTTTTACGTCTTTTAACATTCAATTATATAAACCATGAAAAAGGATGTTTCAAGTTCAGACTTTTGTAATTGTTGGTGCAAGGTAAACTTCTATTGAAATACTTTGTAATTCGATAAAATATAACTGCATAAATTAATCGAATTACGTAATAGAAGGAAGTTTTTTTTAAACTAGTATATTTGTCGTAATTCTGGTGACTACTAGATATGTTAGTAGTTGGGAAAAAAAAGATTTGGGGGGACTAATCAAACTGTATTAAACTTTCAAAATGAAATTAGTATACTTTGTTGTACATATCGGCAAAGAAATTCAAAGATATGTGTGAAGTCAACCAATATGTCGTGGGCCAGCGTGATTGTCTATGGCCAAGTCAACCAAGGGGTAGGCTCCGAGCCCCTCATTGGGGACATGTATAAGATAGTGAGCTGGTGATGATGTTGTATATTATGAAATGAACAATAATACAGCCATATTTCAAAACACAAATAAATCAGTCGAAGACTTATTTTATTATCAAAGGTTATCTTACTTTGCATATTTACATTATCACTATCATTGTCAACTGTGTTGAAATAATATTTTTTGTAAAAATTATAACGTGTATATTCCACGTGGCTCATCGTCTCGCATTCATCAAGTTGAGCAGCCAATTTAGTTGTTTAGCAACTAATCAACAATTCAGAGCTGATTTAAACGTCTATGTCTTTGTATATATAAACAAACGAGACCATGGCAGCCGCTGTGGATGCCCTTTTCCCCACTACGATAATCTAAGGTGTGAAGAGAGTGTCTTCTACTAGAATTGTCAGGAAACTCTAGATAAAATAATGTTGCCATGCCATTTCTAAAATGTTCAAAAATATATTGTTGTCATACCTTTGCATTTTGGATTAACGCAACGTTCAGCCGCTTTTAAATATTTGATCAAGGTCAGAGGTACTTCGCCTACTCTTATTGGTATCTCGTAGAGTTTGATGTTCCGACCAGCGAGCTCCAACAACGATGGCGGCTGCAATGTCATATCTTTCACGAACCTCACCACCAAAGGGTTATCTCGAAGACTCAACTGTAATCAAAGTTTATAAAAATATTATTAAAATTAAACATTATCTCATCCAGTTTCATATAAGGTGATATAAAAAATCATTAATTGTACAAACGTAAACAATTTTGTTATGTATCATAACAAAGCCTTATTTAGTAATTTTACTTCATTGTTAATTTTTATCCAGTGATGTAATTATAACCGAAGTAAACAAAATTACAAAGAGATAAACGATGTTCACCGAATACAAAGAGCTTAAAACGAATATATTTTAAACTCTAGCTTTCGCCCGGAATTAAATAAGTAAGTAGCCTATGAATTCTTCCAGACTATCCTCTACATCTATGCCAAATTTCATTGAAATCCTTTCAGCCGTTTAAGCTACAGTCTGTGATAAACATCCATCCATTTAAATTTTTGCATTTATAATATTACCAAGATATTCAGAAAATACTTCCGAATTAGGTAATATTTGGATGTGGCTAATACATGCTAAGCGAAATTCTTCATAGAGATCGCCTAGAAGCATGTAGCTCCCGTAGAGACGGTCATATGACGCTGTAAATTTGTAAGAAACGAAAACACAAACGGATGCGCTGCTATTGTTCTGGATTTTCTCATTAAGCAATCACAAATACTATACAATCAAAATCCAATTGGATGTTGATCTTTTATTCATTCATTATATTTGACTAGCTGTTGCCCGCGATTTTGTCCGCGTGGTATTAAACATATGAACTATGTAAATAACAGAAAGCTACGTATTCCTCGGGAACTGGGCATTTCTCGAGGATGAACCTTATTTCATGTGTACTCCAGACTTTGTTTTATATCTGTGCCAAATTTCAATAAGATATGTTGAGTCGTTGCAGAATTATCGAGTAAACATTAAAAAACTAAATTAATGAATCCCACGGGAACCGTAACTATTCCCGGGAAAAAAGTAGTCTAAGTGTTTTTCCTAGACTATGCTCTAAACCTGTGCCAAATTTCATGGAGATCTGTTTAGCCGTTTAGGCTACAAACGCTAACAAACATCCATCCACCCATCTAAACTATCGCATTTATAATATTAGGAAGTAAAGTAAGTGTGATATGATTAAAATTATTAAGTATTTTACTGTTGGCAACAGCATCACAATTTGCTGTTCTCGGCAACATAATGCCAGGGGCAACATGACATCGACCTCGCTTACTAAGTTATATGAGGTTATCTGCAGTCATTATTATGGACGCTTATTATTGGTATTTTGATGTTCTCATTTCATGCGAAGGGTAAGTGGAACAGACAGGTCATAAAGTTGTCTGAGACATTTTGGCGTAAATATATCCTTAGTAATTACTTAGTAACTTATATTTAACTGTATCTAGTTATTATACATCTCTGTACTTTACTCCTCCAATTTCTACGAGTGCGACTTTGTCTGGAGAAGAGAAGTTAATCTAAAATATGGTATGCCTTACCTCGGATAAACATTTTAATTTGATTATTTGCGGCGGAAGTGTCTTGAGTTTATTTTTATGTATCAACAGTGAGCGTAGCTGTTTGAGGTTGGCGATACTCGCTGGCAGCTGTTCTATGAAGTTGTCACTGAGGACTAACGCCTGGAGTGATGTTAACGCGCCCACCGACTCCGGCACCTCAATGATTTGATTGCCTCCAATTGAAAGTATTTGCAGGCTGCGGAACAGATTGAATTAACTGTAATTGACACATCTGATAGTTTATAAAGCTAAATATAGGTATACAGAACACGTAACGATGACAAGAGAGGAAACTCCTATTGTATCCGATGAATTAATTAACAGCAACGGTGGCTGTGGATTTTGAACACTTGACTTCAGATCAAGGTCTTGGGTTCGAAACCCGTCATGTACCAATGTGATTTTCGATATTTCGAATTTCATATGTTCATAGTTTACTCGGCGTTCTTACGGTGAAGGGAAACATCGTGATGTAAACTGCACATATCAGCGAAGATATTCAAAGATATGTGTGAAGTCAACCAACCTACAGTGGGCCAGCGTGGTTGACTATGGCCCCCCCTTATTAGGGTAGACTCCGAGCCCCTTATTGGGGACGTATAATGAGCTGGTGATGATAACAGCAACGGTTATCTGACTTTAATGGATTATTAAGAGAACAGCGTTATCCTTAAAATTATTTGCAGATTGCATTGGTATATACTAAAAGGTGTAGGTATAGTTGTTATGGCTATGTATATTATGGAGTGTCATATCGCGAGATGATACGATAAGCGGAAAAAAATAAACTTATCTTAAGCTGCAAACTATTATATCTCCTACAGCCATAATTTCATACATAAATTGATATAAGAAATGTCGTAAATATGTCACAATATAGTACATATTTGTTAGTCTCGTTATTAAACTAGAAACGGTATATTAAACAAAGAACTCGCTCTATAAAATGATGTTTAACAAACGCCTATATTATCTAAAGGTCACGTAGGCTCTATTGTTTTATTGTATTGAAGCAGTAAACATAACTGGTTCATTTTTTAAATAAAATCCGAAATATTGATCTTTATGAGGTGATTACCCAGAAACTTCTAATATAAATATTGGTTTTCAATGTTATTCAACATTTGCCAGTCGAACCAAAGCTTATTTTACAACAATCGGTATTGCGAGGTCAGAAATGTCTATAATTATATTATCTAAACAAGGTCTAGCTAGACGCTTGTAAACTTTGGTACTTAAAATGAGTCATATCATATAAGCCTAATCTAAGGCCCTTTTTTTCCACGGTTAGAAGGAAAGGATGAAAAGTGGATTTGATGGAGGTGGGCATATGGGATATTGGGTGGAGAGGTGGGAAATATACTCTTTCTGTGCGTCTTCGCCCCGGTCGACTAAAGCTAGTGAACGCATCTGCTTTAACGGATGTCTATGGACAGCAGTCGCCTCATTCGACGAATTCATTGCATGCTCGTTTCCCACCTCGTGATAGAAAATATTCTATACATCGTTATTTAAGATTTTTGTGGTAACCTATTCCCATACAAGATAAATCCAAATGTTGATTTAAACTGACTAAAATGAGAAGGTGGGATTTTGGGAGCACATTTCGAATTTACATTTACACTAAAAATCAGTTCTAGCTAAAAGGGGTTAACACTACGTTCGCAGCTCTTAATGTTGATATGCGTGTTCACATAATATCCGGCGACCCGTTTGTCTCCTTACAACTATGAAGAGAAGGAAAACATTCATTGCTTTTTTACATTGGTAGAGCGTCGATTACAGCCTGTAAAATATCGCACGCCTTAATTTTAGTTCGTCGAAATAAACCTACATTTTTTTCTTCCATTTTAGTCACTTGCTTTCTTGTACACTTACATGGTAGTCCCTAATCAAGTAATTTTGATATTATGATTGATTTTTGGTAAAATTTCGTAGCATAGGGATTACTTCCAATCGCTCCTCATATACAACTTATATGTAACTTTTTTGTGCGAAATGAATATTGTAACCAATAACGTGCCCAAAACTTAACCATATATTGTGTGTCAACAATGGCGTGCGTGCCAATAGTTCACCAGCCCTGCCTTAACAGCTCAGAGAATAGAAACCGATGGGAAATACACACTTCGTGTAAACAAAGCTCGAATATACAGCTACTAAAATGATTTACGGGACATTGTCCATAATCAAGGATCACGATGACAATTTTAGTTGGTATGATATGACGTCGTGTCTAGAACGAAGGATCAACATAAAACATTCTAGATAATCCAGACTATCTTTTCTTTTATTTATAAATTCAGATAACGTTGTCGGAAAGAAGATAGGATGTTTTTGTTCGACAACTTTGAATCGATTACGAATATTATAACTTCATTGTCCTGTGAGCTTGAGTCTTGCATAATTTGTAAAATATACATATTAATCTTGGTTCTTAGATTTATAAATGTACTGTCGACGTATATAAAGATATTGCCCAATATTTGTGAGTCCATGACTTGCATTTTAAGATGTTATTGTCAGACGTATCACGTATCTTCAAACTCATATAGCGCGTGTTTCAATTTGAATAATTACATAATGATCATATAAACAACACTTTAGTATGCATCTAATGTCAATTGTTATCATCACTAATTATTTTTATCTTAATTAATTTTGTAATATTAGTGTTTGGGATAAACAGACTATTTGTAACAACCTTTGATATTTCACATTTCTGCTTTTGTGCATCTAATTTATTAAATCGCGTCAATAACCGTTTTTTTGTGTGTATTACATACTTTTTATTAAAACAATCGTAAAAATTGTCAATTTGGAAAATAGTTCAATATCCGAATTTTTTTTTTTCTTATCAGTAGATAGGTAAAGATAATATGCATTCATGTATGCGACGAACTTATGTAGCTAATGGCCCTTTATGTAAATTTCATTAATCTTTGAATGGATTTTAGTTACATTATTTTTACCCACCTGTTTAATTTCCATATATCCTTTGGTATGTTGACTATTCTGTTACCACCTAAATATAGATATCTAAGTGAATTTAAATCTAATACTTGTTCTGGAAAGAAATTCAGTTGATTTCCGCTTAAATTCAATTCTCTCAATGTATTCCTTGTCGAAAAGAAACTTTTGGGCAGCGACTCGTTGGTGAGTTGGTTGTGTTTGGCAATGAGTGATGTCAGTGGACAGTTTCTGAGCAAGTCTGGGAGTATCGCCAATCTGTTGTTGCTGACATCGAGAATTTTTAAGTTGCAGAACCTGTTTATGGATTCGGGCAGCGCTTTAATTCGGTTGCTGTAAAGAAGAATGATCTCGTAATTTTCCGCACAATCTTTCTCATCGATAATACACTGAAGTTCGGCCGATATAGTTATTGAGTCGAGCACTCTGCTTGATAGATCAAGAGTTTTCTGCTCCCTGCTGTCACTGTCGCAACTGTCTGATGTGTAGCACTCCATTGCGATGGTAGATCTTCGTAGCGAGCCCCACTGCACTGTTCATCTAGCGTAAAGATGAATTTGATTTACATTATTGGCTCGCAAGCCGGCCGCGGAAGAGCCTCCCGCCTCTATCGCTGCGCGCGCGCAACTGCTCCCTGCGCCCCGCGCCTTTGCGCCACACGCTGCGACCACTGACATGTCTGATGACGACACAATAATGCTTTGTGTGAGTACTGGATATCTACTGCGTACACGGCCGACCGATAAAGATAATTGGAAACTAGGCGTATCATTGTTAGAATACAAGCAAGATTACATTTTTATTAAGTTTTGTTTATTCAGTTTAGTTAAATTGTAAGTTATATTTGCTCAAAATCAAAACAGTATGAACACTTTTTTAAGATTAGGTAGGTACCTATGTAAATTGTTTAGTGATCTACCTTACTTGTTACATTTTGTTGTTTCGTGATCGTTCCTATGCACATAGTACATAGTAAATATAGGTATTTTCCTGCACTATAGGCAATATATGAGACTACGAAGAACTAAAAAGTTAAAAGTCCAAAAGTTTAGCTTAGTTTGTCTTGTTGATATTTCACACAAGTTTATTTTATTGTAGTCTACACACTGCTTCAACAGATGGCGCTATTTTACTGTGTGAGTTAAACAAATTAAAACGGCAGAATATAGGACATATATGTATTTTGATTTCACTCGTTGCTTTGATAGTTATAAACGTTATATGTACATTTTCGTTTAACCCTATTATGTTTAAAATCCAATGTTATGATGAAAACGAAAAACTATCTTATCGTCCGTTTTTAAAAAACCTTAAAATTTTAACCAAATGTCTACAGTTAGGTAGTGTTAAGTTGCTTACCTGATTCATCTTATTTTTATTTGTTTCATTTTATATAAAAAAATATCATTATTGTTTCACATTCCTAAAAATATTTTAATGCGTACATCGAACTTCCAGTAGGACGTCACTGATCGAACTACCGAGTAACTCCCGAACGGATCCGAATTTAGCCGATAACCGAGCGAACGAGTCTATGAAGTCCGAAGAAACTAAAAATTTGTCGTTCACTTTATTGATGTAAATTTGAAAAATTAACAAAATGATATTGTAAAATCTTACTAAGACCATCTTATTTTGTTTTAATCTTTCTATTAGTGATACTATTTTGACTATTATATTTCTAATATAGTAATACGTCGGCGAAGTGAGAGAGTTCAGTGCGAGTGCTAGCAAGGGTGGTAACGAGAAATGTGAAGTAGTATCTATGAAGTTCAGGATTCGGCCGTTTATTTTATACCTATAATAATGAGCGGGCGCCCTAGGACCACGTCTTTCGCCGAGGGCGGCAAATCCGTTCGAAAGACATTCGAAAATCAACCACCGAAACCACCTCTCGGAGGAGTAAAAATTTGCAGTAAGTACCACCTAACCATTCTTTTGTCGGCCATCGTGATTTCTTACACTGTGACGTATTCCATTCTGACATTGTAGTATGACTGCAATTTGGCAAATTGGGATGAATTCCAAGAATACTGCGTGCTTTTACTAATTAAATCGATATTGACAGAATTGTATATATCTCTTCTGTACAAAAATGGCTACAGGCCGTGTGTTAGATTTGCCACATAAGCCTTGGCTTGGCGTGTGACAGATATCACGTCAAAATACGTTTTTTCAACAAAATGCGTAGTATTTTATGCTAGTTTTTTGAATAAATCATGTTTTACCTTCGATCTAGAATTTGGTAACGTAATAGCATACCTTTCAATACATAAGAACCCTTTAACCCCGTCGTAATTTTACTATTACTTTGAGGTTACTCTAAAATGACGTAATTAATGATAGGATCTATAGTTAGAACTAACTATATAGCCCAAAAATTTAGATAACCTTATTATATATCATGTTTAAATCAAGTGTGAATGTTAAAAGTTCAAAGTACTAATTATTGGGATCTTATTTTACACTATACCACATTTGGAAACAATAGATAGCACTCAATTCATGTAAAATAAATAAGATTTTTTTTCTATTTCTTTATTATTCACAACTCTGCAGTTTTTTAAAATTACCATTATATAAGAATTTTTATTATTATGAATATTTTGGTTTTTGAATTTACAGTAGAAGTATATTTAAATCAATAAAGTAGATTTCACCTCAGTATGTCATAAGTAATTGATTTTTAGGCAAATACTAAGAGTATATAAATTTATAGTGTAGTGTAACCTCTTGATATGCTACAATATAATAATTTATTATATGAAAGGAGTAAATTGACAAAATAGTCAATTCCCTTTCCATATTATGCTCATTGTGGATTGATATTCTGTTAATGAGTTTAAATTATTTAATGTAAAAACTAGTGTTAACACATAATAATATTATTCATTACAACTATTCTGATGTAAACAAATTCATAAAGGCTTGGACAATCTGGGTTTATCCGTTAAAAATTGTGAGGAAAAAAAATCACATTGTAATTTTCTGACCTTATTAAATTTAAAATAAATTCATCTGCTTGAAATACAAAAAATATAATTGAATTATCAATCTCTTAAAAATGGGAATATTAAATATAATGGCTATCCTTATATTTAGCAATTTTCATTTATTTATTCTTTATATGTTTTTTATATTAAAACTACTAAGCCATGATATTAATATTTACTTTCTCATTGCAAGGTAACTAGGTAAATCATGTTTTTGTTATAAATAAATAATGTTGGGGCTCAGTCCCTACAGCCACAATAAAACACTACCATAGCAAAACATTACACAAAGAAAAGAAACTTATCATACTTCATACTTGTATAATAAATGTGAAAGCTTAGATGGATGAATGGATGGATGTTTGTTAGAGTTCGTAGCCTTAACAGCTGAACTGATTTTGATCACAATTGGTACAGATGTAGAGGATAGTCTGGAAGAAAACATAGGCTATTCACTTTTGTTTTTTTTTATTTCACATGGATGAAGTCGCAGGCGAAAACTAGTTAATTATAAATACAAACACCAGTGTAATAAAAAAATTGAATAAGTGATAAACAATGACTTCAATTGATTGAAATGTATTTAAATTTAGATAATCACTTCATCATGATATAATGATAATGCAAACTGTTTTTCAACATTTTTCTTTATTACATAACCAAAGAAATATACTCCTAAAGATAATAATTTTCAGGCTGTTTTTTTTATATTTTATGATACATGTTTCATTTATAATTTTTGAAATGCTAAATTTTAAATAAAAGGTCCATTATCTCTAATATGGATATACTAAAAATCTACAAATTCAGAATACACTGTCTTTGAACATGTTTGTTTAATTTTGTATCTAAGCAAAATATTTGTCATAGACAAAAAAAAAATGTCGATTCATTTGTATAGGTGATTCAATTTTGCGGAAAATTGTGCATTGCATCATATGTGTTCAAGAAAATGAATAAGTATAGGGTGATTGCAAACTTCAATAAAGATATCTTTTTAGTTTATGGTAGAAAGTGAATAATTTACATATAACTAAACATTTATATATCTAGATAGATTTAGGTGACTTATTTAATTCGGTTGCATGAAATATTGTCAATTTTGAAAGTATGAATATGAAACTATCTATTCAAATTCCATATTGAATGCTTATTATGGTCAGTCCATATTTATGTGTACATTTGGTTGTATTTAGCAACACTATAGCAATTTTTCCAATTTTTCTATGTTCATTTTTTATTTTACAAAAAAAAAAAAACATACCGTCGAATTGAATACCTCCTTCTTTTGGGAAGTCGGTCAAAAATGTTGATATGTAATTATTATGCAATGTAGCAAAAACAATTGCAGTAATTGACATAAAAATTTATCATCATCTAAAATTAATAGATTTTTGTAAATCTCAAATATTTATTCAAGCATTGATACACTTATATATGGCTTGTTGTCTTGTTTCTTTTAAGACTTGTGTAAAAACCACATTGAAGTTAATTGCGTAGTTATTGGGGAAAACATTTATTGATTGTCTATTTCCCTAATTGTATTTCGTAGTATTTTTATCGTTTAAGCGTGCGAGGTGCAGTTGTTAAACTTTTAGTTGTAGAGTTTAATAATTGAGTGGGCGTGTCCCTTGAGTACTTTGCCGTCTCTAAGGGAACGAGCCTTGCATTTTTGATAACGCTGCAGCACAACCTTGACTTCGCTCGGTGGATTAAAAACGAGATAGTCGCATAGCAAACCAAATACTTATCGAGAGACTACAATTGAATAAAAATTGAATTTAAAACATTAAACTAAGCATAAAATATATTCCAAAGCTTCTTAGGATATCGCCAAAAGTTTATCTACCTTTGAAAAGTAATCATTCTCACCACATCGTATATCTGAGTGTTTCGGAACCTATCGACAATCATTTGTTTTTGTCTAGTTACTCTCAGTCCGATGGGTGATATGATCAGTTGTTATCGGACAAGTTATCAGCGAGTGACGGCGATCTCGCTATCTCTAGGCCGCAAGTGCGCCATCCTGCCACTCGCGACATAACCGCGCGCACTCTCGGTTTCCTCGCCTTTCGCTCGTCGGCGGTCACACTCGGTGTAGCATGGTGCAAGTTAGCGCCGATCGGTTCGTTAACCCACTTCCTAAACGTCGCGTTTGCATTTCAACTTAGACAATTGGTCAATGTTCTTACAATGTTGGTAGTTTTCCGTTAATGGTGGTTGCGGTGTGTCGTCTTGTAAGACAATGTTTATGTGGTCAGTGTGGTGCGTAAGTGGTTGTTATAGAGGTCAGCAGAACAGGAACGATGTTACGTCGCCGGGGAACCTATACTGTGAACGCCGATGCCGGAGTTCGGCACCGCGATAGAATAGAACCGGTTCCTTTGCTAACGAAAAAAAATGGTAGGCCAAATTCATTGCTCTTGTTATCATAACCTGTTTAAATAACTAAGTTTATTAGTATTACATTGCATACATGTTTGTTTTTTTATGTAAAATGTGCCATGTTAGCATCAACATTTTCGTTTGTATAAAATTGCAATCTAATTTTAAGAAAATCTTTGTCTGAACTGCTTTACTTTCTAATTTGCGTTGTCGTGGTAAGCGGATAAGATGCAAGAAATTTACAAGTATATTATTACTAAAATATATAGCCGTCTTAATAATAATACTTTTTATCAACAGTTTTTGAATTTTTAACATTGACAAGCGTCTAAAACTGTCGAAAAACGAATTCATTGTTACATAAGCTTTACCCAACATACAGCTTTTTAAAAAATCTTACAGACATCTATCTGATTTAAAATTTATCAATATTATAAGACTACTTGGATCATTGTTAAGTCAACATTAAATTTTTATTGTGTCCCTTTAGTATCCATTTATTTCAGTTAGTATTTATGCATAAATTATTTATTAACTAGATCAAGATACGCCTTATGTTAGTTAATATTTATATTGCATTAACATTATGTTACTTAAGTGTTGTGCGTCATATCACGTGCTTTTCTTCAAGTATTGAGATGAAGAAACAATATCAGTATATCGACTTTTTATCTGTCTTCGTGTAGAACGTGCTGTTAGAAGGCGTTGACTAATCAAGAATTGCATAAGATTTTTTTTTCTACCTGAATAATCTAGTCAAGTTATGTCACGGTTAGAGCCATTAACGGTACGCCTAGTAACTAGTAACGCTAATGGGACAGCTCGACCGGGAAAGACCACGCCCACGGAACTTATGTCGATAAAATAACACCTAGCCTTTGTCTAGCCTAGTCTCTTTATCCCGACTCGAATGGGTAATTGACGAGCGTGTTTGGTTTTATGCATGTGTGTTTGTATGTTTATTACATTTTGAATTCCTGTAGCTTGCCATTCGATAGTCAGTAAAAGTCACTTCTTACCTCATTTCGTTCATCATACATCACTAGGGTTTTACACGTCCTTAGTCTCAACATAATTTCCAGTGCCGACTTAAGTACATAAACAAATTCTGACACTTTTTTTTTACATCTACGCGTGTACAAACTTATTACAGTTCGAGTAACTTAAAATACATATGATAGCATTGCGAAGACGTACATAATACTTTTAATGAAATTCCTTTTATTTGAATTCGATGTCAATGTAAATTTATGGTTTTACTGTAAGACAAAGTTAGATAAAATCGACAAAATGATACGTATAAATTTAATAGGACCGTGTCACAGATAAGTTATAAGTATTTTTATGCCACTATTAAATAGGATTAGTTCGGAGCAATTGTATTTTTATTGTTCTTGATAGGGAAGGATATCTTAATCAGTGGGCGTATCTTCAAGTTCAATGTTGATATAATGATCATAAAGTCAAAATTTTCGCGCTCTCGTAGACAATGGTTATACAATAAGACTTGACTGATGCCTGTAAAACCTTTTATGATATTCTGTATGAAAATAAAACTACCAGTCTCTAAAAAAATAAATAATAAAATAACCACTATTAGAAATTTTGAGTTTTATTGGTAGTGTTATAGGGAAGTTAACCTAACCGTGATTTACCACTTACATGTGCATTTTTATGTAGTGTAGATTTAACATTACTTTGAATAGGTAGTAAATACTTTTACATATTTGTAGTGGTATTTTATCATGTTGCCATCACACGCGTTGTTACCATTTCAGATTACAAACGATAGTGTACTTTCAGATATAATGATATCGATCGATAAGTTCCTTGTTATCTCGAAACATCCTTAATCCAGACGACAAAATGATGCTTCACACCCTATTGTATGAAATGGAAGAAAATTCTGGTTTCTTTAAATAGACTCACCATTTCCGATGTTCATTTGTATCGCTAAAACTTTGCAGGCAAACGCTTTCAGACTAACTTTGATATAATTCGTGGCCGTTTTTTGACCGGCTTCCCAAAAGAAGAAGGTACTCTACGTCTGTATATTTTTTTGCTTTTTTTACTTATATTTGACAGTTATTGAAGAGTCTACAATAATCGTATCTATAAGAAGGTAAACACAATGTCCTTGACCGTACGACTCTATAATGTGCGTTTAAATTATCTATCGGTTCGCGATAGATCCGTGGGCGTAGTAAGCACAGCTTGGAAGTCTTATAACTTTAACTTATGTAACACTTACATCTCCTTCAACGTAATTGCTAGTAATTACAATTGGTCATGATGTTAGATAGTGGAATAAGTCGATTTTATTACAATTTAAATCATTTTGAAATACCGTTTGAATGAAATAACGATGGCAAAGAAAGTTACGTTGCTAGACACAAAGCTGTACCACGCTTGAATAGTTTGGACAGGGATAGTGTTATGCAATAAATGGTAGTTAAGTAAAACATGAAATAGCTGCTTTATAGGTCAACCAAAATTGAATAAATGTTAAAACCTTTACAAAATTGGCGTTTGTTAAATATGAGCTAAGTAAAGCCTGATTTGGCGTAGGTAGTGATATTTGGTATGGAAATTCCAATAACTGGCCCGTTCCGTTTCGAAGTCTACTCATTACTTCTAACCTAAATACATAAACAATATCGATATGATGTAATGAACTGTTTGTATTACTTGATAATAACAGATTATAAAAAAACTGGCTGTTTTGCTTACTTGCCTCGTTACTTTTTACTGTTGTTCCTATGACTATAGTCTACCATTGTTCTTTAAATACAGTATTAGACAGTGCGTAAATCCGAAATAACCTAATACAAGACTTTGTGACTAAATGCGGAACATCGACTTGACAGATAGTCCTATTATACTTTGATGGTTTACACTTCTCGTTGTGCATTAGACGTTCTTATTTCTCCTTCTTTCGATTCTTTTTATATAAGTCCATATATATATAATGCCGATAAAGCCACTTTGTAAATACATAACGTATTTATGGACAGGCAACGTATTTACGGCTTTACGGGCAGGGGAGGGTCAGTTAATAGCTGTTTGCTTTTATTTTACATCAAACAGAAAACGTAGCATTTTTTAGTATGTAAAGGCATACTGTAAAAAAATTAGAGCATTAATTTCTTATGTTTTAAATCAAAATTTAGTATGCTTGAGCGGTTTGGTATACAGCAGGTTGAATTAATAATGAGGAGACATCAGGAAAGAAAATCTATGACGTGAAGGTTAGTTGGTACTGTCTAATGAAGTAAGAAATATGGCTGACGTAAGTTTTGGTGATCAAATATCACTGAAATGAATCAGCACAGAGAAACTAGATGAAGAGGTAAATGTTATCTTAATTGATATAAGGAAATTCAGCGTACAGTGACGATAGTTGATGTTTATTATTATATCAAAGCAGGAACGCTTGCGTAAATAAGATGCACTCATTATTTTTTACCTATTCTCACATTTTGTGGTATATGACGTATATGGAATATTGCCAGATAAATGCAGTACCACAGAAGTGCGAGGTAAATCACTCAATTTGGTGAGCAAAAGGTTTTTTTTTAAATGCTTTAAGTATGTTTTACAGCCACTGCGTTTCTCCAGAGCGCTAAAACAAAGTTATAATACTTCAAAAATTCTCTGATCGGATTAACCGTATTTGAGATCAAGGGATTATTCACTCCACGTTGAAGTTCGAACAACAGAAAATCTGCTTATCAATAAGCTAACCTGAAACGTTATTAGAAGTCTCAAGACTTACTTGTATTAATTACGAAATTGTTACTTAAGTGATTACAAGCGCTTTTTAAAAATTACTTTAAATATATTACAAAATGATAGATGGCATTTAAAATTGCTAGATCTAAATTAAATTATAATTAAAAATTAAAATATAATTCTTAACTTTATAGTGTACTTTTTACCGTCGAGAAAATATGCATTACATTTTATAGAAGGCTTTAAATTGGCGTGTACTTCGTTACCGCGATAAAACTCGCGTTTCGCCGTTGAATAATATTTTATTGCTACCACTGATAAATAGGTTACTCTAGCATCTTTTATAAAGCATAATTATATATATTAAAGTGAAAATTGAGGTCGAGTACCGTATAAGTCTATGCGAACAATAATTAAATAAGATTAAAGTCATACAGTGGTAGAAATTAAACAATGATTAGTACCGGCGTTAGAATAGGGCGCGGTTAGGTGACTGCCTCGCCCCAATGCATGGTAAAACAAGGAGACGCAATGAAAATCTCGCCCAGGGCAATAGTGGCGTTAAAACCGACACCTATTCTAAGCTTCAAATAAATGTAATTATTGTTATGATAATAGTTTGCTGTAAAACTATTACGAATATTATGTATTGTTACAAATAAGTATGAATTACGCTTATTCCCACAAACTCGAAACCACATCTAGTTGCTATGCGGTAACAATAAATCTGTTCACTTGACCTTCTCATCTTATTTTAATAACACTAGTAGAGTAATAAAAGTTTTTAATGACTCTACGTTTAAGGCTAAAATCAGTGATTATTTTTAAAGCTGGAAGACTGATTGGCCAGTACAGGTCGAAAAGTATGAGCAACGGTATAAGCTGTTCCCAAACTTACCTTAATTATTGTATACAAACAAACTTGAATATACACAGCTATTGTGCTTCTTTTCATCAGAAATCTGAAATTTATCTACTTATATCACATACGGTGACTTCCTTTAGAGGCAGGTAGATAATGAAAGCAGCTTAGGTTGGGAGAGAGAGTTCAAAAATAAAGTAATCATTTTTTCCCACACAAATGCTTGATTTATGACTACTAACTTTCAGCCGCGACTCCGTCCGCGTGAAATTTAGAAAAAAAAAAAAAAACAACAAAAGTCCGTAGCCTATGTGTTCTTCCAGACTATCCTCTACGTCTCTGCTAAATTTCATCGAGATCCCTTCAACCGTTTAGGCAACTCTAACAAACATCCATCCATCTAAACTTTCTCATTTATAATATTAGTAAGAGTAAGATAAGCTGTGAAGTGTGTCTTCATTGGGAATAGTATATATGTCACCTTTGAATGGACCGGTTATATTACGGTCGGGTTGTGTTGCGACTTGCCATGTATCCTTGGTAGGGGCTCAAAGGCACCGCGCGCCGAAGCGTGTCACGAGCGGTGTCGTTTACACAATGGAGATGCGCAACTGGACCAGGAAGACTGCACGATTCTTTTCTCTAGCATATTATGTAAATTAATGTATAGTCAAGGAATTAAATTTGCTTTCCACTTAGGATTACATATCGTAAACTATCACCATAAAAGTTTAAATTAAGCACGTATGTGGTTATGACAAGATTTCGAACTAATGACATTGTATCAAATGGCTTTTTATTGATGTGAATATGAAATTTACTTCCTTGACTGTAGACAATAATTGCTAATAATATCTAGCTTTTTTAAAATTGCATTTTTAATATTATTATTAAAACCCAGTAGTCATGGGAAGGTAAGATTAAAAACTAAACTACGAGAATTAATAGTATTGGCTCTTAAGGCCGTGGTTACATAAAAGATCAGTGGTATCACAAATGAAAACATTTGAATTAACCGACAATATTTATAAACAAGCAACGGTTTTTATTTTGCACGAATCGTTTTGAACGTAATGGCTTCCGTGTACCCTGTCAAAGGATACACGATCTTGCAACCGAAACCAGATTCAGATTGTATGTGTCTTCTTTCTGTAAACAAACTAACTTATGATCCCTTTATCTTTTGACATGGTCTAATGAAGTTGTGAACCATAATGAAATAGCAGAACAAATATTTAGTAACTACAGTATGGAGTTTGGAAAATTTTCTCACTCATGAAACTATACTGCATACGTCGTTGATTACCCAGAAAAGCGATTAAAGTTTTATGATATTTATTTGAATGGATGGTTATCGATTTGGCTAACAGTTAACTCTGCGCTCGGAAATGTTTACTATGTAGATATTCGTTGCATTGTTTCAATTGGCCCATTATATATCTGCTAGGGCATAGTTAAAACTTTTTACTAACTACGTCATTACGGGTGAAATCTTAGATTTTTAATTTTATTTCTATTTGCGTGCTAACATTATGCTATTAACAAGTATTTAATCTAAGTGTATTTCTAAATAGTCTATGGTGGTTGTATATGTTTGTTTTCTAATGGTAAGATTATTAAAGTATCGTTGTTCTTATCGTAATAATTTGCGTTAAGATACCAATAAGCAAGCTCGAAGCGAAATTATAGTTTCGTATTGATAGCTGTTGAAGGCCGTGACTTCCGTCCTTCTAAGGTCCATTGAAATTCTAATCCAATTGCCACTAACCTTGTTTAATTCAGTAGTTTACTACACTTTTATACTGAGATATTGTTGTAGAAATGTTTATTGATAGGTTTATCTATAATTATTGCGTATCATAGATACATTCTCAATAGTAGATTGTAGACATAATAAATCATTTGTAAACTGATGTCTGTTATCGCGCCAGTCTCGTAAAGACCAGGATATACGACATGATCAAGAATACGTTTTATAGAAATTTTATTGTTTATGAAAATTCGTAAATAACGTGTATTTATTCTAAATTATATCTGATAAAGCTATTTCATTGGCACGTACTGATGAAGGTTAATTTTTATACGGAAGCCATAGATGTGAACTTTATTTCATTATAATCGGATTGGAAATAATCCCTTGCTGAGTAGGACCAGGCTTCTCGGCTATTAGTGGGATATTATGAGACAATATTTAGCTATGTGTTAGAAATTACTTCGTAAATAAGTTATATACCCTAATTATTGAAGAAAAATCACACCAAATGTTTACATTTGAACTTGTCTTAACTTAGCAAAACCAGTTTTGACAAAAGTCACAGGTAGTGAACCCATCCTTATTGTAGTGGTTTTTATACTTTAAAATCCAAAGATGTCTTTTGAATTTGTTATTATAAAAAAAATCAATAACTCAGAGAACTCGAAAACCTTTTATTATTAGACCTAGGTCTAATAATAAAAGGTTTTCGAGTACTTTTTTAGTTTTACTTTCATTTCATTTCGCTTCCAAAATATTCAGTTGAAGGGAAAGTTAATTGTTACAGAAAATAATAAACATGTTATGAAATTTGATGCATGACAATATTTGCGAATTCTTTCCAGACTATAAACAAAACATATCATGCTTCGTCTGTAACAAGCTTGCGTGAGTTTAAACGTAATTTATCCTCAGCTCAGATTATTAAATACACAATAATATGTGAAAAATGTGTAATTGCATGAGTAAATGTTATAATATTTTCGATTTGATCCTTATCCAGTATACTGATTTTTATCACGGACAATATTTGTATGTTTCGTGGTAAATATAGTACAATTAGAGTGAATTTCATCGATCAAGTTTACACACGAGCAATAATTCAAAACTCATGACAGCGTAGCGAGTCGTTTATCATGTTTTTAAGTTGGTTTTAATCGGTTAGCGTTGGTATCTTTATTACTAGTTGTAAAGTAATGTCAAAAATGATATTAAAATCCAAACAAAATGCTACGTAATTAACTTATGCCAATTAAGACTAACAAAATTTGGTGTGAATACTAACAGCTACAAGAATGTCAGTTATGTTAACACATAACATCCTTTTATTTCGATCCCGGTGGCCGCATCCGTGTCTTTGTCATTTACTTTACAAGCAATTACTAAACGTTTATTGTTCGTAAAACATGACTCGAAAATTACTTATTTTAGTGCTTTTACGATGGTCTCTTAGAGTTATAGATAGAGATCTTTTATTACATACACCAAACCATATACTTCTTTTATTATTTACCATTTATTTACATGTTACATAAAAATAAATATAGATTTCTATCATCTTGATATAAAAGAAATGACTGAAAGTCACATTATTTATGTACGAAGCAGTTCGCACTGCACTGGTTATTCGTCAGTTGTTTACAAAATATTTTAACGACTAGAATTTAAGAAAAAAAAAAGTTATGTATCGATGACGTCACGTATCATGAATTATCATCAGCTGTATAAAAAGGTAGACACGAGCGCGGGCGACGTGATACCGTGCGGGCAGTACGACGTGCGCTACAACATTACCACGACCGGCACTGTCAGATGAGAGCTTCTGCTTCAGTCGCCATTATGCAATCGTACACCGCGCAAACATTCACGTTTCTCATCATATTATGATGTTGTCTCGCGCTGATAGCTTCCAGGACGCGTAAACCTTATCGTTGTGTCTCCGTACTTTATAATTGAATTGTCTTCTCATTGTTCGCCATGGGAACCGAAGATAACCATCGAGCCATTCTATCGTAACACCCAATGAGTCATAAATAAATATAAAGCTAACTTGCTAATTGGTAAAATATTGAGATAAATGCAGTGAAGTGACAAAAATATACCACAGTTCAGTGTACTCTACTTAAATTTTCCCACATTCCAGTTATGCTACGTGGATAAAATGAGTTGTATAGTTATTTGTGACAGTAATTATATTGAATAGAAAGGTGGAAATGACAGTATGACTAGAGTTTGCGAAGTTTGAATTAGCGCATCTACGGTGTGTGCGTCGCGGTGTGGCGGGCCGGGGCAGGGGGGCTTAGTGGCTGTCGGCGGCCGGCAGTCAACGTTGTGCCGCGCTCGCGTGCGATCCTCCGCCAAGCTGGAGTGTCCCGTAGGCCCGGTATGCCTGGACAACCTGGCGGTCTCCGAGGGCCCCACCGCGATGGCGCTCCGGCCCGTCGGGGAGGTCGGCGCGAGATCCGAACCCTCGCTACTGCGCCTCCTCGACGCAGACAAAAACGGTCAACTGAGCCGGGCTCGAGACCGCCTCTCCTCCTTTTGTAAGAAACTTCGACGTACCATCAGTGAGTTGGTCTTTGTAAAAGTGCCCTGCACGGCTGCATCTGAACGTGCGCAAAATGTTAGCCCGCAACCATCGTTCGATCATTCATCCCTTTTATTGTTTCATGCACTATACATGTTTACATCAATGTTCTAATGTTGCTTTTGTGTTTACCGCGACTCGCAGGCGACGTGGACGCACCTAAAAAGGCCGAGCTGGCTTCGGAAAAGAAGACGGCCACCTCCCATCGTAAGTGCTACATGTGGCGCACAAATTTAGCTCCAACTTTGTAGTCTTAGTTTTTTCTTACATACTTACAGCAAACTGTACTGCAGCTAAACGCTACAATATTTCCCCTCCTCAATGTATTCAACTATTGAGATATTAATGGAGTTGGAAGATTGTTGCGTTGATTTTTTATAAACTATTGGCTGTTCTGTGTTTTCATTACACTCATGTTTTAATGTAATTGCAAGATAAGTGAAAAGTAAACGTACGTGTACCGTGACATATCGCTGTAAAAAATAGTTTTGCATAATGTAGAGGTCAAACTATTTATTTTAAAGAAAAATTAAATATACCTTGTTTTACACAACTTTAATATAAACAAGAAAAAATTCCATATTATCTAATTGTTAAAATTGGATTATAAATTTACCTTATTATTTTAACGAGCTACTAATACAAGCAGCATTACTACTAATATTACGTTGTGATTGTGATAAACTAATAATGCTTTATTAGATTAATATTTGAATATATTACATTGTATGTTTTATTACCAACAAGTTGTCAAGTTAAATTTACGTTTACCTTAAAAGAATATTTAAAATAGAGAACAACGTAACCGTATCACTGGCATGCTTTATCGATGTTTTTTTAATAGTTGTTTTTTAGAGGATGGCATAATTTAATGGTGTTTGGCATGTCGATGTTGTACGTAGTGGTAATGTTTTAGCTGTATTCATTTCAGGGTTTATTCAAGAAGTGTTATTTTTGTATAAAACAACCTGTGATACCGTGTAGTAGTAATATATTGTAAAGGAGCAATATTGAGCACTTAAATATCTAAACTCAACAAGTGAAAGTAGTCGAAGTATGAAAGGCCTGCAACCAGACTATTTGAAATATCGTTGCCTATCGTTTTCGAACAATTTTTAGTAATTTTGATATTTAATTCATAGGAATGTGTGTAGATTTGTGTGTAAGGTCATGTGGCAAATTATTTTTAATACGTAAAACGGGTGTCGATTCGCAAAATTATTGTACACGAAATGAGAATTCATGATAAATTACTATTGTACAAGTTTCGCCCCACTTACGTTTGTTCATTGTTATTACATCTGTCATTGGAATTGTCTTTATAGTTAATAGTATAACGGAATATGTTTACCCAGTTTGTAGTTGAGAGTTCAGAAGATTATATTGTCAAAGAAATAAATTCATTGCCCACTTAGAATCATAGGAGCAACGTCTAATATAGCACAAGTGTATGTTGCTATGATGAGTTTTAGACGTAATTGGATTGACAGCGTTATATGACATTGCACCAAAATGGGTAGGGAATAAACGTCCTCGACTGTACATTTGTATGAAAGCAGGAATACGTTAGCACTTATTGTATGGGCTTGTCCAATGGCGTAGAAACTCTATATGTGTAAGCATTGCCAGTAAGTCAACTGCGGTACCACACCCACGGTCCTATTGACCTGATCGCACTCCACCCTTGTTTATCATGTTTATCTAATCATTTCATTCCCTTTGTAAAGTTCCCTAATGCTCTTGTATATTGTTTAAATAAATAATTATTAGCATTTGCCCCCGACGAATTCATACAACATACATTGTAATTATCGTACTTAAACTGACGCACTTTCTAAATCTAAATATTTTCCTAAGGTTTCAAGTGTCTGTGTTGCTCTACTCGACTATTAATAAATCTATTTTTTTTTATGTACGATAACAATATGATTAAGTTGTCAAAATAGGTCAGGACTCATTGCCTGTCGTGTTGGTCCAAACAATCTGTTGTGAATATTATGTTCAATTTAAACTATCATTAGCTCTAATTACTCCATTACGTTTAGTCGTGAAGTTGTTTTGTTATTATACATTTCGTATGTTATTTCTGTCTGTGGTGTTTATATCTTGTGGTACCATGTTTTAATCGAAGTTAACAATGGGAGTAATACTGTGTAAGTGTTTTGTATCTATTCGTAGTTTATTGTAATAAATTGAGTGTCAACTCTGAACTATATCGTCGTGTTTGACATCTGATAATTCAGTGAATTTATTGCACAACTAGCTATCGCCCGCGACTCTGTCTGCGTGATTCCAGACCATCCTCTACATCTACCAAATTTCGTCAAAATCTGTTCAGCCGTTTATGGTACAAACGCTAACAAACATCCATCCATCCGTTTAAACATTCGCATTTTTAATATTAGTATGACTAAATTTTAAATGTCTTATTGTTGGACACAGTTGATATTTAAAGAAAGTGCTTTCTACTATTCCAGTTTACTATTTGGCATTTGAAATAGCAGGTAGAAAGCCACGCGGAAGTTAGCCACGACCCACACCTGTCCGTTATTCAGAAATGCCACCACACCAACAAAAAGCACACAATGTAATACAACATTTCTGATTAATCTTAAAAATCATTTTTTGATTAATCTTAAAAAGTGTATTAATGTTATTAACAATTATAAAACTGCTACTACTATTAATCGTTTATTATCGATGGTATTGAAAGAATGTATCGATGTTTGGATAACAAAACCTATCAAGGGGTTAACTTGTGTGGTGACCACGGTGTTCGTACTATTATAACCAGAAATTGAAATTGATTATAATGAAGATATTAAAATCAATTTCATTTGTCTATTTAAAGCTTTGAGTGCTTTTCAAAATTGAGTGTTAAACAATTCAAGACATTATTAAAGAGATAAGTTTTATTTAGTAGACAAATTCCTGAAGTGAATTTCTTAATATCATATAAATAAATTTCGTATTTATGTTTGCTTTATGAATTTCTTGCTTATAATCTGTCAGTTACGGTCTTCGTCTTTTGATGGTAAATTTTTTGGCACGCACGCGAAAAGACGTGATCTGTTACCTTTGTTTAATAAAGACTGATATTTTCAGTGGAAAAGTAACGAATATTTTAATTAAAAATAGTTTGCAAGGAAATGTTCTGTTACTTCCTTTATTCTTACTTTCATTATCACTTTGAAGTACACGGTTTGAAAACTATTGTTATCAGACTTAACACGACCAAACCTTTGGGATAACACCGTGATCTCTAGTCTTATGGTAGGAGATATCATAAATTAAGTCGTATTCATGAGGTTTATAAGAAAGTACAAGTATCTTGAACCCAATCCCTAACTTGCAATAGTATGTTTTTTTACTCGATTTTTACTCTTACTTCCATGCGTGTATAATAATAATTAATGTATCTTCATGATTTTGTAACGATTTCAGTTGCGTGCGTTATTATTACAGTTTTATACGGCTTCCAGTGACACCGGTGCATATTTAAACATGTTTGGCATCGCTAGATATACAAGAATGGAAATTAAGTTACTGGGGATCCATGTTTGATAAATTACATCGTATATTTTACTATTTTTATTGTAGTATAACTGTGATAAGTGTTGTTAACGTATCAAGACTTCATTCTTGTAGACGTTTAAAGAAATACGTAGAGAAAAAAAGGCGGAGATGATGGATTGATGCATTTTAGAAAGATTTAAAGAATGCGAAAATCCTTTAACCTTTGTTTATAGTCATGTCACGTGTTGTGGATAAAATGCAGTTTATAATGTGTTCCTTATTCCCCGTCTCGGTTGACAAAGCCGCCTATCAATAAATCAATCAACGATGAATGCGATTATGCATGCTAGCGAATACGTTTCGTCTTGGTAAAGATTATGTTCACTGCAATTATTTATTACCATGTTATTTAAGTAACTTGTAGCCTAATTTATTCCGTTTTCGCAATTTATCTAAAGTTAGTGGAAACCTCTTTTACTGTCTGACTAATAATAATTAAATATACGTATACAGTTTGTATACCGTTATTCAAAGAAAAGAACATCAACAATGACAATTTTACAGATGCATTTGAAAATTCTAGGCTCAATTGAAACAGTGCGAATGTTAAATTAACTCAGTATTCCAGCTCTAAACAAACTAGTGCTTTAAATAGCTAGGAATTGCGGCAACACTGAATTGTATTTACACAATGGAGGCGGACTGATGAAACTAACAAAAGAGGTTCACTTCAATGTTCATTTCAATGACGTTGTTGGTTCCGATGTCTGGGAATTTTTCTTAAAATGTGACCATCTATTGGGTTAAAATGGAATATCGCTTCGTAAGTTTCCTACGCAATTGATGTCATATTTTATTACCTACAACAATATACATACCAGATAAATTGAGAAACGGACTGGAAAATTTTAACCTAGCTTTGTTAGTCTGAAAAAAACTAATTGTAGTAATCACGTAGCATGGTGCAATACGATTCACGTAGCAGGACAATTTGGTTCGTGTTTAACGGTTCAGTTCACAACATCATTGTAGTTTATTATTAACTCATTCCTCTGAAGTGGCGCTGCCGGCCGTGAGTGCACTACTCAATCCGCACACGCCATATTACCCCGCTTTCCGGGAAAGTCTCCCGCCACTTATGTACTCCTAGTACCCGGTAATTGTTGTTTCCCGCTCCTGAATGTCAACGGTACACGTATCTATAATATGAAGTTTGCTCATTAAATATTGTGGGAAACATGATGAATAAATAAAAATAGTACTGTGATGCGATCTCTAGAAATTGAATTTTCTTCGTCGAATGGGTGAAAGTATTAAAATGAACTCCAGCGTTTGATGTTAGATATTCGATAGTTGGTTTATAATATTACTATAAGATAACTAAATTACCTTTTTTCTGTAATCCGTACAGTGCTTTACGAAATAGACATTAAGGACAAAATTAAAAAAAACTTTGTAATTATTTTGATCACGACTTCTGTCCTATTAGTACATCATCTACTTGTAGTATTTTCTCAAAATAAAAACAAACCACATTTGTATTTGTTTTCCATACGTGAGGTTAAGGT
The DNA here is from genome assembly GCF_000836215.1 of Papilio polytes. NCBI lineage: Eukaryota > Metazoa > Arthropoda > Insecta > Lepidoptera > Papilionidae > Papilio > Papilio polytes. The sequence continues at coordinate 1,142,821 of NW_013525516.1, forward strand.
TATATTAATTTTCATGTAGATGTGACATCGCGACGTCGCAAATAAATATTGAAGTATTTATGTAACTTGCACGCCACTTCATCCGGGAAGATAGTGCAAATATATAAGAATATACTAACTTTGGATTTCAGAACTTGTACTTGTAAAACCGATTTATTCTCGGTCTCGCTACCTTGTATTGGCCGTGACAATAGCTCGACATTTCAAAACACGTCCGACAGTTCATGTTCCTTGTATTATGTCAATGTTATGGCGAGTCACTGTCGTTAGCCTGTTATACAATATCGCCATCCCTCACATTCTTTTTGCGAATAACGGAGATAGCAAAAGTGTTCCTACACGTCACGTGATTTGCAATTCACGGTTAAACTGACCACGGAGTTCCAGAAACTAAAATTAGATTCACCAGAACTTATAAAACAATTTCAAGTTTGAGTGCTTTTGTCTATTAGCAATTTCTAGTATCGCCTGATAACTACTAACAGGCAAACTCATTAAACTAATAACACCGTATATTGTTTACGGTACCATTATACATTGCCGATGCTATCTTTATAACTTAATATGCTAATTATTTTGAACTATGTATATAACATAGTTAAAAATCTTATTTTAACTTATAACGAATTAGTTAAAAGACACTATTTTATCTCTTAGTAGGTAATTTCAACTGATAATAAAATAAAAATGTTTGATTCCTTTTGGAATAAAAGTATGCAACCCGTGTCTGTTTTACATTATATTGCAAAAGTTGTAGCTTAACACCAAATGACGCTTTTGCCGCCATCTGATACACATAAACAAAGTTAACGTACGTTATTGGTGTTCCAGGCAAGGACGGTTCCAAGGTGACGACGGTGGTGGCGACGCCGGGGCAGGGCCCTGACCGGCCGTTGGAGGTGAGCTACTCGGATATGAAGCTCATCGGCAATGGCAGCTTCGGCGTCGTCTACCAGGCCAAGCTGTGCGACAGCGGCGAGCTCATTGCCATCAAGAAGGTGCTCCAGGATAAAAGGTTTAAGGTACGGAATATTACAATCGGTATATTGAAAACTAGCTATTACTCGAGACTTCGACCACGTGAAATAAAAAATATAGACTATGTTACTCAGTGAACACGTTGCTTTTTAAGTGAAAGAATTTTGAAATAGACCCAGTAGTTTTTAGACTTATTTCAATACATACAAAAATCCAAAATTAAAATTTTTCCACTTTATAATTTTAGTATAGCTGTCAATGAAATCTACTCTAGAGATCTAGATAGTTCTTACTATTAAGGTTTAAAATTATTGACTGTCATTCCATAGGATGCGTTCCATGTAATTAGTTTTACACTTGACCCTGACGAATTGATAAGTAAACGAAGTGAAGAGTATCATTGGGGTATCTTAGTCAATAGTTTTATTAAATTAACAGTTGCATGTTAATGTAAAACCAATCAGATTAATTAGTCCAGACACTCGAGTCAACTTGCGTATAATTTTGCAAGTATATTTTGCTAATTCATATTGTTTTGTTGTTTCAGAACCGAGAGCTTCAAATCATGCGACGACTGGAGCATTGTAATATTGTCAAACTGAAATACTTCTTTTACTCCAGCGGAGAAAAGGTATACTCTACATTTATATTCTCATATTTATAAAGGCCAATTTTTCAGTCATTACATCAGTCTCTCTTGACATATCTTTTGTTGATAGAAAGTATATTTTGAAAAACTAGCCCTGGGTCATTACATTTGACCGGTAAATTGCACTTGCACTCAAGCTTGTGAATGCTTGCCATATTGAAATGTTTTTGTAGATCTTATATGTAAGTTACTAAAATGACTGAGAAATGAAAAATTGGCCCTTAATATATTTTGAATACATCTATCAAGGTGGATGAGCTGTTGGTTAAATTTATTGTTTTATTTGGGATAAGGTGGCAGTGGCCGCAGCGGTCAGTCCACTACTAAATGCGATGCAGTCTTTTGAAGTCGCAGTATGTTACAGTCTGATGTTACGCTAGTGTGCTAACGCACATAGATCTATGAACTAGACTAGGCTGGCCGATATTATATCCTATCACAATGGATATAATCCATACAAATTATCGGTCGGTGGCCTGGTATTGTGCAGTGTTTTATCCCTCTATCATCGGCCAGGGCTTTCACTTGCGGTTATTGAATACACGATCATCGGAACACGTCAGATGTCGCGACAGTTTGCTTGCTTTTGTTTTGTTTATTGTGAGAATTTGCTAAGATTATCTCGATCATCTCTTCGTTACTAATAGCACATCGTATTATTGATATTCCTTCTAATGTTTGCAAATGTCATTTTCAGTTTAAGGCTCGTAAGATTTTAGAATCATATTCTTATTAGCAAGTTATTTCTAAACATAGATCTAAAGCACAGATCTTGCGTTAGACGTAATGGAGTCAAATTTTGTGTAATAAAAATTGTTGGTACACATATTTTAACTAGTTTTTCACTGTATTAACAAATCGCTTTGCTATTGTAAATACGATGTTAACATTATTTCTCATCCGTAGTCTTTTGTACAGAAATGTATTTTTAATATTTTCTTATTTTCTAAACCTTTACCAAATATCCCGTTGTTTTATAGTTCAAGGTGAGACAATATTTGTCGCCGCACTCTGGAGCCAAGATCCTTTGGACGTTGGCCAAATTAGTTCGTATAGTACCTATTTACTGAGTTTATAACCATGCTGTTTTATGTGGCGAGGCAATTTATATTCATATTGACATAGCTGTCGTTAAAAAAAACTTTATTTATGCAGTTAACTCGATTAGTTAGTTGGGTATCAGTGTTACGTATTTAAGCCATTTTTCTATTGTAACGTGTTGGGCTTCGGCGTTATATAATTTCATGATATGACTTCTTTTGGTGCATGGAATGCAAATATCATGACAGATTGGTGACAGGACATGACTAAGAAATGACACTCACTTTGATTTATATTCGTTATGTTAGGAATTAGATGGTACCTACACATATATTAAAAATAATATAGGGCTTTAACAAAATCATTTACTCTTTGTGCCTATCCCACAATTCTTGTAAATTGTCAGATAAAAATGTAAAGTATAAAATATGTGATGGAAATATCGGATTTTGGTACTCTATCTGACAGTGAATTCACTTTTAAGCTATCTGAGTATCAGTCAGTAGTGGCACAGGCCCTTTTTATCTTATTAAAGAAATATGCGTAACTTTTTTATAACAAGTTTATAGTAACAAAGTAGTTATAGTGTTACAAGACTTAATACTTATCTGTTTTACATTATTATAATATTAGATAACTTAGCGAAATATTTAATAATCTTCTATTGTCAGGCTACAGATGGGCGATGAATGTTTATATGAACGTAAAGGCGTTTTGAAAATATTTTCCTTGATACAAGCTTCAGTGTTAGTATAAGATAGTATGTAAGGAAGTTATCAGTTTGTTCCTGTTTGGTTGCAGAAGGACGAAGTGTACCTGAACCTGGTGCTGGAGTACATACCCGAGACGGTGTACAAAGTTGCACGTCACTACTCCAAAGATGAACAAACCATACCCATTAGTTTTATAAAGGTATGGATATAGTACAAGTACAAGTAAGAAGTGAATTGTTAACTGACTTTATTTAATTATCTTAACATAAATTTAACTCGTGGTTAATATAAGTGTGCAATTGTCTTGAATCTTGAGGAGAATGCCACATTAAGAATAAAACTCAATTTAACTATAGATGCTTTTAACTTTGTTTGAAAATATATTTATTGTTATAGTATTTACATGCTATGCAATAGTAAAGTAATTAGAAAAAAAATATAATTTGATTTATAATTCATCCCACAAAGAGAGCATAAGGTTTGTTTTAAAGTGACTTGTCTGATTGTCATTGATTGCGGTCATTACTAATATTGGCTGGAAATCCTTAACCTCTGGCTTCTCTGATTTGTTTTCTAGTTTATTTTGTATATTTTACTAGCTGTTGCTAGCGACTTTGTCCCCTAGAAATTAAAAAAAAAATGTGTTACTCAGTGATAACATAGCTTTTTAACAGTGAAAGAATTTTTGAAATCGGTCAAGTAGTTTTTTTGTTCAATACACACAAAAATACGAATCTTTCCTCTTTATAATATTAGTATGATTAAAATATTTATGTGTGTATTTATGTACGTTCCAGCTGTACATGTACCAGTTGTTCCGGAGCCTGGCGTACATCCACTCGCTGGGCATCTGCCACCGGGACATCAAGCCGCAGAACCTGCTGCTGGACCCGAAGACGGGCGTGCTGAAGTTGTGCGACTTCGGCTCCGCCAAGCACCTCGTGCGCGGCGAGCCCAACGTCTCCTACATCTGCTCGCGCTACTACCGCGCGCCCGAGCTCATCTTCGGCGCCATTGACTACACCACTAAGATTGGTGAGTGTACTGCAATATTACAGTGGTATTCTAATCTACAGGTCTTGGGTTCGAATCCCGCCATGGAATGACTTATTTTTTATTTATATAATGTTTTTCCATTGAATTACCTTGGTTTCTTACCTTTCAATAATTAACTTGTTTTAACTTACGTATGGAGGACTCGAAGGCGTTAGCAGAATATTTTATATTAATAGTTTTTACTCCCAGGGTACTAACATATAGTTAAAACGTAACATTCGAATTGTATAATGGTGTGTCGTGTCAGACGTGTGGAGCGCGGGCTGCGTGGTGGCGGAGCTGCTGCTGGGGCAGCCGATATTCCCCGGCGACTCCGGCGTTGACCAGCTCGTTGAAATTATCAAGGTAATTGTTTAGTGAAAGGAAAAGGCAATTATGCGTTGTTATAAGATTTGGGTTCTTTGACTTAAAAATACCCAATACATTATTCAGATGTTTTAAAAGTAAAGAAGACCTTTGTAATGTTTTTAATTAATCACGTGGTCGTGGGTTCGAATCTCGCCCTTCGACTGTACTAAAAGCCTAGAGCTTAGTTGGAATGGTAAAAGAAATATTAGTGAATTAACAAAAATCTCTTAATGTTTTACGTTATTTTATTTTAATCTGCACTTAATTATGGCACTATCCTTATAAAGTTACTTTGTATGTTATTTGAATTAAATTTAAATGTTTATTTTTTTCAGGTTTTAGGTACACCGACACGCGAGCAAATTCGAGAGATGAATCCAAACTACACGGAATTCAAATTTCCACAAATCAAAAGCCACCCCTGGGCGAAGGTCAGTATAAATAACATTAAAAATTCATTAATTGCCACTTTTAGTCATTGCTTTTAGTATTTATATCGACAAAGATGCAAAATCTATTCGGTAAAGGCTTCCTCTGAGAGGTTACAACAAAATAGGTAAAAAACAGTATTTTTTTATTTATTTATTTAAACTTAATTAAAATACTAAGGAGATTGTTATGTTTTTTTGCTTATCGTATTAAAATCGTATTTTAATTAAGTTATGGCGTGTTGAATATAGTTTGAATGTTCATAATTAGTTAGGTGATAGTTGATAGCTACTACTGCATTGCAGCACATGCTGGAGCGTATGACGATGCCCAAGTCGGCCACTGACCATCAGCGCATTCGAGTAAGGCAACGTTGTACACTAACCTAAATGCCTCCATTTCACGATATAAACCAACTAAACCCCCTTTCCACTAGCGCTTTAACCGCGCGACTATCGCCTTGGGCGGTGGCTTGTGGAAATGGCACCTAAGCCCATTAAATTCATTATAAACTTTTCAAATACTTCATTATAACAGTTACTAATGTGAGACGCAAACTTATTCTATGCTTGTTTTGGGATTTGTAAATGAAGGCATTTAGTATTTATTCACATTTCTTGCCTACTGTTAATATTATTTCACATTTATGGTGTCTACAGAAAAACACAACTTATATTTCATTTCGAATAGTTTATACACTGTCTGGTTAAAAATAAAATGTTGAGTACACAAGTTTTGTTAAAAAACTCCGAGTTAACTTATCTGAAATACAATTTTATATTCTAAATTATAATTTATACTATTTTACCCATAAAATTATGTGAAATGTGAATAAAGATGAAAACATTGGGCAAAGGACCGGCATGGGTTAACTAGAAACAACACTATAGTCGAAATCTTATTTGACCGGGATAAATTATCGCATTAAGAAAATAATTTTTATTGAAATAAACTACTAAAATATATTTATAATGTACAGTTCAATAATCTGATAAAAAACAGTTTTCAAATGTTTGAATAACTTCAACCCAGTCAATTTTGATTGAAACTATAACAATAACAGTAAATTCAATAAATAAACATTAATTTTTGGAAAGTGAAATATCTGCTAATTTCGTTTGTAGAGCGTTGTCTCTGTTACTCTATATCAGACAGAGATAGCGCTCTACAATGACGAAAGTGCCAGATTGTCTCTTTCTAATCTAATGTGATCTTTACAGTTGTTTACTATACACTTCTGTTACTGCCACATTTCTTGTTTGTTGGTGTTCAGTGTGTTCGACTTGAGTGGAGTTATGTTTTGTTTATTTTAATATTATACAACTATTTGTCTTACTTTAAATAAATTGGAAATTCTTTGTAATGCGCTTCAAAATTTGATTTGAAGTACAGAGGGGTTGTATAGTATAAGATTGTATAGCAGGAATTATCTTATGTAAGTTAGCGAAATACATAAGAAAAGTCTGTAAATATGTATAAAAAAATATGTTGTACAGTTCACCTGACAATAACTTGTATAAAGACAATCATATCATGCAAAATTATTATATAGCATTTCACACAGAAGTATTTATAGGTGACGATTTTGTTTATTTATGGTGGTTAGTGAAGTACTTACCCTAGGAGTGTTTGTTATTTGACCCTTTTGCAAAATATACAGTGATCGAGTTCGAGGATCGAATGGTCCAGTGTAAAAAAGTATACTAGATCGGACACTGATATATCGGATAGGATTAGTTACGACTAACTAGCTAGATAAAGCTATAGCTGTTCAGCATCCAACAGTTGACACATACTGATAAATGATGTCGGATAGAATTCGAAATTATTCTATGAACATCCACAGGGATTGATGTTCATCCAAAGAGTGTCGTATTCTCTTTTATAAATAAAGAGTTGTGAAGGTAATGTGTGTTGTCGTGCAGGTGTTCCGCGCGTGCACGCCGCCGGACGCGATCTCGCTGGTGTCGCGGCTGCTGGAGTACACGCCGGGCGCGCGGCTGTCGCCGCTGCAGGCGTGCGCGCACAGCTTCTTCGACGAGCTGCGCGAGCCCGCCGCGCGGCTGCCCAACGGCCGCGCGCTGCCGCCGCTCTTCAACTTCACCGAGTACGAGCTCGCCATACAGCCCTCGCTCAACGAGTTCCTCAAGCCGCGCGCGCACAACGCGCCCAACGCGCCTAATGCGTCCGACGCTCCCGGCGGCTCCGGCTCCGGCGCCGGCGCTGGCGCCGCGGACCATGCGCACGACTCACAGGGTACGCACGCAACCAACTGTACACTCTACACTATACATCATTATTGTTATTAAAATATTTTTTTTTGTGATATATTACGCCCTTTAGGGGCGCTGTACAAATCTAAAACAAGTTTAGTCAATGGTACTGCGAAAGTGTTTTTACGAATATTCGCGACAAGCTTCTAACACAAACTTTTTTTTTTTAATGTCATAATTAATAAATGTTATTGCATCCTTACCTGGACATATCGGAGAAAAAATTCAAAAGATATGATTGTATTCATAATAGTGTTATAAGACATTCGTGTTTAAACATTTGTATTTGCCTCTTGCTAAATGTTATTTGTTTGCCATCAGACAACGCAGCGGCGTGCGGGCCGAGCGGCGGATCGCCGAGCGCGTCGTAGACGGCGACGAAGCCCACGCCCACGTCCGCGCCCGCGCCCACGACATCGACCATCGACCGTCGCCCACGCCCACGCCTGACCTCATCGCCTTGCCCACGCGCTGATCCCGACGCCCGACAGACTATCGCCACTCTAAATGCATTTAGGGCGACCGTTCCTCACCTCACTCGGTTGGACGCACGTTGCCGGAACGTGTCGGAGCATGTCGGAACATGTCGGAACGTGTCGGATGCGATCGGAACTAAGATGGGTAATTCATATGCTATTTAGTGATAGTATTTTTATTTTCGTGTTGGCCATCGGGTAAAATTATATGCATAATAGGTGTTATCAGCGAGCAGTCGTGATACCGTAGTGTTTGTGGAAAGCTTGAGCTGTCGCAGTCGGTGAGAAGGGTAAAATCCGCAGTAGACTCTGTACCGTCTCCATGTGATTACTTTGTACTTTTGTAAGCTCAAATTTTTTTTTATGTAAATACCTTATTACTGCGTTTTTAAATTAATGATTATTTTGGTGAACGTCAGATTAAATATCTGGATAAATGGTATTGTTTTATATTTTACATTGTATTTGCTTATTTTTCTGTCGTTTAGTACATTTTATTGTAGCCGGCGTACTCGGCGAGTACCTTTATCACATGACGGGGAGCGATCGTTGTAATATTGTACAACAAAATCACCTTTGGACCTTAAATTAGCTTGGGCCGTGTAATCAGTAGAGAAATATTCGAGTAGTGCTTTAGAATATTTATAATTGAATTGTATCACGTACCGATGAACTTTTATGAAGGTAGTTCGCTTTCAATGATGGAATTATAGCAAATGAAACATTATCTTGCACTCACAAATGCGTAATTGTAAATTTTTATAACTAGCATAAACTGATCTCTCAAGATAATTTGTAATTTTTATTGATATCTCAGAATTTTATGTATTTGTACAATTCGAAGAACATAAATTTTTAGATTAACTACATGATAGATGTATTCGTTTATTTGGGCAACTTTTAAATTAGTAAAAAAAAGTTTTAAATTGCGGTGTACCTTACCTTGTCTTACCTAGGGGCGGGATAAATGTTAATATTAATAAATAGCACTGTCTGTCGATGTCCTATTGTAATGTCATAGTTTTTCGATAATATTGTATTCTATAATATAAAGAATATTTCTGCTATGTAAAATTTGTCATTGAAATCACATTATTAGTAGTCATTTATGATACGAGTGTTTAAATAATTAAATTCATTGTCATAGTTTTTAAGCTTTCATTAAATTTCATTTTCGCACTACGTGTTGGATACAGTTACAAATTAGTGGAGGTTTATTAAAGCCTTTAAGTGTAGAATAATATTTAATTGATTAGACGTAGCGAGACGTGAAGTAGTAACACTCCGCCCTTTGGATCGCGACGATCTCACGTCGTCACATACAAAACAATTATTAACAAAGCACTTCAAATACTAATTCAATAATACAACTACACACAATATGCTAACTCTTTCTCATGTTAAATTCAGTGCAAAAAGTTTATATAGACCCAATAAGTGGGTCGGAAAATTTTATTTGAATTTTGGATACTATATCCACTAGCAAATAATCATGGCAATTCCCATAGAAACTTATTTACGGTAAACTATGTGTTTTTGTTATTTTGTTTAATAAATTAATTATATACTTATATGCTTACTGGCATGTATTATGTTTACAACATTTACATAATGTTTTCTTGCAATTTTATTATTAAAAATTTTTAACGCATGTGTAATACTGAAGGTCATTTTATGATTCTCAAATTTTATATGTAGAGGCATCTTATGTATTTTGTCTCACTAAAACGCTTAGCTAAATGATACCATTAGCTCTTATTCACACGGGCGTCTGTTTAACGCTCTCGGTCTTATGAACGATTTTAAATCACTCTTATTCCGTTCTGACAGACTTAAAAATGCAGTACTGCGCGATAAAAAAGTGTTATGGTATAATAGATACATGGAAATGCATTTGTTATATTTGAACGTTTTTTTAACGCGCGTTATAGTGGTGCACGTGTGTATGGTTAATGGTACAAATTGGTAAAATAAGTGACATTGGATTGTCAATTGAATGAAATGAAGCAGAGAGGCCTCGTTGCACAGTGATGAGATTGACGCGCTTGGCTGACGGCACGCATCCATTGGGAAGTCCCGTGTACATTTGGCGGCGGCCAAGTATATAATAAACATTGTATTACTATAGGTATGTACTAATTACGTATAAATTTGTAGTATTTTAAGATATATAACGCGCTCGGCGCAAGATTTGAAATCACACATAGCGGAGCTTAGTTGTCCCTAAGGCTGCTGATTTGCTGACACCTTTATAGTTCGTGTAAATATTACCTTTATATGACTCTGAGTATATCGGGCGGCAGTCGCGCCGCCCGCCCCTCGCCCTGCGCCCCGCGCCCCGCGCCCCGCGACTCCGGAGCCGGCGAGGTCTAACATAGTCTAGATATGCATATTTTATTAAGTCTTATTCTATGAATTTTGTAATCGACGTCGCTTCTAAAACCCTCTGTGTAAAAAGTTAAGACATACTAGTGACCTGAATGTTTGAAGCTGTGTTGTCGGAACTATCCCACTGAATTCTCACTTTGATTCGCGTGCACGTTTACTGACCCACGAGAGAATTGTCCGTCGAGCAACACTTACGACTACAATACATACACACTTCGAAATGGGGTTGACTTTATAAATTATTTAAAGTGGAAAAGAGTTTTCTTATTACTAGTACTGTAATATTAAATTTAATAGTGAGTGAAAAAATGTATTTTGTTTTTAATTTGTTTTATTGAATTTGAATACATAGTAACACCCATATCGTTGTTAGTTATGAATGAAAATAACATAATTATAAAAGTAAATATTAAATGAATAGTAAACATGGTTTTTTATTTTGCACCTCACACAAACAGCTCTCGTCAAGTAAATTATGCATGTTTACATTGTAAAAGTTATATGAAATTAAAATTAATATCACAAATTAAAGACAGAAAGCTATTTATAATTAATTTGACAAATTATCGTTATAAATGCAATGATTTTAATATTTGACATTATATAAAATTTACAATAAAACTATGACTATAATGCGATTTAATTAAAAGTAATTAAAACGCAGTATCTCTTTTCTTCTCAATAATTGTTCAATCTGTAACATTCTGATTGCCCATTCCGAAATATATTGAATGAGATGGTCTATAATAATTTTATTTTCTAATACTTTACTCGCTCTCACTATTATTCGATGTTAATAAAATATTAGTAGTTGTTTAGCAACTACAATAATAAGGTAGTAACGTCAGCTGTGTGCAATTGCAAGATATGTATTTTTATCTGTTTTTGATCGTAATTAAATGAAAATTAATTTAACTGGTACTCATTTGTTTTATTTTTTAAGCGGTGGATTTACACTAGCGAAGTTTTAGTGTATAAAACATGTGATCCTTCTTATTCTTAAAAACAAAGTTGTCTTGGTAGCATTAAAGGCTTGAAATGTGTAAATATTCACCCTTAGTGTTAATGACTGGCTCCAGGTGAGATTCGAGCGCGACGAGTCGAGCGGTCATTGTTATCGTAAGTTCTGCTTGTAGAATCACGAAGACTTCGCTAATACGTCATCAAAGAAGCATGAGGAAGAATTTTAAATTTTCAAAAACTTATATTTACATGCAAATCTAGGCTCATAACCTCTTGGTAAAAGTTGATGTGAGCTAAACAGTAAGAGAAAAAAAGATCATCATCCACTTGCCCTTATCTCTTATGGAGGGTCGGCACAGTATGTGCTGCTCTTCCATACATTTCTATCAGCCGTCATATCTGAATCTACTCCTTTCTTAAGCATATCCTCTTTCAACCAATCCATACTTTCTTCGGTCTTCCTCTTCCTTTGTAGCCATCTACATTCAATCTTAACACTTTCTGGTTTATGTCCCCATCATTTCGTAAGAGAAAAAAAGATGCGAAATTAAATTACTACTCCTTAGCACAACATTTATGAAAAAGCAAGTAGCATTTTGGTTAATGTTTGTTTTGTGGTCAGCTGCTACACGTCGCCATCAAGGGATACGACCCTAAACTCATGGATGACTTGACCTTAGTCAACCAAGGTGGCCCAAAGCAAATTACTGTTATATTTTTCTGCAATATAGCGAGGGTTTATATTTTTCTGGTCAAACAGTCTTTACATTTTTATGTTTATCTGTAAATTAGGAGTAAATCACAGACAAAATATTTGTCATCTATAAAAAATAAACGTCAGTTGTCAAACGTCAAAACAGCAACAAAACAAAAACTGTAACAAAATCGGAAAATACACATAGAAAAAGATATAATTTCATTTTTCAACATGAAATAATATTGATATGATTACATTTCTTAAGTAATTACAGTAATAGTAATGTATTCATAATTTAATTGCTTGAGAAGATTGAAACATCACGGCTGCTGTTGCAAGATTATCTCTTCAATTGATTTAAAGTTGTTCAATAGAAAAAATAATCATGCACGGAGCATATGAAGCGTCACATTTGCTAAATGCAACAGTCCAGATTGAAGCTATCGCAGCTTATGGTAAGTTCGCTAGAATTTATCCATCTAACTAGATATATACATCCAACCATTATGTATGAATAAAACAACAAAGCAACAAATCTTATTACTTTTAGATGATAATTTGCTGTTGGGTACGAGGCAGGGTCACTTATTGATGTACTCATTATCAGCAACAAATGGAAATCAAAAATATGAATTGCAACTTCTACGCTATTGCAAGAATTTTAGTAAAAAACCAATTCAGCAAATAGAAGTTATACCTGGTATGTATAAAATATTAAAAGTCATCTATGATTTATCCAGTGATTAGTGGAATGATAGAAAATTATGAAATTCATAGACAAGCAATGTAGAATGGACTATTAGTGATAGCTATGTAAACTGCTTTATGTATATTTCCAGAGGACAACCTGTTATTATGCCTCACAGACAATCTCCTATCCACATATGATATAAATGGAGTCAATTTTCCATTTATAAAATCAATTCCACAAACCAAAGGAGCATCACTTTTTGCTTTAGATAAAAAGGTAAATTTAATAACTTGGTACTTAAAAAATAATATTTAAAAATTTTACTTTGTTATCTTGTTAGCAAATGTTATCTTCATAGGTACCCATAACATTGCAAAAGAAAAATTTGGACCAAAGTACTAGATAATAGGCAAATCTTTAAAAAAAATGTTATCACCCTAACCTTATACTACTTATGTAGGCATGCAATGTTTGCAAGTTTTTATAAATCTTTAGAATTGGCATAGTTTTTACAGCCAGCCTGTATATTGCCAACCCTATAAAAACTATTTCTATTTCTACTTTTAGAGCATGTATACTCCTTCGGCTAAACTATCGCAGAACTGTTTAGTCTCGTTTTGATACATATAGCTTAGATGGAAGTGCACACACAAGTAGTTTTTAGCTGTGCAACTAAAAAGTTGAATTTGTTGCGAACCAAACAACAATTGCATAATAGTTATGTAATTGTTAGTCAATAGTGTGCACCTTCTTTTATATCATTTGTCTCTTTGCAGTGTGCAACATCAATGACAGGTGAATCAAATTCAGTAGTTCATCTATGTGTAGCAGTGAGAAGAAAACTTCAGGTTTATTATGGTAAAAATGGTGAATTTAAACAACACCAATTTGAATTCACCGTTCCCGATGTACCTAAAGTTATGGCATGGGGTCAAGAATATTTGTGTGTTGGATTTAAAGGGGAATACACTCTGTTTGATGTAAGTAACATTGCAAGTATATGCAATAATTTTTTTTAACACAACTAACCCTGAGTTTTCCAAAAAAAATTACAAACACAGTGTTATGACTGCCATTTTTGAAGTGTTTAAAAATAAATAAAGCGTCTAGAAACTGCTTCAATATTAATCGAAAATCATCTGTCTTAAAATATCCTAATATGCGTACTAATTGTTTCCTGAAATAAATAAATAATTACTATTGAATTATAAAAAAAATTATATATTGACATTTCCAGCTTTCTTCTGGCAAACCTAAAGAGTTATTCCCTACAAGTAGTTCTCGTTCACTGGAGCCAACGATAACTAAATATTCAGACAATTCATATCTACTTGGTAAAGACAGCACTTCTGTGCTTGTTGAAGAGGCCAAAGATATTGAAATAAAGAAGACTATAAAATGGGCGGAACCGCCATTGGCCGTAGGTAAGAAAAACATGGTTTATTAATAAAAGTTTGACTAAAACTAGCATTTGAGATATATGTTGGAAGAATTAAAATTTTAATGTTTCTATTTAAATTATTTTTTTTGTTATCTCTACTTATAATATAGAGTATATAAAAATGTATGATCATGTGTATTGTAATAAAATGAGAAAAACGGAGAATTAAATAAGCAGAGATGATTGGACAATTTGTTCAATCTAATTGGGTTGCTTGAGTTATCAGATTCCGAAGGCAATGGTTTTTTTGTATACAAATTTGTAAACCATATTATATAAAAAAAAATGTTAATAAATATATGATTGTGGTATTGATGTGATTATGTCAATATTTCCAGTTGAAAATACATTTGTTTGCAGTGTGGGAAACACCTTATATCTTAGGATTGCTGACGGACCGTATCATAGTGCAGACTGTGGAGCCGTCCATGTTCATCCAGACATTACCCGACTTGAATAAAGCAAGACTTATGTACAGGTTGGTGACTGAAAATGTTATACATATTTTGTACAATAAGGTAACTTCGCGGTGTTCCACTAACGAAAAATTGTCTTGTTCTTAGCAATGATACAAACTCGGACACTCCTTATAAATAACCAATTATTTAGCTGTGTTTGTGCAAAGGGAATCAAAAATAGCAAGTGTACTGACCAACCTTATTTCATATAGGCACATTTAAAACCTGCGTCGTATTATTGTTCCGTGCGTCTCAATGTGTACAAAAGGTCCAAACGACTAGCTGTTAGATGGAGCACCGTCAGATTTCCTGATAGTACATAATTTTACATAAAATCAGATATAAAAGATGCAGAGGATGATGATCTATGCTGTAGCGTTTGATACAGTTATGTGTATTGTATTAATGAGTTAGATTTTTAAGAAAACAGTGAATTATTAAGGAAAATGCATTAAAAACTCGTTTTAATGTTTCGGGAGGGGGATCTTTGAAAGACATCAAGAGATGCCTTCTGAGGGAAAGCTCTCTTCATTTTTTAGTGAGAAGAAATGTTGCTCTTGCTTGCTTTTTACTCACTAAAACCCCCTCGGAGGACATGTTGTGGTAGATAATAGAAAGATATCTTTATATTTGTGGCGGTTACACCGAGCTACCAAGCTGTGGGCTGTCAGTTTGTAACATGTCGGTGTCGGTGTCGGTGTCGGTGTCGGTGTCAGATGCCGGCGCGGGCTGGTGTTCGTGGCGTCGGTGGGGCAGGTGTGGTGCCTGGCGGCCGTCGACGTCGCCAAGCAGCGCCAGCAGCTGCTCAAGGACAAACACTTTCAGATCGCTATCGATATTACTGTGAGCACTTTCATATTTTACAGTCGGTTTCCACTGGTGACACATTTATCTCTAGATTACTATTATAAATGCGAAAGTTTAGATGTATGTAAGTTTGGTTGATTCATAGTTCAAAGTCTAAACTACTGAACAGTACTCGATGAAGTTTAATATAGACTAGCTTTCACCCCCGATTTTGTCCGTGTGGAATAAAAAAAACAGAAGCAAGTAACCTATGTGTTGGTCCAGACTACTTTATACATGTTTTCCAAATTTCATCGAGATTCGTTTAATAGTTTAGGCTACAATCTTTAACATCCTTCCATTCATCCATTATAATGTAGAACATAATTTGTAAAAGCAAGGCTAACAATTATAATTTATTTAATTCCGGACGGAGTCGCAAGTGAAAGCTAGTAATAGGTTACACGCACCTCTTAGCAGGGCATTGAAATAAATCAGTTTTTTTTGTGTTGGTATATTATATGAAGTAATCACAGATACTGAATCCGTTTTGACGCTAAAAACAAATCGAATTACAAATTCTATTAAAAGAGTTTTTTACATGATAGCATATGGACTTTAAAACAACTGTTAATAAAATATAAATATACTAGCTTTCGCCCGCGATTCCGTCCGCGTAGAAATAAAAAAAAACAAAATGGGTAGCCTCTGTGTTCTGCCAGGCTATTCTCTAGGTCTATCCCAAATTTCATCTAAATTTGTTTAGCAGTTTAGACTACAAACTCTAACAAACAACCATCCATCCAAACTTGGCATTTATAATATTAGTAAGATGTAACCGCAATATTACAAATGTTACTAAATATAACTGTATGTGGAACTATCGAGACATTGTTTATCATTTTCCTCAAAAGGCTGAAATAATAAATTATTTAATTAGTTTTGAAATTTTTCAATCGTGAATTGTGGATCATACGAGTACATTTAATTATATGTTAAAATTTAATCCTTTTAAAATGTTTTAGACAAAAAATAAAACAAACAGCCAGCCAGTGTTAAAAATATTATACTCTGTGTTTTAGTCAATTTAAAAATAACAGTAGGTACTAAAATAACTCTAAATTTATCTTAGTGCTTATTTTGGTTGTTAATTTTTCACATATACATTTATTTAAATATATCCTTAGTAGGTTTATTTTATACAAAACTCAGATGTTTTTGTATTTTGTTTTAGATGTCGTTAATTTGTAATTAAAAAGAGATAAAAAAACATAGTCCAACTTACGAAGATCGTAAGTAATAAATGCTCAGCATTCAATTAACATTTTCTTCTAAAAACTTCATCTAAGCGTTTACCTTATAATTTCATCATAACTCCAAAAGATTAATTACAATTATATTGCATCACAGTCGTAAATAGAAATCTATATACTCAAGTTATAAAGAGGAAATATTTGTATTTTAATAAATAATACAGACAAAATTCATTACTGTTTTATTTACTGTAGTAACGAAGTTGCTATCCACAGTTAGTTTATTGATATTCATTATGGCTTTTCGCGTAAAACATATCAAAGAAACCATATCAGGACTTTTGAGTGGTGTAAGTATACATTTAAAATCGTTATTTTATGCAAGAATATTTTAATCCATGATCCACTCCGAATTTAAATTTTCTATGATTTTTACACCAGTGGAAATAGAAGGGCGCATAGCAACGCCCTGACATATAGAAAATGCCATTTGATCAATAATTTTAATGTAATATCTATTCTTTCTTATGTGTACTTTATTTCTTCTATAGCTTCACTCAGACTGTTCCGCGGAAGAGAAGAAACAAACGATCCATTCAATTCAAATGCTAAGTGCTTTAGAGCTTTTCGATGAAAAGAAATACGCTCAATCTATGAAGGTATTCATACAATTGAACACAGACCCGGCGGACGTTATCAAACTGTTTCCAGAATTGGACAACAAGCCAGGTTCAGAAGATGATAGTAAATTGAAAGGGAAAGATTTACAAAATGCGTTAACCGCGTTGATAAATTATCTCGTCGAAGTGAGATTGAAGATCGCAGAAGCTGTTAAAAAAGGCAGCACCGATGATAAGACTCCTGGTACGAGTAGTGATAGTACAAGTCATAGGAATGTCACGCAGCAGTTGGAGTTGATCGATACGACGCTGTTGAAATGTTATTTACAGGTAAAATAATAATTGTTTGGAATGTAATGTAGTGTAATATTTAACATAACGTAGTCTGCTGATAATTTTGGCTATGTTTAAGAAGGGCTATCTACCATTAATATGTGTTTCAACTGGTCTTTACATCCATTTTACGAATCCATGTCTTTCTTTAATTTGAACCAATTTTAAACTAAATAAAATAAAAGTAAAATCATGATTATGAAATGATTAAGTTTGCGTTTTTACACTTTTTAAAAATATTTGGTCTCTTTTTAGCAATCAGATTTGTAACATACATTTTTATGAATAGTATTCGGTTATACATTCTAAATTACACCAAGGAAGTGATAAGGGCTAAAGAAGTGGTACATTTGTAGACGAACGACGCGTACGTGGCGTCGCTGCTGCGGCTGAACAACTGCCGGCTGGAGGAGGCGGAGCGCACGCTGCGCGCGCACGGCAAGCACAGCGAGCTCATCATCCTCTACCGCACCAAGGGCCACCACACGCGCGCGCTGCAGCTGCTGCGCGAGCAGGCCGCGCAGCCGCACTCCGCGCTGCGCGGCTGCCACCAGACCAAGACCTATCTGCAGCAGCTCGGTACGCCGCCACACTCATCGATTTAAACACGTTGGAACGCTCTGTCCTCGGTATTCCTAAACCAATATGACTTAGGGGCAGTACTACCAAATTCTCGTAAATTGCCTGATAATAATCAAACAGATAAAATACGTGACGGAAATATAGGATTTTTTTGTT